>NC_133619.1:565879393-566224893 GCF_048593235.1 Sminthopsis crassicaudata
AATAGGAAAGAATTTCAAAGCCCCCAGAGCCACCTGTGCCTTGATGACTTTCTGACTTTCCATACACCTGTTCTTCCACTGAAGGCCTCATTATGGTCCAGAGGGGGCATGGAATTCTCAAAGACTATGTGAGCAGAACAAAACCTCTGGAAAGTTTTCCACCGACCACAGACTATGGAAAAGAATAAAAATTCTTAAAGAGTTTTACTTAAAGAACTGGCTCACAGGTGAATTAATTTTTTTTGAGACACAGCAATTCAGAAGATCATACATCTAGCTCTTGGAGGGGCTTTAAAGACCACCTTGCCCAATTCCCACATTTTACAGATACGGATACTGAGGATCACAGAAGTGAAGGACTTTGCCCCAAAATCAGGATTAGAAAGTAGGACATCTGACTACAGAGTCAGTATTTAGTACTGCACCACCTATCTCCCTAATTCATGAAAACTGAGGGATGAGAAAATATCTCTATAATCATAGATCTTTTGTCAGAGGAAACATATATAAAATGAAGGGGTTGGACTAAGAGATGATTCCCCCAAGAGTTCCACAAAAACTGAATTTCCTTCTCTTTCGGTGCCCTTCCCCCCCCAGATTTCTGACATTTAATTGGTTGTACAAGATATGTCCAATGAAGGAACATTCCAGAATGGACCAAAAATAGATAGAAAATGTTTCTTTTTCTTTCTACCTCACACTTTTTTCAATGCTTTGCTTGAAAGATGATTATTTTAAAAATTAAATGCAAAGGAGCAAGAAGATGCTGGAAGATTAGTGGCAAAGGTCATCTCATAAAACAGTGGAAATGGTGAAAATAGAAACAAGTGTACAGAAAACTTAGTTAAGAGCAAATATCATTTAAGGATGAAACTGGAGAAAGGACAACCAAGAAAGGAAAAATGAAAAAGATCTGTCATATGAAGAAGTATTCACACATACACACACATCAAAGGAAAAATCTCTGGATTAGACAAAGTATATGAAGAAGAAATATGTACCAAAGGAAATATGATTTCAAGGGCATTGAGGGATTGTTTCTCAAGATAACTGAAACAGATGTTCCTTTTTTTTCTCATCAAATTTGCAGTTGACACAAATAGCTAATATATAATATGACAGAATCTGAATTCAAAAAAGATCTTAACAGGCTCAGATATTGGGCTAAGAAAAATAATATAAAGTTGAATAGAAATAAATGTGAGAGTCTGACAGATGGGTGTAAGAAGTCTATTGCACAAGTATGGCTAGAAAACCTGAAAAAAGATGAGAGTTTTTAGTGGACTGTAAGTTCAATATTGGCGATCAAAACAGCAAATAGGCTACATGAAGAGACAAAAATCCAGAAGATGATAATACTGAGTATACTGGGCTGGACCAATCATATATAGAGTATTCTGTTTAGTTTTGAACATCAAAAGGAAGAGGATCAATTGGGAAATAGCTGGACAAGTCGTTGTATATGTATTTGATGTAATATTATTATGCTATAAGAAATGATGAAGAGGACAGTTTCACAAAAACATGAGAAGGCTTGTATGAACTGACACAAAGTGAAGTGAAATAGAACCAGGGAACAATTGATACAACAGTAATATCATAAAGACAAAAAACTTTGAAGGACTTGGGAATTTTGATCAATCGAATAACCGGACTTATGAAATAGACTACCTATCTCTTGATAGAAAGGTGATATACTAAGAGTATAGATTGAGGTCAATGTGAGAATTTGTTTTGCTTGGCTATAAAAATTTGAAAATGAGAGCTACATTTTTCTTACTTTCTCAAGTGGAGGAGAAAAAGTATAAGAAAGAAAATGTGAATCTAATATATATATATATAAAACCAGAGAGAAAGGGAACAAGGATAGTGAAAGTTCTCAAATCCATGCTATATGAGTTTGAGATAAATGAAAGAATGGACAAGAGACTTAGAGAAGACATAATAGCTATTTTCAGGTAGTGATCATAGGTTCATAAAATAAAAGCTTTAGAACAATGAGGGATGTTAGAAGACATAAAATCCAAGTCCGTTTTACAGATGAACAAACTGAGATGCAGAGATTTTAAGTGATTTGCCCGCCAGTCACATAGATAACAAGTAACAGAATCAGCATATGAACTTATTGCCTTGCCTTCAGATATGATATCCTTCCTACTGTGTTATACAACTATGAAAAGAGGATTAAATTTGCTCTGCTTGGCCCAAGGGACAGAATTAAGAACTATGGGCAGAAATATCAGAGGGGCAAGTTTTAAGTTTAAGGCAAGGAAAAATAGCAAACTATTAGAACTATCCAAAAAAATGTATATTTTAGAGGGTTCTTCCTCACTGAAAGTGAGATATGACTGAAAGTATTCTTATTCAGGTCCAGGGACCTGAACAACAACCACTAAACAGATAATGCTTTAAGATTTATAAGGAACTTTACATTTGTTAATTCCTTTTATCTTCATGATAGATGCTATTATGGTCCTCATTTTACAGACTGGGAAACTGATGCAGACAGAGGTTAAAGTAGTTTGCCTAAGGTCAGACAGCTAATAAGTCTGAGTAAAATGGACTCAACTCTTCCTTACTCCAAGTACTACTGATACAACATCACCTCTTAAAGCCTTCCCAACCTTAACATCTTGTAATACTAAAGTATATTATGGGGAGGGGAGAAGGGGAGAAGAAAAGAGAATAAGCATTCATATAACCCCTATCCTTTGCCAGACATTTTGCTGAGTGCTTTATAAATATTTTTTTCATTTGAACCTCACAACAACCCTATGAGGTAGGTACTGACATTATTCTCATTTTATAGGTGAGGGAACTGAGGGAAGCAGGATTAAATTCTTTCCCCAGTGTACACAGTTAGCACAGTCTGAGGCCAAATTTGAATTCTGGCTTTCCTGACCCCAGGCCAAAGCTCTGTGTATTGTTCTACCTTCCTTGTCTAGAAAAGAAAGAAAGAAAGAAAGAAAGAAAGAAAGAAAGAAAGAAAGAAAGAAAGAAAGAAAGAAAGAAAGAAAGAAAGAAAGAAAGAAAGAAAGAAAGAAAGAAAGAAAGAAAGAAAGAAAGAAAGAAAGAAAGAAAGAAAGAAAGAAAGAAAGAAAGAAAGAAAGAAAGAAAGAAAGAAAGAAAGAAAGAAAGAAAAAGGAAGGAAGGAAGGAAGGAAGGAAGGAAGGAAGGAAGGAAGGAAGGAAGGAAGGAAGGAAGGAAGGAAGGAAGGAAGGAAGGAAGGAAGGAAGGAAGGAAGGAAGGAAGGAAGGAAGAAAAGTGTTTGTCAATTGAAAGATTTTTTAAAAAGCTTTAAATCAAGACCACAAAAAAGATATCACTCTCAAGGATATTAAAAATCACACATCTTTGAAAGAGGGTACAAAGTGGTGGAGTTGTGAAAGAATCCAACCATTCTGGAGAGCCATTTGGAACTATGCCCAAAAAGTTATCAAACTGTGCATACCCTTTGATCCAGCAGTACTACTACTGGGCTTATATCCCAAAGAAATACGGAGGAGGGGAAAGGGACCTGTATGTGCCAAAATGTTTGTGGCAGCTCTTTTCATAGTGGCTAGAAACTGGAAGATGAATGGATGTCCATCCATTCGAGAATAGTTGGGTAAATTATGGTATATGAAGGTTATGGAATATTATTGCTCTGTAAGAAATGACCAGCAGGAGGAATACGGAGAGGGTTGGAGAGACTTACATGAACTGTTGCTGAGTGAAATGAGCAGAACCAGAAGATTACTATACACTTCAACAACAATACTGTATGAAGATGTATTCTGATGGAAGGGGATATCTTCAACATAAAGAAGATCCAACTCACTTCCAGTTGATCAATGATGGACAGAAATAACTACACCCAGAGAAGGAACACTGGGAAGTGAATGTAAACTGTTAGCACTACTGTCTATCTACCCAGGTTACTTATACCTTCGGAATCCAATACTTAACGTGCAACAAGAAAATTGGATTTACACACATATATTATATCTAGGTTATACTGTAACACATGTAAAATGTATGGGATTGCCTGTCATCTAGGGGAGGGAGGGGAAAATTTGGAAAAATGATTACAAGGGATAATGTTATTAAAAAAAATTACTCATGAAAAAAAGAGGGAACAAAGATTGATTTTCCTACCACAAACATTAAGGAAGGCATAAAAACTAGTATGCTCATTGTAGAGTTATTTATTATTTATATGGAGCATATTTAGAAGAAAGTTCAAATGAAAGAAGGTCTGATGATGATACCATAGTTGATGAGATCCTCCAGACAACATTCCTATTTTTGGATAACATTTTGTTGAAGGAATTACTGCATAGAACATTGCAAAGTCTCCTAAATGAGATCCATAATCACTCTTAAGCAAACTTAACTTTTTTTGTATCATGAAACTCTTTCTCATACTATTAAAATCTATGGATATTTTTTCAGATTGATTTTTAATGCATAAAAACATAGGAATACAAAGGAAAACAATTATGTTGAAATATAGTTATAATTTTTTTTCTAATTTTATAGTCCCCAGAATAAGAACTGAAAAGAGTTTAACCTAATGATTCATACAGGAAAAATTCAGTGGCCAAAAAATGCCTGTTGTTTATTCTATAATGGTCATTTAGATGGAAGCCACAGAACTAGTCTATCAACACATATCTTTGATGACTACAGATGGGACAATGATCTAGCCCCAGAAGTGAATAGAAAAGGGAGAGCAATTTGGATTAACTTTGAGAAATTACAATGCCTTTAATGATCGCCTAACTCCTTCAAACAAAGGCCTGTCACTGTAATACTGGTATTTTTTCACTGAAGCATGGAATGCCATTGTCTCCAAAGATATAAAGAAAGTTGTATGACAAACGAGAATCATAATTAGGTCAAAGTACATTACCATTGAAGAACTATGCAAAAGTGGAATACTGAAGCCAATTTGAACTGATTTTAAATTATTATTATTATGAGCACTTGCTCTTCAAAATTGGCAAACACTGCAAATCTGGGTTTGACTTACTGTTTTATTGTCTAGACTTTAAAAAGTGATGAAGAAAATGAAGATAATGATGAATGTTGGAGGGGATGTGGGAAAACTGGGACACTGATACATGGTGGAGCTGTGAACTGATGTAGCCACTCTGGAGAGCAACATGGAACTATAAAACTGTGTCATTACTGTGTTGTGTCCCAAGGAAATCATAAAGGACATAAAAGGATTCATATGTACAAAAATGTTTGCAGCAGCTCTTTTTGTGGTGGTGGCTTCCCATCAGTTGGAGAATGGCTGAGTAAATTATGGTAAATGAATGTTATAGAATATTATTGTTCTGTAAGAAACGACCAGCAGGATGATTTCAGAAAGGCCTGGAGAGATTTATATGAACTGATGCTGAGTGAAATGAGCAGAACCAAGAGAACATTATACACGGCAATAACAAGATTATACAATGATCAGTTCTGATAGATGTGGCTCTTTTCAACAATGAGATGATTCAGGCCAATTGCAATAGACTTGTGATAAAGAAAGCCATCCACACCCAGAGAGAGAGCTGTGGGAACTGAGTGTGAATCACAATATGCCATTTTCACTTTTTTGTTGTTTGCTTGCATTTTGTTTTCCTTTTTGATCTGATTTTTCTTGTGCAGCATGACAATTGTGGACATATGTATAGAAGATATTAGATTGCTTGCTATCTAGGGGAAGAGGTGTGGGGAAGGGAGGAAGAAAAAGTTTGGAACACAAGATTTTCTAGGGGTGAATGTTGAAAACTATGCATATATTTTGAAAATAAAAAGCTAAAAAAGTTTAAAATAAAAGATTATCAAAGGAATGGATGACCACAAAAAGAGATGGGCTGGCCACATCCCAAGTACAAAAGATAACTTAACGGGCAGTTTGTAAATGCTACAAGTTGTCTTTCCACGTCAAAAGATCTACATTGAGATTGTTATCTGGAGTCCATGAATAGATTTCAAAGAGCCTATGAATTTAGATAAAAGATTAATTTTTTTACCAGCCTTTAACTAAAATTCAGTATTTCCTTCAATGTGAAATGTAGACAAGAATCATTATTCTGAGAGAGTCAATAAATTTGAGGCTATTTCTAAAGGGCTCAGTTGCAGTAAAACCTAAGGTCAACAAGGTGCACAGTAAATAGAGCATTGCTCTGGAGTCAGGAGGACCTGAGTTCAAATGTGACCTCAAACACTTAACAGCTGTGTGATCCTGTGTTAACTGATTGCCTCCCTCTTTCCCCTCCTCCCCCCAAAAGGACTCCTGTTCTTTAAGAGGGTTCCCAGCAAACTTGGATGGACACTCTGGCCCTCATGCTGATCTTCACTCATCACATTCATCTCCTAATGCCATATCTTTCTGCTAGCTTTCCCAAACCTGTAATGTTCTTCATTACGCCTGCCTCCTGGATTCACTGGTTTCTTTCAAGGCTCAGCTCCCATCCCAAATTTTCCTTCCCCTTACCTATCTTCATTTCTGTCCCTCCATTGATCCTGAATTTATCTCCTGTTCAAATAAAGACTGAATGTTCCACAACTCTTAGTGCAGTTCTAAATTTTAATAGCATAGAACTGCACTAAGACTTTTGGATATGACTATGTATATCTTGTATTTACGTAGTTGTTATTGTCTCTCCCATTAGACTGTAAGCTCTTTAAGGGCAAGAACTGTATTCTTGCCTCTTTTTTTAGTATTTTCAGTGCTTAACACCTTGGCACACAGTAGACACTTAACGCTTATTAATTGATTATTTAATTAATAATTACTTATCAGAAAACTGATTAAAGTATTTTCAGGGAAATATAGATAAAAGTCACAAGAGATGAGAGGGAATAGTATGATTGTTGCATGGGGTCCTCGCCACTGGCAAAAACATCCACATAAATGAGATGACAGATCTACCAGATATGGAAAAATACATAAAAGTGGCACTGGTGTTGCAAATATCTCATCAAGAATTCCATCTCATGTAGATGAACATAATTGAACAGATGCTTGCAGGAGCAGTAGGTCTATATAGGTCCTGATCCAGACCTGGGAGAAAATATGCTAATCAAGAGATTCCATATCCATTTGAGTGATTTACATACATTATTTCAGCCAGGCCTTACCTGTGGAGAAAGCACTTCAGCTATTATCAGCCCTATTTTACAAATAGAATTATCTTAATTCTAAAGAATTAGAAAATAGATAATAAAAAGATTCTCCATGGAAAACTGTACCCATCTGGAAAGTACTTCAGAGCATCCTCTAGCTTGATGAGCCTCCAAGGGTTCATTTTTCAGCTCAGCCTGAAATTGAATGTAGTCGTGCTCTCCTCATCCCCCATTTGAGCACTTGAATCATCATTCTGTTATCACAGAACTTGCTCTATCAGTGTCTCTGAGCCCTCCTACTGATTAAACAACAAATACCCTTTTATCCCAGTAATGGAATGACATAGCAATAGAAGGAAAAAATAGAATCTAGGGTTATGACTCAGGGCTTGGGAAGATGTTGGCAAAGGAGTGGGAGTGAGGAACATACTAGAGATTTCTGTATCTTGTTGGAGATTTAAAAATACTCCTGTAAACCATTATGCTAACTCATTGTCTAAGCATTTATCAAAGACTTCTTAGGGTTTTCTGGGAATTAAGCAATTTGCTATTAAAAAGTGCTATATGCAATCATGAACATTTTTTTATTCTGATCCCACCTTGGGGAAGGAAATAAATTTATGGAATCCATTTTTCCTCAGTATATATTTGTGGATGATGGTGGTAACTGATGTTTAGAGTTTATCCATCAATATCTATGCTTGAGGGCAGGTATTAGAAACACACCAGAAATTGGATCCAGAATTAAAGAGGAGGAGGAGGAGAATGGATTGTAAAGCCTTCAGAAAGATGCACAATTCCTTTAATGATCCCAAGAAATGGTCTCAAGCTCTTTTTAGAAATAAAAAATCTTATTTCTTTTCTTTTTAAAAAAAGTTTAAGAATATCTTTTTATTTTCAAAATACATGCAAAGATAGCTTTCAACATTCACTCTTGCAAATATTCCAAATTTTTCTTCCTCCCTTTTCCCCTCCCCCCTCCCCTAGATAGCAAGTAATCCAATGTAGGTTAAACATATTTCCACATTTATCATACCGCACAAGAAAAATCAAATCAAAAAAGGGAAAAAAGAGAAAGAAAAAAAAAAGCAAGCAAACAATAACAAAAAAGGTTCAAATATTATGTTGTGACCTACATTCTGTCCAGACAATTCTCGCTTTGGATGCAGATGGCTCTTTCCATCACAAGTCTATTGGAATTTGCCTGAATCACCTCATTGTTGAAAAGCGAAGGCTCATTTCTTTAATACCAACCCGAAGAGAGAGTAGGCTGGTCCCATGTTGAGGGCTAACAATTCCAGGAGACAGCCAAAGGACTCTACTCACATCCTTGTGATGTCAGAAGAAATCAAGAAAGCTTTTCCAACATCTGGCTAACTCTCCCTCCAGACTTCATGAGGTAGTAGTTAGCTATTATTATCCATATACAGACAAAAAAAAAATTGAAGCTCAGGAACTGGATGACTTGCCTATGGTCACAGAGCTAGTGATAATCAAAGACTGGATTCGAACCCAGTTTTTTCTGCTTCCAAATCTAGCACATCCCACCTAGACCTAGCTACTAGGTCTAGTGATACAGCAGATCTGATGAGAGAAGAGTTAAATAAACATAAATCCTGGTCTTTGCCTGCCTGAGAGCCTACCTGGGGAGACAATTATACATACAAAATAGCCAGGAAACCAAGCAAGATCATATTTGGCTAAGTGGTATAGTTAGGGAGTGCAGACAGTAAATTTTGGAAGAAATCAGAGGAATATGTAGGAGGAGGGAGAAGACAGGGGGCTTGGAACCTGTGAACATTGATAAGTATGGATGATTATCTATACACCCCATTCCAAAAGAGAGATGTGACTGAAGGTAAAAGGGACCAAATTCTGTTCCTCCAGGTATGGCTTTGCCTAAGCCCATGAAATGTACTAAAGGGGTCTTTTGGTTTATAGCTAGAGGATAAACACTAGGCAACTTCTACAAATAGCCGGTCAATTTTCTCCTGTATCAGGTCACAAGCCATGGCAAATGGAATAATCCAAATTTGAAAAAGGAGGTCAACACTATAGTCATTCTGGACTCTCCACACTTAAGGAATGTCCATTCTCCAACTTGAAAGGAAGAGTCTATCTCTGTAACTGATCATTCTTTCAGCAATGGCAGAGTTTTAAAAATGCATTTAAAATACTAAAACTTTAAAGGCTTTTCAAAGGTTTAAAAATGGTATTTATATTTAGAAGAACTGAATGTAGGTTTGTTTAACCTATATTGATTTCTTGCTGTCTAGGGAAGGGGAGAGGGAGGCAAGAAGGGAGAAAAATTTGGAACACAAGGTTTTGCAAAGGTGAATGTTGAAAACTATCTTTGCATGTATTTGTAAAAATAAAAAGCTATTATAAAAAAGAAGTATATAAATAAAATATCAAACCATGAAATAGAAACAGAAATAAAAACAAGCAGAATTGGAAAAATAATAATTGTTCATTGCTAATATAATTAAAATGGCAATGCTATATCCAAATTAAAAAAAAAAAACTTTATTTAAAATCAAATGCCATTCTTGCCAGTTTGGTATGATCATGGCAAATGGATCTATATCCCTCAGACCAGGCAAATCTGATCTCCTATCAATCTCACCATTGACAAAAATGAGCTGGGGAGGAGTGAGGGTTTGTGTGCCATTATCTTCTCCTGAATCTATCAACTACTTTATCTCAAGGGGAAGGATGGGGAAAGGGGGAGGAAGAAGTGAGACAAAAGAAAAAAAAACCATAAATAACAACCATTTAAATGATACATCATAAATTTTCCATTATTCTGAATTCTTAGGGAATATATTATTCAGGGTAGCTCAGTTTTCTAGATAATGATACTTTATCCCTTTAACAACAAACCTTTTTTCATTTTAAAATATTTTTTCATGGAAATCATAATGCAATATTTTCCTACCTTCTTAAACAATATGTTAATTTTAAAATGTTAAGTAGTAAATATTTAAACAAAGTAAATTTAATTTAAATTTAATAATTATTAATTAGATAATATTAATTAGTTCTTAAAGAATTAAAAATGAATAGGGCAATGGGGTGACATGCAGCAGAAAAAATTTATTAACTGTTTATATATACCAGGCATTGTGCTAAATACTAGACATAAGAGGGCTAAAATGTATAACCAGAATACATTATGGTCAAAGTGAGACTAAAAAAGAATTGCAGATCACAAGATATCAAGTGGGAAAAAGTAATGCTAGGTTCTAGATCATGAATCATATCATCCAAATGACAAGGGTTTTACATTTAATATTTGAGGTGTGATGTTCCCCCTATCTCTCACAAGAACAATGCTCTACCTGCTACACAGTGTAGTCTTGCACTCATACTCACAATTCCCATTTTTAAATGAGTTTTTCCCTATAGCTGGAACATACTCCCTTCACACCTCTTAAACTATATTCCTTCAAGGCCCAGTTCAGGGCCCAAGTCCTATGGGAAACCTTGTCTAATCTCCTATCTACTTCTTCCTATCCCAGTGCTCTTTTTTTTCCCTTAAATTATGCTGTATGTAAATATTTTATATATCCTCCTCCTCACTCCATATACCCCCTCAAATGAATATAATGTTCTTGAAGACAGAAATTTTAATTTTTGTCTTTGTATCACCATTACCTAGCACAATACCTGACATATAAAAATATATAGGTGGAGTTGAGTTGAAAATTACCCAGGCTGACTCACAGCGCACTTTGTGCTCTTAGGAACAGCCAAAGTGTCATACAATCAGGTGAGCAATAGGGGTTTGGACATCCTTCCCAGAGAAATATTTGTGCTGTCTTCCATAATTTGTATATGAATCTTCCTGGAAGCTGGCATATCTCATAATCTAGAACCTAACATTACTCTTTTCCCATTTGATATCTTGTGATCTGCTCTTTTTTAGTCTGACTTTGACCTTAAGCTATAACCTTTGAGCCATTATCCACTATTGCTATTTGTGGTTGGGCAGAGAAAGTACAGCATTGCAGAGATGACAGACCTGCTTCTAGTATTAAAGGATTTATAGGAACTGAAAAGAAAATATGGTAGTTTGCCCAAAATAAGTATTTAGTGCCCCAGAATTTGTAGAGCTCCTGAAACTATTAATCCATCATATCTTAATCTTGAAATCTATACAAGTGTTATAGAGGGGGGGATTACGAAGCACATATTATTCCTAGAACTACTGAGTCATAAGAAAATTCAGCCGGTGAACAAATTGGTATATTAGAACAGGATGAGAATATGGGATGCCAGCAGCCACCAAGTAATCAATACCTATGAAACACTCTGAATCTTGCCTCTGGTCTGCTATTTCCCTTCTAGCCTGGATCTCTCTTTTTTGATAGAAGCTTGATGATTGGAAACAGGAACAATGGTCCAGTAGGCTGCCATATGATGGGCACAACATTCTCACTGACTCCTGTGACAGCTGATATGCTCTAGGTATACCTGTGACAGAGGATATTATAGACTCTTCAGCTATGAAAGGGTTAGATGGCTTCTGAAGGCTTTTCTAACTTTGATACTTGTAGTCAACAAATATTTAGCGACTGCCAAATATGTGGGACATATTATGCTAGCTATCAGGGATGCAAAGATGGAAAACTCCCTGATTTGAAGGAGTTTATGGTCCAATAGGGGAAACTGACATGTACATGACTAAGAATAATAAATAGTAGAATAAACAGACTGTAAAGGGATGTAAAATAAATTGAGAAGGGAGCAAGTGTATAAGCATTATCATAGACATAGGGGAACTGGTCTTAATCTCAAGCTCTTTGCCTACTCATAATAATCATTTACATAACCCTTTAAGGTTGGCAAAGTGTTTTACATTATGTTATTTCATTTCATCCTCACAACAATCCTGGGTGGTAGGTACAATTTGTTAGCCCTATTTTATAGATGAGGAAACTGAGGTTGAGTGAGGGTAAATGACTGACTTGTCGGGAGATCACATAGCTGTAATTTGAAGAGGGATTCAAATTCAGGTCTTCTTTGATTCTCTATACTATTCTTCCCATTTCACTACCTCGGCATTGTCTCTTAGAATCACTTTGGTTAAATTGATTTTAAAAAAACATAACTAACATGAAATAAAGGCCAATTGGAGAAAAACAAAAGCTAACATCATTAGGAAATGAGAAGGGAGAAACTATAAGTGGTAGTTGATTCAAGAAGAAAAAAGGGAATTAAGAATAGTTAGGAAGAGAATAAAGCATCTTTTCCCTCTGAAAACATAATGGAGAGGAGGACATCACAAGGCATCTTTCCACTAGAAGGAAAAGTCACTCTTTTTTCTATTGGAAGCGTAGGACTGCCATGCAGAAGCATTCCTGCAAGGTATGGGCAACAAAGCCTACAGTCAGAGTTTGGCTAGCCAAGTATAATTACTGCAAAGTAGCAGCAGTGACTAAGTTGCTGAACGTCTCAAGCCAAAGACATTGCTTCCCCCAAGATGAATACAGGCTTTTTTTTTTTCTGCATACAGTAACTTGATTTGGAATCTTCATTTTATTGACTTTTTCTATCCACATTCCAAAAGGAGAGATTCTTACTACATTCATGTCTTCAGAAGTCTCCAGGCTACACTGGTGTGACTCTATTGGATTTTCTCAATAATGCTCCCCAACCTGGTTCTTTCATCTCTTTCCCTTTCTTCACTGGGCTTTTCAACTCCCTTTAGATGTTTTCACCCCCCATTAGAATGTAAGCTCTTTGAGGGCAGGGACTGTCTCTCTTTCCCTTTGTATTTATATCACTAGGCTTAGCTCGGTGCCTAGCACTAAGCATTTTAATATCTTACTGATCTCATTTGACTATCACAAGGAGATTAATTGGGAGGACTTAGAGAGTAGATGGGAAAAAGGGTTAAGGTGAAAAGCTGCATGTTATAATTTAAAAAAAAAAACAAAAACAGAAATGAATACCTTCAATATTTCAATACTTCCAAAATCCCTATTTTTATCACCATAAGTATTCCTTCCTTACCATAGATCTCAGTCCCTCTCTGATTTTGAAGATGATCACTAGGAGATTTTATAGCTAAAGATTTAATCACAGAATCATAAAGAAAGAGTTAAAGAGGATTTTAAAGACTATTGAGCCCAATTTCTTCCTGAGGCACCAAGAGGTTAAGTCATTTGTTCATGGTCACATAACTGGCAAGTTTCTGAGGTGGGATTTGAACCCATTTATCTCCTATCTACTATCTCCAGGTTCAATTACCTCACAGATACATCATACTGCCTCCCCTCTTGTACAAACTGGTGAATATAACTATGCTAATCCCTGGACAATAGGCATACAAGCCAATCCTAGTCCGATACTAGAAACTTTTCCAATTTAGAGGATCTCTAGCTGTTTAAACACTTAGATAAATATAAATATCTTCTTTTTAAAATTTCAGTAGTGTTTTATTTTTCCAGTTACATGTAAAGATAGTTTTTAATATTCATTTTTATAAATTTTGAGTTCCAAACTCTCTCTTCCTCCCTTTTCTCATCCTCCCCAAGACAGGAAGCAATTTGATATAGGTTATACATATACAATCATCTTAAACATATTTTCATATTATTCGTGTTATGAAAGAAAAAAACAGAACAAAAGAGAAAAATCACAAGAAAGAAAAAAAGCCAAAAAAAAAAAAAAAAAAAGGTGAAAATAGTATGCTTTGATTTGCATTCAGCCTCCATCATTCTCTCTCTGGATTTGGATGGCGTTTTCTATCCCAAGTCTATTGAAATGGGCTTGGATCACTGTATTTTTGAGAAGAGTTAAGTTTATCATAGTTGATCGTCACATAATCTTGCTGTAACTATATAGAATGTTCTCCTAGTTCTGCTTACTTCAGTGAGCATCAGTTCATGTAAGTCTTTCCAGGCTTTTCTGAAATCAGCCAACTCATCATTTCCTATAGAAAAATAATATTCTGTTACCATTATATACCATAACTTTTTCAGCCATTTCCAATTTCTTTCCAACACAAAAAGAGCTGCTACAAACATTTTAATAAATACGCATTACTTCATGACTCAGGTAGCCACAAGTAAAGAAGAGAGCCCATGTTATAATAGTTTTCTCTTCTCCTGAGATAAAAATCAACTTTTCTAATGGCCATGTTGGCCCTGTTTCTTCTTTCTGAAACTAAACAGAAGTCTAACCTATCTTCCATATGACTAAGGTTGATTAGGACATGCTATGCTGCATTTGCAAACTTAATTTCCTATTTGGAAATATCCTCAAAGAACTTTCCGTAAATACTTTGGTTGTCTCTCAATACCATGTCCCCTGCTATCTTAGTTAACATCTTGATCACTATCCATTCTCCTGTGCTAACATTCACTCTGTCCATTAGACATCTCTGGGACAAACACTTATTTGGTTTTTGAATAAATACCTGAAAAGTACATTCTGTCTCCTTGGAATGGACTTGTGTGGGAGGCTCTGACATTTCCATCCCTGGAGATCTTTAAAAAAAAAAAGAGGCAATTATATCCTAAATAATTATTTTCTAAAGGGAAGTGGTGGACCTTACTTTGTTTTAAGTGGCACTGCCACAAAGTCCCTTACACAGATAACATTATTATTATTGATTGATTATTGATTATTGATGACTGGCGAATGGGGTGGGAGAATAGAGGAAGTTAAGAGGTAAATGAATGTGACATATGAAGGACCTCTTAATAAAGATTGGATATGGCCTGTGCTCTAGGAAAAAAAGAGGTCAGTCTCAAGGAATTCAGATCTACTGGACTGTAAGCTCCATGGGGCCAAATGGATCCATGTCTTTATTAACTTTGTATCTTCTCTAGATTTGGTGCATTGCTTTGTTAGGGCTAATGAATGAATCAGTAGAGAAGCTGGTGAGAGGAAGCAGAGATCAAAGCTGAAGAGGTTATAGAGAAATGAAATCATAGTGACTAGATGTGGTCAAGATCAGGAACAGAGTCCCAAAGGTAAGGTGGCCGAGGGAGTGGCTGAGTTAGAATCAAAGATAACACAGAGTTGTTCAGTCCACCCCAGTTCAGTCTATCACTGGGGTCTGTAGACAGAACTTGCCCTTTGAAATACCATGAATATTAACTATCCCCCTCAAGGACAGCTTGAAAGGCAATCTCCTTAAGTTATCTCCAGTCCTGACTTCTCTCGTAAATACATCCCTCATTGCCATCTACCTTCTAGACGACCGCACATGGAAGTTCTTTCTGAATCTCCAACTTAATATAATCCAAAATAGAAGTGGTTATCCAACTACTAAAGGACCTTCTGGGGACCCAGATTTACACCCTTAGAGTTATCCTTGAATATTCTTTTTCCATCGGTCCTCCATACGCAATTAATTGCCAAATATTGTTAAATCTACTTTCTCAACATATATCTCTCATCCATGCCCTTTTCTCCACTCATAGAACCATTGCTCTCCTATGGACATAATAAGCTCCTTAATGGTCCCCCTGACTCTTGTATCCTCTCTCTCCATAGGATTGGTTAAAAAATAATCATCCTACTGTATACGTTCCCCTACTCAAAACCCTCCAATGGATCCCTGTAGCTCCTAGAACAGACTGATATTTAAAGCCCTTCACAACTTGGCTCCAACTTATCCAACTTTCCAAACTTATTTCACATTGTTCCACTTGCATTGTCAGTCCAATTTGTTTTATTGTTTTCCAAATTGGCATTTTATCTCCGATATCTGCCCTATCTCCTTCTATCTCATCTAGTAGATGCCCTGAAATCATCCAGTGAATTCAGCTCATTTCATCCATGGATATATTCCATACCTAGAATGGATCACAGGATCATAGATGAAAAGGACCTCAGAAGACATCTAGGCTTGCACACACATACTCCCGCCATCATTTTACAGAAGAGGAGCTGAGATCTAGAGATGATACAGTGGATAAGATGCTAAACCTAGACTCTAAAAGACCTGAATTCACTTATTGTTATAGGCACTTAACTGTGTGACCTGGGAAAGTCACTTAACCTCTCTTGGTCTCAATTTCCTTATCTGCAAAATGGAGATAGTAATCCTACCATGATGTTGTAAAAATTAAATTAGATAGATAGATAGATAGGTGATAGACGATAGGTAAATAGCTAGACAGACAGATAGATAACTTTGCAAACAAGGTAGTGTGTAAATGGGGTTATTCCTATTAAATAATTTGCCCAAAGTCATATAATTAGAATGCCCTATTGTAGGAATTTGGATTCTTGGAACTATTTTTCTTCCAAAGGAGAACCCAAAGGATTACAAATGATTATCGTATACTGGGTACCAAGTGGGGCCAGTGGCTTCTTACCTTTTCCAATTTTTGACTTTAAATAATCATTACTTAGACTGTTGAAGGAAAGAGAGATATAGGATTATAATTTGAAGAAATGGTAGGATCAAGTGAATTTTTGAGAATGAGCATTTGTTTGTAGATAGTCATGAAAACACCTGGCAAAGATTGCTACCATTAAGAGTAGCAGTAAATGGAGGAGAAAAAGCATTCATTAAGAAATTCTAAGCCAAGGCAAGGAAAAAAAAGAATTGATTAAGAAATTCTATTGCACCTGTTTAACATATGTTGGATTACTTGCCATTTAGGGGAGGGAGTGGGAAGAAGGGGGGAAATTTGAAACACAAGGCTTTGCAAGGGTCAGTGTTGAAAAATTATCCATGCACAAGTTTTGAAAATAAAAAGCTTTAATTAAAAAAAAAAGAAATTCTAAACCAAAGCAAGAATAGGGAGATAGAGTGCTGATGGAATTTGCCCCAAAAGAAAAAAAAAGAGGATTTCTGAAGTGCAGAATCCAAGAAGAATAAGTAATGGTGAGTTTTATAGGTAGCAAAAGACTGGCTGATTTTTGATCTGGAGTCATAGGTCAGATATAAAATGTAGTTAGAAAGAACCGAATGTTCCTGAGGAGAAAGACTAAGAATTAGTAGGTTGAGCTGATGATGAAATAGGTTAAAATTTAGAAAGTCAAATTGTCATTAAACCATGTCAAGTGGAATTTATGGCAAATGGAATGACTAACCCTGTCATTTATTTATCCGTGTAGGGCTTGTGTCCTGGGATTCCTGACACTATAACTAAATGAATTTTGTTTTGTAAATGGTTGGGTGAATATATAATGTCTTGATAATCTGCTGCAGAGGACCTATACTATAGAACAGGAGTAAGTCCCTAAGATTTTATTCCTGCGTCAAATACTTGGTCAGTGAAAGCAGAAAAGAGACATGGAAGTGCAAGTAACCTTTTTATCTAAGGATGCCATGAATAGCTCTGTCACATAAAGAATAAATGTGCTTGATGTTTGGGAAGTATTTGGCCCCATTTAAAAATGTTCCAGCGTAGTGTCTGGATACCTTTTAAAATGATGAATGCTTCAGCAGCTTAATTCAATTAATACTTATTGAGCGGGGTAATTGGCATTGGATTTGTTTCTATAAGAATGGGGGCACAAGCGAAACCGATAAAGCACTGAAAAGACTAAGTCCTTGTCACCATACTTGAATGTACAATATGGACTAAAAAGACAGATCAACCAGGATGTACAGCAGACAGTCAATAATAGTCATCAATGGCATTGACTGAAATATTGCTCCTGGATTCATTGATCTCCCATCTCTAGGCTCCCTTTGTACTTATATTTATTCAGCACCACACAGCTGATGGTTGAATCAATCAACAAACATTTATTAAATCCTACCCATGTTGGGATTTTCAGCAAATCATTTCAGTGGGACTCAGTTTCCACATGTGAAATGTCAGTAAGGGTCTTTTCAGCTTTACATGTTATGATCCTATGACTTTCTGCCACATATGATTTGGGGATATCAAAGACAAAACAATCCCCATTTTCAAGGATCTTACAATCCATATAGTGTGACAATATGGATACATATAAGTAAATAGAAAATAAGTAGAAGATAATATTTTTGGGGAGTTACTAGGAGCTGGAAGGGGGTAGGGTAGAGTCCAGAAAAGCCTTATATCAGAGGTTGTACTTGAGAAGAGCTTTGAAGAAAACTGGAAATTCTAAGAAATAGAAGGGAGGAAGAAGTATGTACCATATGTGGGAATACAGACATGCAGATGGGAGAGTGAATGTTTTATTTGGTTGGGTCATAAAATGTGAAAGGGGAGTAATGTATAATAAATCTTGGAAAGGTAGATTGGAGCCAGTTTGTGAAAGGCCAGGGGAGGTTATATTTGATCATAAAGGGAATAGGGAGCCACCCTTGGAACTTCCAAAATGAGAGAATGATGTGTTCAGATTTGTGCCTTTGGAATATCACTTTGACCTCAGTCTAGAGGATGGATTTAAGAGAGGCAAAGACATCAATTAGGAGGCTATTAAAATCCTCTAGGCAAAAGGTGATGAGGGCCTGAACTACAATGGAGGCACCCACCTCAGTGGAGAAAAGGGATGGAGATGAGTAATATCATGAAGGTAGAGGGAGGAAAAATCAAATGTTGGAAATAATTTTCTTATTATTTGAATTAATGAGCTATTTCTCTTGTGATTTATGTAGCCCCTACTACCTTCACAATATGACTTACCAACTCAGCTACTTAATTGAACTATCTGTGGCTCATCTTCCTTGCTCATTTGTACCATTTTCCTGAACAACTAATGCAAAATTAATACCCCTACACAGTGTTTAACAGTATTAGAGTTAGGAAGACGTGGACTCAAATTACTCCTCAGATTAACTGTGTGACTCTAAATTAGTTTTTTTGAGCACAGTTTCTCTATTAGAGTTAGACTGACCTCTGGCATCTTTTCTAGCTCTAAATCTGTAATTCTATGAAAGCTTCAGTGGATTGGGACTTGGTGCCTATGTTGTAGGTACTATGCTCTATGCTCTATGGGAGAATTGAATTAGCCCCCCAAAATGTGAGATGTGCAAGCTTAAAGTCCACCCCCAATATTCACAGGGACTATCTGTGTCCCACCTGTGGCAGAGCATTCCAAGCTCATATTGGACAAAGCAGCCACAATTGGACACGCTAACTCGACTATCATAATGATGTCATTTTGGTCCTCTGAGGATGAAGGACAACCACCACCAGCCACATTTCCTATGCTGTAGAGCAGGCTACAAGCCTCACTGATATAAAATAAATAACAGCACACAGGACTCCACATTCTGTGGAGCCAGGAACTCCAAGAGGGAGTTTCAATAGTGCAGAAGCATGTGCAAGAAAGAATCAGCTGGTCCAGAGCATCTGCTGAACTCAACCACACAAAGATGCATAAAGCACCTTCTATTTGTTAGGTACTAAAGGTATTAAGACAATAATAAAAGAATACTTCACCCTCCTCCAAAAAAATCTATTTTGTATTCTGTTGGAAAGACACAATGGGATTCATAAATAAACTTCAAAGTATAGACAAAGTAATGCAAAATAATTTGAAGAGGGAAAGGTTAATAACTAGGTGGGTCAAGAAAGCTCTCAAGTGGAAAGTAGAATCTGAACTACTAGATGAAGAGGATGTGCATCCAGCCAAGGAGACTATATGACCTGACACAGTAGGTGCTTAAAAAATGCATGCTGACTATTTATATAGTTGCATGGACTCAAGAAATGGGAGATTATATAGGTTAAACAGCTAATAAAAGGAAGGAAGGAAGGAAGGAAGGAAGGAAGGAAGGAAGGAAGGAAGGAAGGAAGGAAGGAAGGAAGGAAGGAAGGAAGGAAGGAAGGAAGGAAGGAAGGAAGGAAGGAAGGAAGGAAGGAAGGAAGGAAGAAGAGAGAGGGAAGGAGGAAAAAGGAAGGGAGGAAAGGAAGGAGAGAGAAAGGAAAGAAGAAAGGGAGGGAGGAAGGAAGGAAGGAAAGAAAGAAGGAAGGAAGGAAGGGAAGGAGGGAAGAAAAGAGAAAGGGGAAGAAATCAAATTTAAAAAGGAGATTTATTATATAATAGGCACTGTGGTAAACACATAATAATATCTCAATTAATTCCTACAAATCTGGAGGTAAGTGATATTCTTATGCCCATGTTACTATTGAGGAAACTGAGGCAAATAGTTAAAGCAGACAAATAAGTTACCTGCACAATTATTAAGTGTTTGAGGTCAAATTCATACTTAGGTCCTCCTGAATCCAGGATTAGAACTTTATTCACTGTAATTCCTTAGCTTGCAGACCAATTTACTGCAACAGAAAGTTGATGAGAAATAATATGAAATATTAAAAACGGGAACATTTATGGAGAGCTTTAAATGCCAAGTTGTATTTAATCTTAGAGGCAAGACGGAATCAATGAAAATTTTTGAGTAATGAAGGTGACATGGTTAGATCTGTGTTTAAGTAACATTAACTTGCCAGTTATGTGTAGAATGAATTGAAGAGGGAAGAGAATGAGAGTTGGTGATTATGAGCTGCAGTAAGAATCCACATGAGTGACAATAAGGAACTAAATAAAGACTACAAGTGGAGAAAAGGGGATAATTGTAAGGTGTTATAAGAAATAAGATTAACATCGTGTAGTATACAAAGTAAAAGCTTAATATTTTTTTTTGCTAAATGAATGTCAGTGGGAAGAGAATTGGATTGGAAGTCAAGAGATTTGGTTTTGAATCTTGGTCTGCAATTTGTGACTTTTGTGACTTTGTCTAAGTTACTTCACTCCAACCTGTCTCCTTTTTCCTATGAATAAAATGAGAGGTTTGGATTAGATGTCCATCATGTGTCCAGATTTGTGACCCTATGAATCAGCTAGCTCTAAGTCTATAATTGAGAAGACCTGGCAATTGAGTGGATATGGCAGTTGAGAAAAAGAGAAGAATGAAAGATGGCTCCAAGGTTGTGAAAATTGGATGACGTGGAGAGATAGTGAGTGTTACCATCAAGAAGGGTGAGGATTAATAAATCTTTAAGAGTCATGGTCTCCAACCAAGTATTCTCCTGCTGACTGTGGATTAGGCCCGTGCCTACTGTGTGCAATGGATGATTGATTGATTGATTGATTGATAACACCATCCATCATGTCAAACTGAAGTTTACTAGGAATTTTAAAAGGCAAGCATGGATGCCAGCAAAGTCTTCCTAGCCTGATTTTGTGATTTATTCCACCTTAAAATTAGTCTTACAGAGTATTTATAGGAGGAGCAACAAGAAGTTAAAGAGAAGTGGTCATGTCTTTTATCTCAATAGGAACTGAAAAGTAGGAACTATGAGAGACTTGCTTCTAGAAAATACAAAGCAAAGCATAAAAACATAGACTTGGACGTGAAATTTATGTCTCACAAACAGAAGGACATCTAGAAGTCAGGAGAGGATTTGGGCTTTCTGAGCCAAATATATGTATAAGGTCCTCTGCCTTCTACCCTCAGAACTGAATTTTTTAAAAAGTTAATCTTAGTAGCACCAGGAATTGTTTGTGGCTCTCATCCCAGGCATCAAAATTGCTAGTTATATCTCTGTCATCTAGTGCAACAGAGACCAACACAAAATTCCTTTCTATAGCATTTCTGATAAATACTTATCCAATCTTCACTTAAAAAGACCTACAGTAATAAGGAAATTTTTTTTCAGAATCCTCATGGATTAAGGGAACTACCTTCTTCCCAACTCCACCACCCTCCCCCATCCAATAAACTTTTTTTTCTGTTTTGTACTTATTTTGTGTCTGTGTAAGAAGGAAAAAATAAGCATTTATTAAATTCCTGCTGTATGCCAAGCATTGCAGTTTGAGAGTAAAGATTGTTTTCATATTTGTTCTTATCTCCCCAGTCCCTAACATAGTAGCTGGTACTAAAACATCATATTCCGGGGTTGTTGAGGACTGAGTTTACTTTAAAGAAATCCAGAGGCATTTTTCTCAAGTGTTTTAGGAAACAGTAAGGCAATTCATCTTTCAAGAAGTTATTGGTACAAAACATTTGTTGATGGAATGATGGATTGATTCATAGAAAACCTAGGGAAGGATTCCTAACCACAACATTCTTTCTCTCTCCTAGGAGGAAACTTACAATTTCCTGAGATCAGAGGATGAACGTGTATATACTGTTTGTCTTCACTGGAGATTAAGTAGTTCTTACATTCTTGGCAATGGTACTTTTTTTTTTTTTAAAGAGCCCGTTAGCTTGCACCAGTATCATCCTAAAAAGATGAATTGCCTTACTGTCTACTTGAGAAGAAGATGCCTCTGGATTTTTGTAAAATAAACTCAGTACTGAATAACCCTTAAATATTATGCATTTTCACTCCCTTAATCACTAGTTTAAAATCACTCATATATTGCACAAAGTATTTTCCCCAGCACATGAAGATGCACTTTTTTTCTGTGGTTCTGGTTTTTCTGGGTGGAGTTTATATGTCAGACATCCCCCAACCAAACAAAAATCACTGGCAGACTACCCAACCGGTGCTGTTAAACCTAATGTTCACATGTGATTTATTTTGAAGCGGAGAAAATCGCACAACTTGTTTATAGGAGCTCTGTCAGCAACCAAATTAAGCTATTTCTCCCTCCTCCTCTCAAAAAACCATATTGGCATCTGGCACCTCAGACTACAGTGCTTAACTCTGACTGAAAGATGTCAAAATGTACCATCTGTATTATGATTTATGGAACTACTAAAACATGTTGATTGTTTAAGACAAAAAACCTATTAGGCTGCTTTGAAAACCATATGGATACATGCTGGTGACTGAGAACAGTGTTTTCCAGTGTTCTATTCCTGAAGCAACTTGTAAGATACTCTCGTGACAGATGCATATATCATGTATGGCAGTTTGGGGAGTGATTGTTTCTAAAGTCAGATTGGTTTTGAATGAAGACTTGCTAAATTATTGGAAAATTTGTGCTGTTCATTTGATTAAACCAAAAGCCCAAATTCAGAACAGTTTAATTATAGAGAATTTTTGCAATTAGACCCCATAGGAAACTTAGTATGGCCTAAAATGTTTCCATATTTTATTCTTTCTTTTTAAAGCAGATTTCTTCAGAAATTGATCTATTATGAGGCACTGTGCTGAAACCCATGGAGCTTAAATTAAAAAAAAAAAAAAGAATCCCTCCTTTGAGCACTGAGATATCCATTAAATTCTAAATTGGTCTTTTAAAAAAATTTAATAGAGCAAAAAGTGTCTTTGATTAGGAGCTGAAATGAGAGGTCAGTAGAAAGCCAAATACCCCAACGGCAGAGCACAGAATAAGAATATAGACCAACTACATGTGATACTAAGTTTTGAATTCCATTCATCTTCATTATTTTCTCCTTTTTTATTCATTTGACAAGCATTTATTAAACATCTCTTCTGTACCAGTCCCTGTGCTACGTGCTGGGGATACAAAGATAAAAAGAACTCAATCTCTGCCTTCAAAAAACTTGTATTCTATTAGAGAGAAAACAACTTGTACAGAGAGAAATAAATACTACGTGTAATACAAATATAAATAAATTTTATATAAATAATACAATTTGTATGTATGAATTATATATTTAACTTGTATATAAATAAATTGTACAAATAAATACAAAACAATTAAAAAGTCTCTAATTGAGAAAGATCCTATATAGGAGATAGTATTTAAACTGAACCTTCAAGAAACTAGAGATTCTAAGAGGCTGAAAAAAGAAGAAAAATAAATTTATGAAACGCCTACTATGTGCCAGGCATGGGATAAATATCTCACTTGAGGTAGCAGTTATTATGATTCACACTTTGCAAATGAAGCAAACGGGCAGGTGACTTGCCCAGGTTCATACAGCCAATATCTGAGAATGGATTTGAGTTGCGATCTTTCTGACTCTAGACTCAGCACTCCAGCCAGCAAACATACCAGCTTCTTCAGGAGAGGAGAAAGGGAGATAACAGTCTAGCCTGTGCAAATGAAAGAACAAATGATGTACGGGGAACAAGAAGTAATAGTTAAGATGGATTATTGATGTGTAAAAGGGAGTAGTAGATGGTCAGCCTGGATACACAGTCCAGAATCTAATAGGCTATGAAGGGTTTAGATGTCAAACCTCTTCATTCTCCTTAGAACTCTCATTATCTTCTGTTTTGAGGAGAGAAGGGAATGGGGATGTATTTCTGCTTTATCTCTGAGACACATATATGTTGGACGTGGCCAGTGTGAAAAAAAAAATTATGTGACTGTACAAAAAACCTTCCCAACCTGTCTTAATTCCAGTGACTTTCCTCTTGATAATTTCCAATTTATCCTGCATAGAGTTTGTTAGATAGATAGATAGATAGATAGATAGATAGATAGATAGACAGACAGACAGACAGACAGACTACAAGAGTTTTTTTTTTCCTTTTATTTTTCTCCCACTGGGGGTGAGAAGTAGAAGAAAGAGAAAATAAATTATTATTCATTGAAAAAAGTAATAATAATAAAAACTCTCCCATTGGAAGGATATCTTGTGATCATTTCTAAAATGTCTCTTCTTTTTGTATTTTAAGTCGAAATTATTAAGCTGGACTCTAGTTAAGGTGATAATTATTTCTAGGGATTTGTAAATAAATTTCCTTCTAACTACAGTACCCTTTAGCTTCCATGAAGTAAGACTTTGGGCAAGAAGGAATTGGGATTGAAGAAGGTCAGATATAGGGGACTGGGCAAGCAGATTACCTGGGATGAAAGGGGCAACCAGGAAAAATGCCCCCACCTTCTCTTCCCATCAATCCTGAGAGTAAGCAAAGGCCATGGGGATATCCGGTATGCATGTATACAGAGCTGGAATTGGGAGGCACTGCTGGGAGAAAGAGTGGTATTATTGGAAAGGACTAGTAACAGATGATCATAAATATGTGTTTAGAACAACAAGGGTTTAAAGGAAGTTTGTTTTTATAGATACGCGAAAACAATTATCATCTTGCCAAGTAGTAGAAGATTATCGTTCATGTGATATAACTCAAAAGAGCTTGGAGGTTTCCCAGAATGTCACCTCTTTTGGAAGGTAAAAATAAAAATGTAAGATAGGTGACTATCTTCCTCCTCTCTATTCTTCTTCTATTTGTTCCTGGAAATAACTTCTGATGTCCCCTTCATGTGATTCCATGATCATTCCTTCATTGTTCTTAACCTTCTCTTCATCTTGTCCCACTATCACAATATCATTAACATCTTCCTTTACCCTAAAAAAAATGATGAAAATATCTATTATCCTTTTACCCAGAGAACCCACCAATAAACATATATCGCAAAGAAATCAAAGACAGAAAGAACTAAACAAATAATTAGAACAATATACACAAGGTAATACAAAGGAGAACAACATTGAGAGACACCAGGATCTGTTCAATGCAATTACTAATCATGACTTCAGAGAACTGATGATGAGAAGCCTCTTTCCTTTACAATGGCACACTAGAAATATGGCATCTTCAGTCATGACCATGATCATGTATTTTGTCTGATCAATTTTTTTAACCTAAAGTTAAAGTTTCTATCTGCTATATCTTATTTTCTGTGCCCACATAACCACTTATAAAGTGATGCTTTTTAAAAGAGCACCAACAAAATATTTTTAAAGAAAAAAAAAAAGAATTCACCTCTCTCCCTTTGTTGCAAAAGTAAAGGACCAGGGGTATGAAGTGTTGTAGCTACAAAAAATATCATTGATGGGCTGGCTGAATTACTTTTTATTTTCCTCTTTTTAAAACTTTTGCTAAAAAGGGTAAGTTTGATGGGTCAGATGTTAGAAAGTAAATTCAGAAATGAATTTAAAGTGAAAACAAAAAAGCATTTGTTTATTTAAAGAGGGACACAGATACAGGAATAGTGAGACAAATAAAGAAAGCTCTAGTGACCAAGACTCTAGGATATAATAAATATTACAAATACGCATTTCTATAGCTCTGAGCTCTATAAATATTATCCTCACTACAATCCAGTGAGGTAGGTGTTGTTATCATCCCTCTTTTACAGTTGAGGAAACTGAGGCTGACAGGTTAAATGACCACTAATAAGTGTCTGAGGCTGCATTGGAATGCAGGTCTGCCTAATTCCAGGCCCAGTGCTCCGTTCACTGAGCCACCTGGCTACCTCTAATCATAATTGTGTTGATCATGATTCAGCCCCAGATCCTCCATGAAATTATGACTAGGTTTCCTAAGCATATGAATCAACCAAGAAATTTCAGGCCACTGGGGAAATATACACAGATAAAAGGGAAATCGTAGAATCACAGAATTTGGGGATTAAAAGACATTTCAGGAGCCCTCTAGTTTGACCCATACCCAAAAGAAATGCCCCACTTCAATTGGTCAACTAGCCTTTATTTGAAGACCTTCAATGAATGAAAAACATCAATCTTCCATAATTGCTTTTCCTAAATTTCCCCATAGAATTTCTACTCATTGCTCCTGATTACATCCACTAAGACCTAACAGAACAAGTCTAATCCTTTGTAAAAAAGGAGTCCCACATTAGGTAAAGTACAACCATCACCATCAATATTCTCTCCACTCTATCTTGTGGAAGAGAATGATGTTTTAATGATACTATTGCCATGCATAATGCAGAAGGGTTATTTGTTTTAATATACATATTAATTATTTTTGTCCCTTATATGGGCACAAGAGGAGACAGGTGGGCAGGTGGGCATCATTGCCCAGGAGTTCTTCTGGATCCTCAGCTCTTAGTGCTAAGGCGCTGAACTTAGTCTGGGATTGAAAATGGGAAATCATTCACAGCAATATTTTACAAAACTTTGTCAAATCTTGGCTCATTTGCCTCTACAGGCTTTAAAACTCTGGAAAAAGTCTCTGAATATTATTCTAATGTCAGTGATTTACAAAGAAAACAACACCTGCTTTATAGTTCAGAACACATTTACTGCATAAAATTGCAATTTAAAAGATACACCATTAAAATCCTAGCCCTTCCATGTTTCCAGTAAAGCTCTGAGACTGTCTAATGTTCCATCCATAGGCCTGTGCTCCATCTCATAGAAGGATGGTTGTGGTTGTCCCCAGCACTTGAACTTGCAAGGAATAATTGAAGAAGCACGAATGAATGATCTTGTTTGTTTACAGTATGAAGAGTTTAGATATCTTGAGATATTCTTGGTCTTCAGAAGCTCCTCCAATGGACACACTTCATTCTTGTCAGCTGCAGAGCTGGGACCAATTGTCAGGCGCAATTTTTCTCCATTATTTCTCCTCCTTCTTGTGAAAAAATATGATGGGGACTCAATTATTATAGTAAATATAATCTTGGTCCTCTTGAATATGAATTGGAATGCAAGTAGAACATGTTTACAGTTTCCTGAATTGGTCCTAATGAAAGATAGAGACTGGATCTTGATTTCATTGGTTTATGGAACCCATTAGTCTATGAAAGAAGGGACTAATTTATTTCCCTTTTTTTCTTCATATTCCCAAGTCTTAGCACAGGGCCTGACACATGGTACATGCTTAATAAATGCTAGCTGACTAACTACTGAACTAAAAAACTCCATCTACCAGTTGTTAATGGCCATTGTACAGTTTTAGAAAATTTCTTGGGAGAAGTGAGAAGTCATGTGATCTCTCCAGAGCCACAGGGCCATTGTTTGTCAGAGACAGAACTTGAAAATGGGTCTTTATGGCTCACAGACCAGCTCTCTTGTCTATTCCACCATGTTGTTTTTCAGTCCAAAGGAAATCTGATTGAACAGAGTTTTGCTATGGCTGAATAGTTTGTCTCTCTGAGGAGTAATTACACAGTGTATGTAGTTGGTATTCCTTTTGCATAGTTGTCCCTGACAGACCATTTCCTCCTTGTCATTACCACGTTCCCTTTGATCCCACACAATCTGTTGTTTTTTAAAGCCAGAAACCCAGAGCAAATTACTAATTCAACCAGGAAAGAAATTACAGAGTTAGGTGTGGTCAGAGCCCCCTCGGCTAATGACATTAAATAAATCAATACTCACTTTGATACTGTTGATCAAAAGGGAGAAGGAGCCCACTCATAGTTCCCTCCCAGTGTTTCTGTTCTAATCTTTCAGGTACATCTTGACCAATCATTTAAGCAATTACTATGGTTCCCTTAGAATTTCCAGGGGAGCTCCCAGGAGGATACAGGTGTAATGATCACAAATGAGGAGTCCTTGCTGATTGACATTATCTGAGTACCAGGACCTTGCAGATTCACAGATAAAATTTGCCTACTTGGTTGTGTGGCCCACAAAACAAATAAAGATTTGAGAGAGAGAGAAGGGACTGAGGAGGGAACAGACTTTTGTCCTTTTCTTCTAAGAATTTATCGTTAATCAAAAAAAATTTTTTTTGGATTTTTTTAAAAAGAGGGATGGCTATAAAGTCTAAGGTGAGCTTGTAAAGCTATATAGTCTTTGCCATCAAAACAATTTTTCATATCTATATTATAATATACATAGTATAGCATACTAGATTATAATGTTTAGAGGTAGAAATGATTACCTAATCAAGAGGTCCTTAACCCAGATTCATATGCTTATTGATTTCTTTTTATTTATTAAATATTTTTAAAACTTTATTTACTCCTAGAAGTAATAGGGAGCCAATAGAGTTGATTGAGGTAAAATTGGAGGAGAGATTCATATGCTTATTGATTTCTTTTTGTTTATTAAATATTTTGAAAACTTTATTTACTCCTAGAAGTAATAGGGAGCCAATAGAGTTTATTGAGGTAAAATTGGAGGAGAGATTCAAATGCTTATTGATTTCTTTTTGTTTATTAAATATTTTTAAAACTTTATTTACTCCTAGAAGTAATAGGGAGCCAATAGAGTTGATTGAGGTAAAATTGGAGGAGAGATTCATATGCTTATTGATTTCTTTTTGTTTATTAAATATTTTGAAAACTTTATTTACTCCCTAGAAGTAATAGGGAGCCAATAGAGTTTATTGAGGTAAAATTGGAGGAGAGATTCAAATGCTTATTGATTTCTTTTTGTTTATTAAATATTTTGAAAACTTTATTTACTCCTAGAAGTAATAGGGAGCCAATAGAGTTTATTGAGGTAAAATTGGAGGAGATAGATTCAGAACCATATTTTATGAAAATCACTTTGACAGCTATGAATGGATTGCAGCATATGAATGGAAAGACATATGGCAATAAAACTAATTAAAAGTCTCTTTCAATAATCCAGGTGAGAGGTGATCCGGTCTTTAATTAAAGTAGTGGTTGTGTGGGTACAGAAAATAAGTTAGATATGGCAGATAGAAACGATAAAATTTGGCAACTGATTACCTTATACGGTGAGTAAAAGATAGTGCTGAGGATGTCAGAGATTGTGAGTCTGACTGACAGGTTAATTGTACACTATTTCAAAGTCCGATTCTTTTTTGTACAACAAAACAACTGTTTGGACATGAATACATATATTGTATTTAACTTTTACTTTAACATATTTAACATATATTGGTCAACCTGCCATCTGGGGAAGGGGTGGGGGGAAGGAGGGGAAAAATTGGAACAAAAGGTTTTGCAATTGTCAATGCTGAAAAATTACCCATGCAAATATCTTGTAAATAAAAAGCTATAGTAAAATTAAAAAAAAAGAATAAAGTGTTAGAACAATTAGATAGCTAAGTGATTTAATGGATAGAGTGTTGACTCTGGAGCCAGGAAAACCGAATTCAAAAAGGATCTCACACACTAGCTGTGTGACCCTGAGCAAGACACTTAACCTCTATTTCCTCAATTGCAAAATGGGGATAAAAATAGCACCTACCTCCCAGTATTATAAAGATCAAATGATATAATTTTTGTAAAGTACTTAATATGGTACCTGACTCATAGTAGGTACTAAATAAATTCTAGCTATTTTTTTAATTGTCAAGAATCTGGGAATTAATTTAAAGGTCTGGTTTGTATCTGTCACAGATATCAGAGGTGGGTACAGATGATTGATTCTCACTGAAACTTGTATTTCCTATTCAACGGAAAGACTGCTCAATTTTGTACCATGTTACATCAATGAGGTGTTATTATATCCTTTGGGAAGTTAAAGGGATGTCTACCCCAAGTATGGGAAAATGTGTTCTGGTGGAATGGGCAGATGAGAACGCTTTGTTCTAACAGTCATGGAGGTAAATGAAGCAGGAGTTGTGGAGTGCATGGTTAGACATAAAGATACCAAGATTATCCACTGCATCCTAGGCCATTGCCAGTCACCCTGATTTTTGTCTTGCCACTGGACTTCATTGAGTCAGGAATTAAGAATAAGACTGACAACTTTGTGCAATTTTGCCTCACTTAAACCTAATTCATGAGCAAGTCAACCCTGTGGAATCTATTATATAGTTGTGTAGAAGTCAAAACAAGGACTGAATTTTGTATAATGTTTTGAATTCAGGTAGTCCCACTCAAAGGGGGAGGGAAATATCTGTGGTCTTCCAAAAGTCTGTGTATGAACTTTGTAGGATGGCAATGCCGTTCGTAACTACTGAATGTTTAAAAAGAGGGTGGAAGGGACAAGATGGCAATAAATATGCTAGGAGAGCCCATGGAAGAATAGAGGGAAATGTGGAGAGATATAATGAGAGATTTCCCATTCAGTATCCCACCAACATTCTCTCATACTCAGTGATAAGAGAAGAAACACTCTAGACAGCTGAACAAAGATTAAAGGAGAAGGGATCAATTGGCAAATTTTTGGTATGGGTGCTGAAAAACATTTGCTATTTCATTCCTTTTTGTTATAAAAAAGAATTGGAAACTAAAGGAGTGCCCACCATTTGAGGAATGGCTGAACAAGTTATGATATATAAATGTCATGTACTATTATTAGTCTGTACAAATGACCAAAGGTATGAATTATGGAGAAATTTGGGAAGGCTTGTATGAGTTGATGCAGACTGAAATGAGCACAACCAGGAGAATAATTTATATAACGACAATATTGTAGAGAAAAACAATTCTGAAAGATTTAAGAACTCTGATCAATGCAATGATAATACAAGATTCCAGAAGACTAATAATGAGCCACCTACTGATAGAGAAGTGATGGACTCAAGCTGCAGAAGGAGACAATTTCAGACATGGCCAAGATAGGAATTAGTTCTGCTTGACTATGCTTATTTGCTGCAAGGATTGGTTTGGTTATTTTTTTCTTCCAATGTATTTGTAGGGTACAAGTTGGGACACCTGGAAGGGAAAGAGCCATTGTAGTTGTAATTGAAAAAAAAATGGAAAGATCATTCTCAGATTATGTACATTTTGGGTACATAACCAATGTAGGGATTTGTTTTGCTTAACTATTCATGTTTCCTGCCAAAGTTTTGTTCTTCTTGTTTTTTATTAGTGGGTAACAGAAGAGAGATTGGGAAGGAGAGAAGATGGGATTTCATTTAAAATAAAATATAAATTAATTTTTAAAAAGAAAAGAAAAGAGTCATTGAAGCATGTTTTTAAATGCATAGAAAGACCAAAAGGAAACACAGACAAGCAGGAGAGTTTTGAAAGTTAAGTGTAAATTTTATTATACATTTAAGAAAATTAGCTATTCTTCTTTGTATATGGAAGTACTCGTTTGGGGGTATAAATTACATTCAGATTTTTTTCAAAAGGGAATGCTTGCTATCTGATTCAATTCCAAGCCATTTAAATGTTTTTGTGTGAGCCAGATTATTCTTGAGCCAGATAATCATTAGAATTGAGTCTCAGAGCTGCAGATATCAAAAGAAGTAAACACAAAATAGCACCTTAAATGTAGAAAGCAGTAAAAGATCCCAGAATCATAGGAGGGGGATTGTGGGAGTCCATGCTACCTTTGTGTTTTTCTATTCCCCATTTGAGCCTTGTACAAGAACCACAATCTAGCTAGCTTGCTATTTGCTTCTACTTTGAGGTTCAAGTTCGTCTACTCATGGGCAGGAAGCCTATAAAGATCACCTGCTTCAGAGAGACTTTGGACCCAGTATTCTTGTCACCACTGACTTATCCCTATTAATTAGACTCCTTTGCTTAGATCTGGGACTCTAATTGTTTATGTTTTTCTGCTTGGGTTCTAACCTCATCTTACTGAGAATCTCTTCTTGTTTCGATGTGTTTTCCCTTATCCTCACCCTCTTGCTCTCTCAGGATTTTGGGAAATTCTCTCATTCTAAGATTAAGCTAGAAAGATAAACTGGTCCAAGATTGTGGAAAGCTTTGAATGACAGACAAAGGAGTTTTTATGCTACTCACTGAAAAAAAGGGAATCATGGGTAATTTCTGAATAATGGAATTTCAAACACCTTTTTTTGGTGGACCCCCAGAAAACCTACATCAAGTTCTAGGCACATCGCTGATTAGCACCTACTCAAAAATATCATTCATGAAGTTCTTATACTATGTTTTGACTACCCCATTTGAAGTTATATCAGTTCTAAGAAAAAGACATATTAAACAGCACAAAGAAAAAGGCAGGAATCTAGTATGGGTGAAGAATCAAATGACTGAGACAAAAGAGGGAGGAATAGAATGAGGATTCCAATGTCACAGAAGAGTGCAGATTATAGATCACAACTCAATTATCAGAACTCAGAGATAAAGAACTGGAAGGGACTTTAGAGCTCATCTTTTTCAGCCTTCTTGCTTTTATAGAGGGGGAAACTGAGACACAGAAAAAATGAAATTTACTCAAATTGTTTTCTTTAAATTATCTATAAAAGCAAAATAAATGAATAAATGAACAAATTTGGAGGTAACACATTGTGGACTAGATCCACTTGGACAGAACATAAATGGTATGATAGCCACAGGATGTAAGGGATTATTTCATAGTTTCCTTATATCCCACACATAGTAAATGCTTCAAAAATGTATGTTGATTAGTTAATATCTTTCATTTTTAAGATTGTGAGCTCCTAGCTGGATAGAAATAATTCTTTTATGCTATCATTATTTATATATATTATTATCATTAAAATCCCAGAAAAAGCCAAGTTCTTGAATGAACTATAATTGCAAATTGTTTTCTGCTTGATTTTTCAGCCTGTATGTAAAGGATCAAGTTACTATGTGGTCTTCTAAAAGCAATTTAGCATCTCTGAGCCTCAGTTTCCCTTCCTGTAAAATGAGGGAGCTGATCTAGATGACCTCTAGGATTATTTTAGATTGTCAATCTCATAATCCTTTGCTGTTTCCTTTATTATAATCTAAACTATACTTTTGAAGGCAGTAGAGTACAACAAAAAGAGTACTGGATTGAGAGTCAGAGGACTGGGTTTGAATCCTGACTTTGCCTCTTAGTACATGACTGTAAAGGAAGTCACTATTTCTTTGGGATTCAAGCCACTGTATAAAGTGAGGGGACAGAACTGGGTCACTTCTAAGATCTATTTTCTTCTGCTTCTTTTTCTTTGTTTCTGCCTTCCTCACTTCATTCTTCATTTTCTTCTATTTCTTCTTCATCACCATCATCTCCTCCTTCTCCTTCTTTCTTCTTTCTCCTCCTTCTCTCTGTCTCTCACTATCTCTCTGCCTTTTTCTGGGTGAGTGGGGGTCTGTCTCTGTCTCTTGTCTCTATCTCTATCTCTCTGTCTCTCTTCTTCTCGCTCTTTTTTCTCTTCCTCTCTCTCTTTGTTTCTCTTTCTCTCTGTATCTTTCTCATTTTTCTTTTCTTTCATTTTCTCTATCTATCTATCTCAGTCTCTCTGTATGTCTGACTATACTGTGTATCTGTGTGTGTGTGTGTGTGTGTGTGTGTGTGTGTGTCTGTTTATCTCTGTCTCTCTCCCTCTCCTACTGTTGGAATGTTTCAATGATGTTGGGGGGGGTGGTTCTGAGTCTTTTGCCAACAAATAACTAAGATTTGTCTCTGGGCAAAAACCATAACTAAAAACTAAATTCAGGCTAATGTTCAAAAGCAGAGAATCATTAGGAAATTTATTAATTGTTATGTTTATCCTTCTACTGTAAATTCTAAATAATTTATTTACATTCACGGTTATTAGGGCTTCGGTGCTTAAATTTCATAATTATATATTGGAATTTCATAGCTGAGGTTTTTTTCTAATTTAAAAGTGCTTCCAAATGGTATTTGTGATCTAGTTTTGTTCCTTTCTTACAATAACACATTATTATAACTGATAGAGTAAATAAAAAGAATAACAATCTTTTTCTTACAATCATAGATTTAGAACTGGAAGGGATATTATCTAGTTGAATTATCTCATTCTACTAATAAGAAAACTCAGAAACCCAAAGGGAAATTACTTGCTCAATATCACACAGAATAAAGATAAACAACAGAAAAGGGATCTGAATCTAGGGCCTCCTTCATCCATGGAGTCCTCTACAAACAACTTAAATTCATTCTTATTTGAATTCATCATAACCCTGTGAAATAAGACTTGTCCTTTTTTCCTTTTCCTTTTCTTTTTTTGGGGGAGGGTGGGGAGAAGAGGAGGGGCATGAGAACTGTGATTTCAGATTAGCCAACAAATCTGGTGACTTGCCCCAGTTCCCACCATCAGGGTTCTCTGAGTGAGAACTTGAACACAAGTCATCTTGACTCCAAGGTCTGCTCTATACCCTCTGTTATCTCTCTTCCCCATTTTTACAAATGAGGAAACTGAGAAGCAGGTAGGTTCAATGACTTGTCTAGTCACACAGCTCATGTCAGAAATAGAATTCAAAACCAGATCTCTCCTGATAATGAGCCTTCCAATTTGTCTCTCAAAAAATAATATGTCATATTAATATAGTGGATTGGGAATGCAGTGTCTGTGAGGTTTGAAAGGCTTTTATATTTGGTCCCAACAACAACACTATCAGATAAATTGGTATCATGATTCTCATTTAACTGGTGAAGAAAACGGAGAATTAGAAAACTGACTTTACCTATCCATGGCCACTTAGTAAGTGTCCAAGCATAGATTGGTACTCAGTTCTCCCAATTCTAAGGCCAACACTTTCTTGGACTCTAATTAAATGGATGTACTCTCTTACCCCAAATAAATAGAATAGAAATTTGTCTTGATAAAGTAGAAAACGGCAAAAACTCATTTCACTTCCTTTTCTCTGTGAAGTACTAGATAGAATATTGGACTTAGAGTGAAGAACTAAATTCAGGTATTACCTATGTGATCCTGGGGAAGTCACTTAACATGACCCAGCCTCAGTTTTCAAAGTAATAAAATGGGTAGCACCTAATTATCAGGGTTGTGAGGATCAGTTGAGATCCTATGCTGTACAAAACTCAATGATAGCTATTGTCCTTTTCCTCTTCTTCCTCCTCTTCCTTCTGATTCTTATCATCCTCATTACCACCACCACCACCACCACCACCACCATCATCGTCTGTGTTTTCCAAAGATTTCAGCATGTTTTGTTTTTTAAAAGCAAACTCTGACTTTGAAAATTTTTCAAGACAAGCATAAATACAGCTGACTAAGTATGTGCCTAGTCACCAAATCAAACCAGAAACATATGTGTCCATTTAAACATTTCAGTCTGTTAAAGTTTAAATAGGCATAGGATGGCACACATCACATTTGACAGGATACTGAAAGTGAATTTTAAGTTCTGGTCTGAATCTGTAATGGGTTGTCAGAGGCTGGCACTGATTCTTATGAAAACTTATATTTTTTGTTGAACTAAAGAGCCATATATAAATTAAACAAATGTGGAACAGAAGCTTCTATAGACAGAAGCAGAGAATCTCTCTCTCTCTCTTTCTCCCTCCCTCTCCCTTCCTCCCTCTTTCTGTCTTTCACTCTGTCTCTGTCTGTCTTTCACTCTCTCTCTCTCCTTCCCTTCCCCTCTCTCTCTCACTTTCTCACTGTCTCTCTCTGTCTTTCACTTTGTCTGTCTCTGTCTGTCTTTCACTCTCTCTCTCTGTCTCTTTATTTCACTCTCTCTCTCCTTCCCTTCCCCCCTCTCTCTCACTTTCTCACTGTCTCTCTGTCTTTCACTTTGTCTGTCTCTGTCTGTCTTTCACTCTCTCTCTCTGTCTCTTTATTTCACTCTCTCTCTCCTTCCCTTCCCCCCTCTCTCTCACTTTCTCACTGTCTCTCTGTCTTTCACTTTGTCTGTCTCTGTCTGTCTTTCACTCTCTCTCTCTGTCTCTTTATTTCACTCTCTCTCTCTCCTTCCCTTCCCCCCTCTCTCTCACTTTCTCACTGTCTCTCTGTCTTTCACTTTGTCTGTCTCTGTCTGTCTCTCACTCTCTCTCACCATCTCTTTCTATTTCTCTCTCTCTCTCCTTCCCTTCCCCTCTCTCTCACTTTCTCACTGTCTCTCTCTGTCTTTCACTTTGTCTGTCTCTGTCTGTCTTTCACTCTCTCTCTCTCTCTCTCTCTCTTTATTTCACTCTCTCTCTCCTTCCCTTCCCCCCCTCTCTCTCTCACTTTCTCACTGTCTCTCTCTGTCTTTCACTTTGTCTCTCTGTCTGTCTTTCACTCTCTCTCTCTGTCTCTTTATTTCACTCTCTCTCTCCTTCCCTTCCCCCCTCTCTCTCACTTTCTCACTGTCTCTCTGTCTTTCACTTTGTCTGTCTCTGTCTGTCTTTCACTCTCTCTCTCTGTCTCTTTATTTCACTCTCTCTCTCCTTCCCTTCCCCCCTCTCTCTCACTTTCTCACTGTCTCTCTGTCTTTCACTTTGTCTGTCTCTGTCTGTCTTTCACTCTCTCTCTCTGTCTCTTTATTTCACTCTCTCTCTCTCCTTCCCTTCCCCCCCCTCTCTCTCTCTCTCTCTCACTTTCTCACTGTCTCTTTCTCTATCTTTCACTCTGTCTCTGTCTGTCTCTCACTCTCTCTCACCATCTCTTTCTATTTCTCTCTCTCTCTTTCACTATCTTTCACTCTATCTCTATCTCTTTCTCTCTCTGTGTCTTTGTCTCTTACAAACACACATACACACACACAAGAAATAACTGGAATCTGAAAAAGGACTCATAATTTTTCACAGGAAAAGGGTTAATGTTATAATTCACAGAACTTTAAGTTTATATCTATAAGGCTCTTCCTCAAATATAAAAAAGTGAGTCAACTATCAGTTTATAAACACCTGGAAATGACTAACGTGTAGGGAAACAACCAGACTCTAGAATAAATACATCCTATTAAGTTAATCTCCTCTTCTTACAGTGACTGACTGGTCTGATTTTAGCACAGCTATTGACTCTGACCCTCAGGCCTCAGAAACAAATTCAGAAATATGGTGTATCCTATAGAGCCATTAGTTGGAATCAAATTTGGTTAGAGAATCAAACTCAGGAAGTGGTATTGATTATTTGTGTTACTAAGGAAACCTAACCACTGGCATTCCATAGATATCAGTAATGGACTCAATGCTAATCAGCCTTTTCCTCTATCTGCTATATCAGGGCTTCTTAAACTTTTTCTACTTATGACCCCTTTTCACCTGAGAAATTTTTGTGACTCCAGGTATATAGGCATATAAAATAAGTATAGAAATCAAAATTCTACTGAAAATACTGAAAATAAATCATAACTTCATGACTTCCACATTCAGTTACAAGATCCCATAGAAGACTGTGAACTACAGTTTAAGAAGCCAGGTTCCAGATAATGGGATACAAAGCATGCTCATTACAGTTATGTATGATGGTTGTAGGATGAGAAGTCAATATTCTTGAGTGTATGAAATTATGTAAGCTGGTCCTATTCAAAGGCAAGGGAATGGGCTAGATCACCCATAAGCCTCTGACAGCCTGTGAAACCTTCCAAAATTTAAAGCCATTGTTATTTACCTCTGTCATACTAGTTGTATCTAATTTGCATTAGAAGCAGATATTTGCCCTACATTAAATTCTCCACAGAACAAGCCATTTAACCTCCATTTTCTTTAGCCTTCTACTTGCTAATATGAGTGTCATCCTATAGTCTCTCTCTCTCCTTCCCAGCCACCAAGGACAGCCAGTTCAGTACAAATAGCCTGAGTATTCATTATCCTGAATATTCAAACATAACTTTGTTGAGGGGTATTTTCTTGTGTCTGAAAAAATAAATGTAGGATTTCACCCTCAAATCAATAAACTAAAATCAAAGTGCTGACATTATAATAGATAGTTTTCAAAGGCACCAATCTGTCTTCTCCCACATTGAATAGTGGGACAAGTCTCTTTTGCTTCCACAATCACTTTGTTACTCACTTAGGTCCCTTTTCCATTCCCCAAGGAGTCCATTGTTTTTACATTATTCCTCAGATATCCAAAGCCTCCATTTTGTAATCCCATCAGAATCACCCTTCCTACCAAAAACAAAACAAAACAAAACAAAAAAAACAACCCCAAAACAAAAACAAAACTACTACATGTTCTCCACAATGGATTTAAAGTCAGAAAAAAAGGTCAAATCAATTAGTCTGGGTCTTCGATCCTTCAACGGCAAAACAAGCAAACACTAGAGAGCTCTAAGATCCCTTATAGCTCCACAATTATTATCCTGTTACCTCTCTCTTTCTGTCATCTTCCCAAAACAAGACTACAAGTCCCTGAGAGTGCTTGAGCTCATCTCCCTAGAAGACACCCCCTGACAAGATGTAGATTACTTTTAAAAGAACTTGTTTGTCCATATAGATTTAGAGGAGGAAGGAGTGAAAGGATGTTCTGGGTACCTCTGAGATACCTTTCCCCCCACTAGTACCAGAAGAACATAGACCAAATTTGCTGAAAGTTTCCCGGCTTTTAGTCTGATTCGTTCCAGTATTTGCACTCACTGGGACCACATTATGAATTTATGACAAACAACAATGGCAGCTGGAAGTAACTTCCTCCAAACAAGGTCAGGATGGGGAAAGAGCTTCCAGAAGAGATGTGACATCCACCATTCCGCCTTGCCGAGTGAAATCTGTCTTGGCTAGGAACCAAACAGGCTTAAGCTAGCAGCCTTCAGAGATAAGAAGCAAAAGCAGAGGGTCAGTTAGGCAAGAGTGAGGGAGTGGACAAAGATGGGCTCTAATCCCCTTGGAACTTTGCAAGTAGTGGCTAAAGTCATCGTCATACTTGGAGCCTTTTTATTTTGCTTATTGTACATGTTGATCTTGCCTTAAAAAGAAACAGAGCAATCTGCTTTATAGTACAATAATACCCACCCCACAAGACAAGATAGTATTATCTAGTGTAGGCAAGAGCCAGAGGTTCAGTGTGAAGTAATATTTCTTTCTACTGCCTACAGTTAAGTACATCATCCAGCTGACTCTGTACCTTTGGACAAGTCACTTGGTCAGAGTGAATTAGAGACATGAGGGATGATCCAAGTCCACTCAGGGAGTTCACTTGTATAATTTGGGCCAACGCCCTGTTGTTTTTCCTCAAGAGCAGTTTCTTTGGCTTGAAATATTGCAGCTTCTCCATTTTGCCTGACCTATAAGGGAACATCTGACAAAATAAAATACTGTACATGAATATATTTTAAAGCAACTGGAGTCTTTACAGTTTAAAAGTGCTCCCATGAACAAGGCTTAAATATACAATATTAATGAGTAACCAGATGGGTGTTCTTCCACTGAAATTCTATTCACAAGCCTCATTATGTCAGTGGTCCTAGTTCTTAAAGGGCAAAAAAGGAGAGGGCAATCCCAGTTCAATCCTGTGAGGGCGGAAAGGGTTTAAGTATGGGCCTATCAGAGAGTTATTCAGTCCACAATCATTTCATTAAGCACTTACTACAAATATGGCAAGTGCTGTGTTAAGTCCTGGAGATACAAAGAAAGAGAGAAAGAAAGAGAGAAAGAAAGAAAGAAAGAGAAAAAGAGAGAAAGAAAGAGAGAAAGAAAGAGAGAAAGAGAGAGAGAAAGAAAGAGAAAGAAAAAGAGATAGAAAAATAGAGAGAGAAAGAGAGAAAGAGATAGAGAACGAAAGAAAGAGACAGAGAGAAAGAAAGAAAGAGAGAAAGAGAGAAGAGAGAAAGAAAGAAAGAGAGAGAGAGAGAGAGAGAGAGAAAGAGTGAAAGAGAAAGAGAGAAAGAAAGAGAGAGAGGGAGGGAAGGAGGAAGGGAGGGAAAAAGGAAGGAAAGAAGAAAGAAAAAGAAATAAGCTTGTATGTCATAAATTGATAACTTAGTGATTGCTTTCATCCTTTTTTTAAGGAACATATCTATCCTCATAGTAATTGCTATGGCTAGAAAATGCATTAATTAAAGCAAACCCTTCCTCCCTCTGTTGCAAAGGTGAAATGCTATGGGTATGGAACATTGCCTAGACTTGGCTTATGTGTTACTTAGTTTTGATGAACTGCTTTGTTCCCCTCTCCTCTAATAAGAAATTTGTATAGCTCACTGGCTGGCTAGAGAGACAGATATATTCAAGAATTAAGGTTGTAAAAAAAAATTTCAACAGGTTTTTTTTTTAACCAATTTTTTAAAAGTACATTCAAAGAAGCAATACACCTTAGTGCAGAGGCATTAACCCACTTCCCTGAGCCATGTTCTATGATAATTTCACATGCTGCTAAACCAGATTAAAATTGAGAAATAACATAACAATAATGAATAATAATAATAATAATAAATACAACTGCAATAGAACATGAAAAGGTTGATATGTTTTTTAAGCCAATAAGTGACCTGCAGGGACTCATATATGGTTTAGTGGTTCCCCTTCTATGTGGGTTTGATGGAATTGGTCTCAAAGCCAGAGGATTTGGATTTAAATCCCACCTCTGACTCATACAAACTATACCAAACAACTTGGGTTCAAATTCTATCTCTGAATCCTTGGCAAAAACATCTTCTGGGCTTTTTAAAAAATAAAATTAATAGGTTAAAGCAGATAACGTCAAATGGTTGTTTATAGTTTCCATATCCTTCCTCGTTGGTTTTTTATTTGTTTCTTATTTTGTTTGGACGGGACATAAGATTTCACTTGTATAGGGAATTCCTAGGAACCAAAATCCCCTCCACCAATGGGGCTCTGGATAGCTCCCTGAGACTATAAATTGCTGAAAAGCATTTAATCTGTTTCCTCAGCTGTCAGTTCTCTAAGGATATGCAATCACAGGGCATCCCTCTATCTCCCACCTCATCAGATCTGTTCAATCTATTTGAAGCTACTTACCAATCCTGACCAAAGAAAGAGTGGAAGTTAGTTTCTGAGGAGTCGGGTCATGTGTTCAGAACTAATTATGCTCACTGAGTAGCTAGCGCTTTACAATTATCTAGTTAAATAATGAGGGCTTGGGTTTTTTCCATAGAATGTCTTTCATCTCATTTAAAGACCAGCTCTTTGCCATTCAGAGATTACTTGGGAAGTCTCTGGCATATTATTCATCAAAATGACACCCTAAAAATAAATTTCAAGGCTCCTCTTTGCTGTCATTAAACCAGCTTCATCAATCTCTGCAAAATTACTTGAGAAAAATCATCTTGGAGATGATGTACTTGGAGCAGCAGCACAGGAGTAGACAGTAATAACATGTTTTAATACAACAGATGCATTTCTACCCCAAAGCTGGTTTCTTGGGATAAAACCAAGTCCCCTACAGAACTGGGCGGTTTTATTACTAGCCTCTCATATTCAAGTCTGAAGACCCTAGGATGGTGAAGAGACAAAACCCCAGTTTGTCATTCTGATAGAGCCTAAATAACACTTTTCAGAATTAATGCTATACGCTTCTTTCCAATGAGATGATAACAAGCTAAATAAGGCTCTGACGAGTGTTAGTTACAAAAGCCCATGACACTTTCCCAGAGCCAGAATACAGGCTTTCTCTACTTCCAGTTTCTTAGCCTGATTGCAAATTGGGTAATTGAAGCCTGCCTCCATAGACTCCCCCTATCATTTCAATTGCCTGAATGATTCACTTCTCATCTTAAGTGCTACTTAGCATAACTCTGCACTGTTAAATAGTTGCTACCTAAATCCCTGAACAGTAGAGTAATTAATTCATAATATACTTTGGAGTTTTATTAAAAGGCATCCCTCTATATAAGATTTAGAGAAAGACATTGGGGGAAAAAAATAAAATAGAGAGGGATTGCAACCTGAAGCCAAATCAGTGACAGCATGGAGCCATCAAAAAAAGATTGAAATATACTCAAGTTTTGAGGCTGGGATTCCTATGTAAAGCCATGGGAGGTATTACCATTCATTTGAATGTCCTTGGATGGGCAGAGCAGAGCTCCACATGGTAACTATTGGTAACCAAGCATCCAATTTGTTTTAATGAAGGGGTTCATTTTGGTTAGCAACCCAACATTAAAATTCATCCTTTATCTAAGCCCCTTGTCAGCCTATAAGGAATAGCATTATCCAGCTGGATATAGACAGAGCTCTATTTAGACATAACTCAACCATTACCTTCTTTAGGAGGCTTTTCCTAGTGTTTCTGTCCCCTCCCCCCCCCCATACCTCCAGCTGCTAGTGTCTTTTCACCCAAGGACACTTTATGTCTGCTTTGTATGCATCCTGTGTATACCTGGATGTGGACTTGTTGTTTCTTTCATTAGAATATAAGTTCCTCTAGGGTTGTTTTGTTTTTTAGATCTCCAGTGTTTAACACAGTGCCCTGCACATGGTAAATGCTTAATAAATGCTTAATGATTCAGTGCTTGATTGATAAGAAGGATGAGAATCCAGAATCAGTGCTACCCTCCACAGCTATGCAAGTGATCAAGATATATATACATGAAAAATGGTCATATATTCAAAACCAGAAATTAATATACATGATTTAATATCTGTGTCAAAGTCTCTTTAAAAAGAATATGTTTGGCTGTGTGAATATAATGACTAAACTTTACCTTCAGACAAAATGCACCTCCCTCCCTTCCTTGCCAAGGCAGGGGATATATGTGTGGTATACATAATTAATGTATTAGTTGTTTTTTTTTCTTTATCTTTTAAAGTATTTCTTACTAGGATGTCTCACTGGGTAGGGGATAGAGAAGATTTAGATTTGGAACTAAAAATAATGTAACAATAAAAAGCATCAATAAAAATTAAAACAATACAGTTTTTTCTTTTTCTTTTTCATGTAACAAGGAGGCTGGCGTGCCTGCTTCTGGAATGACATGGTGATATGTATAGAAGTATCTTCCTCACTTGAGCATCCTCAAATATTTGGTAGCTGTTTCCAATTTGCTAATCATATGCTGAAGAGAGAGACTGTTGACTGGCTCTCTGATTGCTGCTGATTCAACAGGTACTAACTAGGATGCGTTTAAAAGTTACTGACCAACCACAGCAAGTCTCTGGCTTTCTTCTGACATTCTTCTGCCCGGTTGCTGTTTAGGTGAGAGAGACAATACTGTATGAGGAAAGGCCTTGATAACTCACAATTCAAAACCAATATGTGGTGATGAAGAAAGAGTCTCTGTTCTCTGCTTCTTTGCATTTGTTTTTCTTGTTTTAGAGGAAGGAAATTGGAGGAAGTTACAATCTGCTGAGCTTAGAAAAGTCAGTCACAATTTCAGGAGCTGAAATTTGTGACAAAATTGGACTTCAAATAGTGGGGGGTAACTTGTTTGATCTAAATCAATAGTAACAGAGATGCCGACTTATTCACTCTTCTGCCATGTTCCATTTTAAAATGAGCTTGGTGAGGTAAATGCTATATAGAAACTGTTTAAAATCTGAGCGTGCTCTGCCAAGGGACCCACCTCTGGGGTGGGTACAAAGAAGAATGCATGCTCTGGTATTGAGCAAAAATCTTCATTTTTGTGTTTTTGCTATATCTTAGCAGATATTTTGTCAAAAGTTTTTGTAAGCTCTTTATAACAGCTAATTGATGTTAATTGGTTAAATGGATTGAGGTGCTAATCATTGGAGACTAACAGTGTCAAGAACACACTAGAATGGGGCCTTGAGCTGACAGTATTAAAGTCATTCCATTCCTCAGGGGTATCCCTTAGAACCATGAAGAAAAAAAATTAGTTGAATTTGCTCTATTTGGATGAATTCAAATTATTGTTACATTTAAAATAATGGAACATATGATCAAGGTGGAAGGAGACAAAGCTTCCGAACTTGAAATCGACACAACGAGATCCTGGATCCCTCCTCCTCCTACTTTGATGGCATCTCCAAAGAGTCCTGGTAGAAAACTTCTTCCTTGAACTGCTTTCTCACTGCCCCACTACCCCCCTCTACCCAAATGTTTCTAAGAGAATAGTGAGAGATACCCATTCTGTTTTCTACTTGCATCTTCAGATCCCATGTCATTAAAGGTTTTCAAGGTCCCTGTAACCATCAGGTTCCCAAAATCTCAAAAAGGTTGGTAGATAGCACTAAGATAAGAGCAAAGTTTATTGATAATCCCATTACTACTCTTTTTTAGGTCACTTGAAGTATGTCACAGCCGTGTTAATGTCCATGTCTACTGGAGGCAGGACATAGCCCTGTTAGTGGCTAGTTGTAAAGAGAACAAATGGCATGAATTGGAAACTGAGTGGATGTCCTCAGTTAGATGAATAAGTTATGGTATATGAATAAAATGTAATATTATTGTTCTATAAGAAATTATGTGCAGGCTGGGAAGACTTACATGGACTGATACAGAGTGAAGTGAGCAGGACCAGGAGAACACTGTATACAGTAACAGCAAAATTATGTAAAGATCAACTATGATAGACTTAGCTCTTCTCAGCTGATCCAAGACTATTCCAATAGAGTTGGGATGAAAAATGCCATCTGCATTGAGAGTGAGCACAATGGAGATTGAATATGGAGCTTTTTTCACTTTTTTATTTGTTTGCTTTTTCTTTCTTGTGGTTTTTCCCTTTTATTTTGATTTTTCTTTCACCATGACTAATATGGAAATATGTTTAAAGTGATTGTAGAGGTATAACCTATATCAGATTGCTTGTCTTGAGGATGAGGTAGTTAAAGGAGGAAGGGAAAAAAGAAAATTTGTAACCCAAAGTCTTATGAAAATTAATATTAAAAGTTATCTTTACATGTAATTGGAAAAATAACATACCACTGAATTTTTAAAAATTGAAAAAAAATTGAGGCCACAGCAATACCTCAAAGTTTTCAACTTCTTAATAAAGGCACATTCCACCTACCAACCCCTATTTTTGTGGAAGCACTCACAATGGAACATCTAATCGTTGGATATTCCCTGAAAGATGAAATTAAAGTTTGGAACTCCTCAATCTTAAAAAACTAACTCTTGACCCTTCTATCTCATCCAAATACCATTCATTTCTTTATTTCCTTTTACTGCTAAATTTCTTGAAATATTTGATTATAGCCAGTGCTCTACCACCTCATTTACCCCCTTGAAAATGGACTTTTGTACTTACCACTCTAATGAAACTATTCCTTTTAATGTCACCATGACTTTCTAATTGCTAAATCCAATGACTTTTTAAAGTTGCCATCTTTCCTGATTCCCCTAGCTCACAGTTTCTTCCATGTATGCTAATTTATATTTACTATATAAATCCCTATAGAGCTACCTCTTCCCTGGCAAAGTTGTAAGCATCTTGAGGGCAAATAATTTAGTCTGTCCTACAATATAATAAGTTCTTAATAAAAGCTTGTGGATTCACTGAATCTTTATTTCCTCATAGCTTTTGACACTGTAGATCTCCTACTCCTACTAGCCACTCTCTCCTCCTTTGGCTCCAGATATCACAAACTCTGGGTATTTCTGAGCCAGTAAGCTCCTCAGTTTCCTCACTAGCTCCTCTTCTTTTGAATCTCATACTTAATATGAGTTTTCCAATAACCGTCTTTCTCCAAACTCTGTATACTCTCTCTTAACTTTTCCAGGTCTGATTGGGTCACCCCTTTTCCAGGTACCCAATGCAAAATCCTCGTTTGGCATTTAAGGCACTGAGAGGATAAATAATACCTTTCTGTTATAGAGGAGATCAGGAAAAGTCATAATGTGCAGAACTAAAGAACGCCCCATACTACCATTTTGTTCAGCATCCAAGAGAGCAAAGGCATTCAGTTCCAAATAAAGGCAGAGCCATTTCTTCTCGTTCTTCATCTATTTCATTGAATGGTTGGCTCCTCTTAACTCCTAGTTGAGATTAATTTCTGGCAACAACCCTCTTCCCCTTCACCAGGGACCAATCAAAAGTTACATCATAATCTTAGCATGAAATAAGTCACTAAGCAAAGCTTTATTACTTTGCAAAAACCCACACCCACTTCCCTGGAAAATGTCTCAAATCAGCAAATCAGGGGTTCCTCTGATTAATCTGGCGAGACAAAATATGATTTCACATGATGATTGTGAAGATCAGATCAGATATACAAATAAAGCATTTTACAAGCTTGACAGACTTTACAAAGGACTTTACAGGTTTTAAAGGGTTTCATAAACATTTATTATTATTATTATCATCAGCCAGCCAGTTTTCATTAGTCTAGTGGCATCTCAAGATAAAACTTTGGCTGACCTGTCTCTTGGCTTTTTTTTTTCTCTTCCCTGTCTTTTTGACAGTTGTGAGGGAAAGGAAGGCTATGTTCCTATTCTCACACAAGTTAATTAAATATAGTATGTATGACTGGGGCATGAATCTCTGGGATAATTTGCTCACCTAACCTGCACTCAAACGGACAAGTCTGGGATCCAAGATGGGAATTCATCACATAGCTATTTATCATTAGTTTCTCCTGAAGTCCTAAACATCACCCCAGTGGGTGTGGAATATACTCTTACTATTCACTATTTCAGCTAATGAGACCCATTAGTATACTTCTCATTTACACAGAATCAGTCAACATGACACTACTGATTTTTAAACATGAAACATCTATTTAACAATAAATTAAAACAAAAATTCTCAAAGCATCAACTCAGTAGAAGGCAATATCAGAAATAATCATACTGTTTCCTCAAGAGAAAGTAAGAACAAAAATAATTAAGATATGATATTCTGCCCCATAAACTTAAGTCATACTCTACCGTGAATTTACACACAGTGTTTATAGGGAAGAGTTATTGCCCTATTACAGAACCTAACAAGAAGAAACATGAGTAGGGAAAACTGTATACAGGACACTTAAAACTCTAAGGGGTAGGTTTTGATGTCCCAAATCTATTCAGAGAACAGTATGTAATGTATGTCTCCTGCTTGGCAAAAACTGCTTCTCCATAATCTGCTCTACTTCTGGTCTTCACAGCCCTCCTGGTAGGCAAAGCCATCTCTGTACTACTTTAGAAACAGCCACAACTTCTACTCTCACAGCTTCTTCTGCTCCCTTTTTGCTTTTCTTTGATCTATATCTCTAACATCTTAAATCAGTGCCTTCTCTTAAGTAGGGATTCATTTCTAATTAATGTTGAGAAACTCAAAATATCTCCTTTTTTTATTAGATATTAACCTATCATTCTTTCTCTGTGATATATGTTTTACAATGATGTGTGTTTTACATATATATGTCATAGATGCTATTTACAGCTATAAATATAAATGATATGTATATATCATTTATACATAAATATATTGCTATAGATATAAATGTTATATTGCTATGAATTTTATTTTTTATTTATATATAAATGTTAATGTGTATGTTATTTACATATAAATATAAATGTTATATATGTGCATATATATATATATATACATATTTCTATGTGCAGCTTCTCATCATCTTCAAATAGTTACTTGACTTATAACTTCTCAAATGCAATTCTTAAAATTCTGAAATCAGTCACATTCAAATGAGCTCATGGACCACAATGCCCTGTAGCCATCATTACCTCAGATATTGCTCGCCTTCAAACAGATCCTTTCATTACATTTACCTTAGGGTCAATGCTTTTTTTAGGTCTGCAGAATTATTTGTATCTTTCGACATTTTGTCTGACAGGCCATGTTTCTTCTCAAGCCTATTTTCTCAGTTGCCCTTAAACAACTGTTCTTTCTCTGCTCCTTTCTGCATCCAAAATGTCCACATATGAATGGGATATTGCCAGGGGTATACCTCAATTAACACAATGTTAAATTTTCAGCGTGTACATTTACATCTTGAGAATTAGCAAATCAGGGCTTGATTTATTATTTTACTTGTCAACTCGGGAAAGTGATGGAGAAAATGTTAATAATGAATATTAAATTTATAAGTATGTCATTTGTTTTCCAGAGTACCTGTTTTGAAACTTTTACCTATACATCCCTGGGCAGTACCTGAATATATCATTTGTATGACTTTTGTGTGAGCTCAAGCTTTTATTTTTTTCAGGATAGATTCTAGTATGGTGTGTGTGTGTGTGTGTGTGTGTGTGTGTGTGTGTGTGTGTTTGTAAGAAACTAATCAAGAATTCTTGATTTTTATTTGAGTACTATGACATGTTATAAGGGCATTTGTTTTTCATAAATAAAATACTTTTAAAAGTTATCAAATAGTTGGAAAAAGAGATCATATCAGGGTGTTGAGATTTATTCTTGTTTGGAATTAGGCTGATTTTGAGAGGGTTTTATCCACTGTCATGCATTTGGAGAATTCCTGGTATAAAAAATTCCTCACCAATGCATAATTCCTCCACCACTGAGGATCAACAAATCACTGCAAAATATAGTCCAAGAAAGTTGTCTATGGTCTTGTTAAATGATTTGTCTGTGGTTAATACAACTAGTATATGTTAAAAGTAATTCTTGAACTCAGGTTTCCTGACTTTCTACTATGCCACACTGTCTCTTGTTTGGTTGTCAGTTTATAAATATTGCTATTTTGAAATATGGCCACCTTAGGCAAGGGGGATTAGTGTAGATAAATAAAATATTGCAAGTAGATGTAGATATCAGAAGGACCCACCTTAATTACTTTTGGAAGCAAAACAAACTATTTCACTTTATACCAACATGTCTTTTCCTTTAAAAAATGATGGGTAAAGAGCTTTGGAAACTCTTGACTATTTTATCAATCCCAAGTAAAATACTGACTCTAGTCAATGGCAATTATTACTTTAGGTTCCATTTTGAAAATGTTTGCTGATGGTGCAAATGCCCTTTCTTGGAAAGCTGTCAAAACAATACCAAATAAAACATTTTCTGTGCATATGGAACTTTTTATTTTGAAAATCCTTATAAGTGCATGCAAGGCCTGTATTGTCAAAAACTAAACTAAATTAAAATAAAGCCTTGATTGAAATCACATTCTTGACAGAACAGCTCAGACCTATTTTGCTCCTTTTACAGATAAGAAATCTAAAAGCTAAATAGGTTAACTTAGGATTGCAAAATGTTTTGAAAACCGCTGAGTACTATAAAAATGCTAAGTATAAGGGGAGCAGAATGTGAGCTACAGTTGGCAAGGGACTAATGGACACCAATTGTAAACTAACAAGCAGGAAGAATTGATATTTTCATTTCAAAAGCTTTCACAGCCAATGTCAAAGGAGACATTATTCTCTTTAGCAACATATAGTTTTCCTTCTCCATCTTGAGACTCCTGTATTTTCTGAAATCAAGTAAATATGTTGTATTTTTCTTTCAATTAGCCTAGAAAGCCCTTCTCTGCTCCACCAGTGGAAGGCCTATTAAATTTCAAAGCCCAGCTCAAATGCTGCATCTTCCATGAAATCTTCCTTCCCTAGGAAAGGGACCCACGTGTGCAAACATATTTGTGGCAGCCCTTTTTGTAGTGGCAAGAAACTGGAAACTGAGTGGATGCCCATCAATTGGAGAATGACTGAATAAATTGTGGCATATGAATGTTATGGAATATTATTGCTTTGTAAGAAATGACCAGCAGGATGAATATAGAGAGGCTTGGAGAGACTTATATGAACTGATGCTGAGTGAAATGAGCAGGACCATGAGATCAATTCTGATGGACATGGCTCTCACCAACAATAAGATGACTCAAATCAGTGCTACTTGTGCAGTGACAAAGAGAGCCATCTATATACCCAGAGAGAGAACCATGGGAGCTGAGTGTGGATCACAACATAGCATTCTCACTCTCTCTGTTGTTGTTTGTTTGCAATTTGTTTTCTTATTCATTTTCTTTCCTTTTTGATCTGATTTTTCTTGTGCAGCAAGAGAATTATATAAATATGTTTACACATATTGGATTTAACATATATTTTAACATGTATAACATATATTGGACTCCCTGCCATCTAGGGGAGGGGGTGGGGGAAAGGAGGGCAAAATCTGAAACACCAGGCTATGCAAGGACCAATGTTGAAAAATAATGTTTTGAAAATAAAAAGCTTGTTAAAAAAAATCAACCTAAAAATAAAAGAAATCTTCCTTTCCTGATTTCCCAGTTAGAAATGACCTTTTCCTTTTGTGAAATCTCTTGGCACTTTGTACCTGTTATTTCCCAGTACCAAGTTTTGTGGTGAATACCAAATCTATCACTGGTACACTTTCATATAAAGCTTTGCACTGAATTTTGGTAAAAGTTTTCTTTTCCTCCTCTTCCCAAATACAATCAACTGGAAGAGTTTATCATTCATTTTTATATCTTTCTTAATACCTAGCATAGTGCTTTGTACATCAAAATTAACAATTTTTTTGTTAATTCTGTTGAATTCAACAGAATGCCTTTCTCCAAAGAGTAAAAAAGAACAGATCAATTTTACCTATGCTACTGCTGTAGGTGCTATTTATAGTTGCAGAAGACACTGTTAAAGTAGTGTTATTTCTTATATAGCTCTGAAGAATAAGTTATAATGAAATCACAGTAATTAATCAAAATTCCCAGAAAATGGGTATTCTAGTTAAATGACTTATCTAGTTACCTAAGGAGCACATTTGGGCATCTGTCCTGGTTGAAAATTCTTCTAAATTTTATTTGTTCAACTTTCTTCCTTAGAATAAAGTCAGATTTGTAACAAGACCACAGTAAATAGGATTTATTCCAGAGTCCCAGTATTCAAAGAAACATTTTTTCTTCCTGGGGAAGAGATGCTTCCTTCACTGGAGGACACACTTTTTCCCTGTGTGCTTTCCCCATGCCCTGTCTTTTAGTCCTTTATCAGACTGTACCAACATGCAGCAAAACCATCTCTAAGACCCTGTTGCTTCTCCCCAACAATCTTTGAGAAGGAGAGAGCTAGATTTTCTTGGGGATGTGTCATGATTCCCTTCTCCTACTATAAGTATACTTGCAGTCAGATCATTCACAAGGCTAGCTCTTTCTCCCTTCCATTGAACTGCACTTTATGACACTATCCCCTCAAATATTTTCCCTCCAAGTTAAAAAAAATTCCTCATTAAGCTTTGAATATAGTGAATAAGATCAGTATTTTCTGTGACTCATATTTAAGCTATATCAGAGAGCTTGCTGTCTTGGAGAAGGGGAAGGTAAAGGAAAGAGGAAGAAAAAATTAAAACAAAAGTCTTGAATGAATGTTGGAGACTATCTTTATATGTATTTGAAAAAATAAAATACTATTAAAAACAAAAGAAAAAATACTTTCTGCCATTGAGCATATACAATTACTATAGGGTCAGTATTATGAGCTTTAAATACCAGTGTGTAGCACTCAATATATAGATGCAGAAAGTGTAGGAAACTATACTATGTTATATACCCATACCAAGATGTATTCTGGAAGTGAGTTTGGTGAATAAATTCAGTATCTTTTTTCTTATGTTTAAAAAGGAGAAATTTTTCTTGTTAATTGATGGCTCTGCAATCAAATTAAATTTTTATTGCAGAACAAATAATAATCATACTCTATATTTGTATAATACTTTGTAGCTTGCAAATAACTTCATTTTGTTATTTATTTATTAGTTTTTTATTTTCAAAATATATGTATAGTTTTCAACAATCACCCTTGCAGAATAATTGTAGCAGCCTCTTTGTAGTGGCCAGAAACTGGAAACTGAGTGGATGCCCATCAACTAGAGAATGGCTGAATAAATTGTGGTATATGAATGTTATATAGTATTATTGCTCTGTAAGAAATGACCAGCAGGGGGATTTCAGAGAAGCCTGGAGAGACTTACATGAACTGATGCTGAGTGAAATGAGCAGGACCAAGAGATCATTATATACTTCAATAACAATACTGTATGATGATCAATTCTGATGGACGAGGCCCTCTCCAACAATGAGATGAACTAAATCAATTCCAATAGTGCAGTAATGAATAGAACCAGCTACACCCAGCAAAAGAACTCTGGGAGATGAGTGTGAATCACTACATTGAATTCCCAATCCCTCTATTTTTGTTTTGATTTCCTTCACAGGTTAATTGTACATTATTTCAAAGTCCAATTCTTCTTGTGCAGCAAAACAACTATGAAATATGAACATGCATACATATATTTGTATGTAACATGTACTTTAGCATATTTAACATGTATTGGTCTACCTGCCATTTGGGGGATGGGGTGGAAGGAGGGGAAAAATTGGAACAAAAGGTTTTGCAAATATCAATGCTAAAAATTACCCATGCATATCTCTTGTAAATAAAAAACTATAATTAAAAAAAAAATAAAATGAGCCACAAAAAAAAACAACAAAAACATTCACCCTTGCAAAACCTTGTGTTGCAAATTTTTTTTTCTCACTCCCCTCCCTTAGACATCAAATAATCCAATATATGTTAAACATGAAAATACTTTGTTTTTAATTTTTTTTCATTGATATCTTTTTAAGTCATTTGATTTTTAAAGTATATTCATTCTTTTGCTTTTACCAAAACAAAACCAAAACAAAAACAAAAAAAAAAAACTATCTCTGAATGATTGAATGAAAGGAAGGAGGAGAAAAAAAGAGAAGAAAATAAAAGAAAGAAAGAAGAGGAAGAAAAGAGGAAGAAAGAAAACAAATATTTATTAGGCCCTTACTATGTACCAAATATTGTGCTAGGGATACAAATTCCAAAGAAAATAAGCAAATTGCTTACATTCTAATAAGGGGGCCCAACATCTAATGGGAAGTGGTGATCAGGAAAAACTTTTTTTTTGGTTTGTAAAATTATAGGGATGTTAGGTGGATACATAGGAAAATAGATCTGTAATCATGCAGCTTAAAATTAACTAATTATTTCCATTATAGCCGGAAAACTAATCAGTTTATATAATGAACAAGACCTACCAGCTCCTTCTATGAACTAGACTTTGTAACACAGAAAATGAAAACAACTAATATCTTACCTGATCAAATGAAAGGAAATGTCTGAAGTTTTCCTAATACCATTAATACTATTTTCTTTTTGCATTAACATCATATGATGGTATTATTTTCAAGAGCTATTAGAAACTTCACTGTGACCTAATTTTTTCTTCTCATGTTGTTGTAGTTGTTGCTTTCCTTTGTTTTCAAAGAGAGCCAATGTATATTTGTCTTAAGGCCTTAGTCTTGGAATGGGTATTGCCTCAGACAAACTGAAGTTTGGGAAAGACCTTAATTTAAAAAGGCCGAGGTCTCCCACAGCATCCCAGGCCATCGTCAGTCATCTCGTCATCAGACATCCTGCCACTGGAATTCTATAACTCTGGAGGAGAGGGGCAGGCTGATGACTTTACAATGCTCTACCTCACTTAAATCCAATTCATGGGCAAATTCATGACATCCCCTCCTGATATCATTGATCCTCTTCAAAAACAAAAGACAAACAATAGTGAATAGTACAAAAAAGTTTCTAATAACTCATGAAAATATTACCATTGCACAACGGCTTACACCTCTGAAATGGCAAATGATGCAAATAGGTCCTTGATTTCTTGTTTTGATTGTCTAGACTAAAGAAAGGAACAAAGAATTAAGAATAAACTTAAAAGAATGTCATATACAACCAAAAAGTCATTTGTTTAAATACATACTGCATTAGACATGAAGAATTCAGCAAAACATGAGAAAATCTATATGATCTGAGAAGAGCAAAGTAAGTGGAATTTACAAAATAACATACATGACTACAGCCATGTAAATGGAAAGAACGATTAAAAGGAAACCAAATACTGCAGAATGATAAGACTACTAGTCATTATATTCGCTTGTTTTGTTAAACTCTTTTTTCTTTTTAAACCCCTGTAACTTGCTGCACAGGAAAATGGCAAGCTACATTCAGAAATGAATGTTACAAAAACAAAAAGTATCAATAAAAAAGGCAGAAAGTTAAATCATTATTTTAGCAACATCACAAGAAAATATGGAAAATATAAAGGAAGCTTTATACATATATCAACATCTCAATTTAAGAGCTAATTAATTTGGTCTAGAATCTTTTGCTCCCTTTCACTGATCTGTGGGGCTGAAGGATTTAACTTAGTGCTTTTCTTTTAGACAACAGACATAATTATCTTAATATATTTAGTTTTAAGTCTGACATTTGGGAGCTAAGAACTACTGAGATCACACCTCACTTGAAAGGACAAATGTAAGATAAGCTTCTTTGGATTTCAGCCTGGTGTTAAAGGGAAAAATCATCTTTACATCTCGGCCTCTCTTTCAGAAGATTCTTGGAGAATTTTTCACTTGGGTGTTTTGGTCAGCTGGATTAAGAAGAAGAGACAAATATGTCACTGCTTTGAACCAAGAGAAATTGGACCCTAGGTATTTTGTCTGAGGAAAGGAGTCATTTTATAGCTATTTAGATCTCTTGAGACTAAAAATAGGTCTGTAGACTGCATCTTTGTTCACAATACTTTGAATTAAGTATGTATAAAACCAACCTATCTTTGGCCCTAATATCTCCATAAGGAGAGAATTTCCATAACACAGACTTTTTTATTGTGAGAGGAAGTCATGTAATTCTGTGACTTTAATAAAATATGTTCTCTTCTAGCTAGCATTCTTTGTTTTAAATGACGTATGGTATTCACTAAAATTGTACCTGGTGTATTATCTCACGTGATATGATTTTCAGGTCACTCGAAGGTCAGAGTTAAAAAGGTCTCAGAAAAAAGATTTGAATTCAATGGGAATACTATTTATTTGTTCATGACTTCCTATGTGTTAAACACCATATTTATAGCTAGCACTGAAAGGTTTCTAAGAACAGTTTCAGGACTTTTGAAGTACTTCCTGCTTTGCTCTCCCTCCCCCCAATATTTATACATTTATTAAACATTTACTCATTAAACAAGCTTTCATTGAATGACTGCTGTGTACATAGTGGTATTGAAGACTTGGGGTGGGACAGGAGATACAGCCCAAGGATAAGAGACATGCTGCAAATGAAACAATTAAATAATCCAAGGCAAACACTGAAATAATATATTTAAATAATACAATTTTGGAAATATCAGGACAGACAGTAAATGCCATGACAGTAGAGAACAGTGTTGGTCCTTTACAGGGCTCAGGAAAAGCTCTTTTTTCAGAGGCCATCCTGGATATGAAGGAGACAGTCAATTCAATTCAACAGGAATTTATGTACCACTACGGGAGACTTGGGATGCAAAGGCAATGAAACTAGGTTCAGGCATTGTGATCTTGAGCAAGTCAGTTTTCTGAGTCTCAGTCTCTTCATCAAAATAATGAGGGAGTTAGATTATACCAGAAGTGGCCCACCCTTTACATTCCCCATTGGACCCTGGCTTTTCAGAAAATTTCCTAGTACTTCTTTTTCAATTGAAAGGAAATAAATTCTATAGTTTATCATGTATAGGCATATAAAAATGAAATAGATTAATTTTTTTAATGGAATTAAAGCAACATAAATATCTTTAGTAAAAATGAGAGAATTTCCATCTCCTGATTCCATGTATTTTCATTGGCTTTTCTTCATGACTAGAATTTTCTCCCTCCTCATTTTTCAATCAATTAATCAAACATTTATTAAGTACCTACTGCACACCAGGCATTGTGCAAAGTGCTGAGATTCTAAAAGAAGTGGGAAAAAAAGTCTCTGACCATAAGGAGCTTATAGTCTAATGGAGAAGACCACCCATGACAGGAAGCTGAAGGGAAGGGAGATGATGGACCAATGTACAGAGAGGGGGAAGAGATGGTTGTTGTGGGCTGCATCCTTAAATAAAGCTTCTGGGAGGAGCAGACAAAGGGGTCTCAAGTGCAGAGAGTGTTCTGAGTGGAGGGTTACAGGACTAAAGTGCTCTCCTAGGATGAGGACCTTCTGGGCCTGAGAAGTACACAGGAGGGCAGCCTGGGAGAAAGGAAGTCGTTCTTGGTAGCCTATAATGCTAAGGTCTTCCCTCTGTTGCTTATTTTCAACTCACTTTCTCTATAGCTAGTTGTCTGCACGTTGTATACATCATTTGTAATTTTTGGGGAAGTTGTCCCCCCCCCCATTAGGCTGGAAGCCCATTGAGGGCAGGCACTTGTGTTTTTCTTTGTATGCCCATGGCTGAGCACAGTGCTTGAGAACATAGTAGGTGCTTAATGTTTGCTGAATGTTTGACCAAAAATTCTGTAACTTCTTTGATTGGAAATCAACCCAAAATACAAAATATTCCCTGTAGGCTTAATAGGCTTAACCTATAACCTCATTGTTATTGTCCTTTATGCTAGAGGAAGACCATGACATTTGGGATGTGATTCTATAATATGCAAATGAATTGAATTCAAGTGAAGGAGGGTTGTGCAAGTTCACCCGCTTTACTTTGTTCTCCAGAGCCGTCTGAGAACAGTGGTCCCTTAAGGGAACCCAGAGCCAAAGTGGACCATCGGGAACAACATGACCCTTAAGGTCCCTTTTAGTTTGAATCTATGAGACTAGGGAAGAGTCCCTCTCCAGGAGCTTACAATTCAGCATTAAAACATATAAACAAATGAGTAAATAGTAATTAAGGAGGGGATGGAGCTTAATGGGATAGAGAGCAGGTCTTTGAATCAGAAAAACTGTGTTCTAGTCTTGCCCCTCACAGAGTGACCTTAAAAAACCTTAATTTAACCTAAGTGTCTCCAGGCAACTCTCTAATCCTATAAAACTGCTTAACTATAGCTGATATTCATTAAAAGTAGGAATTTCCTTATGAAGAATTTCCTGTCTTCATCAAAGAAATTATCTACCTACACCCATACTTATACGACAAAGAAAACAATAATTTCAAGAGGCAGATGATGGAGTACAGGGCTACAAACACACACGGAACACAAAAAATATATTGGGGTTTCAGGACTCTCCCTATATGGAACCCCCAAATGTTGGGGTATGAGAGTTGAACCCCAAACCCTATTGGGGTATGGAGCCATTATTGTGAGGAGTCTCAAAAGAATTTGTAGGCTTAGACCATCTCCAAATCAAAAGGCAAAGATTTTATTACTTTACCATTGACTGCCAGACTAAGTTCCCAAACAAATTTGGCAATTAACAAAAGGAAAGAAGAGGGCAAAGTTCCCTAGCAGATCTCATCATTAACAAAGACAAAGATGCCATAACAAGGGGGAAGGCACCATAGAGGCAGACTAAGTTAGCAAAGAAGTGGGGTTCTTTTATAGGAAAAAACTAACCCGGTGGTTGACATGTGTAGCTTGGCTTTCTGATTGGATGCAATAAATTTGTCATGGCAAATTTTGTCAATGTGAGAAAAAAAATTTTCTTCCCAATTATATGTAAAAACAACTTTGAACATTTATTAGAGTTTGGTTTTTTTTTTTTAAGTTTTGAATTACAAATTCTATCCCTCCTCTCATCACTCTCTGTGATGATATATAATGTGATATAGATTATACATGTGCATTAATGTAAAACATTTCCACATTTTTCATTTTGTGCAAGAAAACTCAAAAAGGAATGAAGGAAGGGAGGGAGGGAGAAAGGGAGGGAAAGAGGGAGGGAGGGAAAGAGGGAAGAAAGGAAAAAATACTATGCTTTTGCCTATATTCAGATAGCATCAGTTCATCATGAGTCCTTTGGAATTGCCTTGGATCGTTGCATTGCTGAGAACAGCTAAATCATTCACAATTGATCATCACACAATATTACTGTTGCTGTATACACTAATCTGATTTTGCTTACTTTACTTTGAATCAGTTCATGTAAGTGTTTCCAAGTTTTTCTGAAATCATCTTGCTTGTCATTTCTTACAACATAACAGATTCCATTGCAATCATATACAATCTATATCTGGCCACTGGACCTAGATGGCTTCAGAGGAGAAAGTGAGCCTGGTAACTTTGTACAGCTCTCTCTCACTTAAACCCAAGTTACTTATATGTCCTGTCATCACTTCCCTAATATTATGGTCATCTTCAAGAACGAAGGACCAGCAACAACAATACCAAAACTTGTTTAGCCATTCTCCAACTGATGGGCATTAATTCAATTTTCAATTCTTCACTGTCACAAAAAAAAAAAAAATCTACATCTTCATATATAAATGCTTGCATGCATTTGCTGTAAATATTTTTGTACAAATAAGTTCTCTCCCTACCCTTCTACCCTTTTAAAATCTCTTTGGAATACAGACTTAGTAGTAGTACTACTGGATCAAAGAGTGTAAAAAGTTTAATAGCCCTTTGGACATTTGTTTTAGAGAGCAGTCCAGAATGGAGGGTTTCATCAAAAGTACATGTTTTTCCATATTCCCTCCAATATTGGTCATCTTCTTTTTTTTTGTCATATTAGACAATCTGATAGATATGAAGTGGTACCTTGGAGTTGTTTTAATTTGCTTTTCTCTAATTAACAGTGATTCAGAACAATTTTTCATATGACTATAACTTTCATTTCCTCATCAGAAAATTGAATGTTCATATCCTTTGACCATTTATCAATTGGGGGATGATTTTGTATTCTTATAAATTTGACTAAATTCTCTATTGGAGGATTGGAGGATAGAGGCATTTATCAAACACACTTGCTATACATTTTCCCCCAGTTTCCTTCTAATTATAAAAGCTTTTTATATAATCAAAATCCAGTTTACATTTTGTAATGCTCTCAAATATCTTGTTTGGTCCTATATTCTTCCCTTATGCATAGATCTGACAGGTAAATTACTTTATGTTCTCCTAATTTATGGTATCAGCTTTTATATCTAAAGCATTTACCCATTTTGACTTCACCTTAATATATAGTTTGAGATGTTACCTAATGTCTGCCATAAAGTTTTTCAGTTTTCCCAAGATTTTGTCCCAAAAGTTTGGATCTTTGAGTCTATCAAATTACCACATCCATTCTATTCTGAGCCAGTATCAGATTGTTTTGATAATTACTTTATAATATAATTTGATATCTAGTATCCCTAGACCACCATCCTTCACATTTTCCCCCATTGATTCCTTTGATATTCTTGACTTTTTGTTTTTCTAAATCAATTTTATTTTTTCTACCTCTATAATTTTTGGTAGTATTGACTCCTGATATCTCTCAAATCACTAAAAAAAAAAAAATAACTTCCTACTATGGCTTTGCATAAGGTAATATCAGTCTTTATGCTTTATATATGAAGAGATAGATAAGGGAGATACAGTTATTCCCATTCTATAGATAGAGCAAACTGAACTCCAGAGAGGTTTTATTTGAATACTAGACTTCCCATATTGTCAGGGCTCTCAGGCATTATCCTTTTATCTCAAATCTACATTGACATTCTGTAACAAATAAATTTTAATTACCATATTCTAAGATTGAAATTGTTTTTAAGGATCAACCAGAATGAATCCTTAGATTATCCAACTGATACCATAAAGTTTTTCAGAATCCTAGAGAGTTATATTAAATATTTGATTTGCCATTTCTCAATTGCTGTGACAGTAATAGGAAGGCAACAAAGAGGCAAACATCTCAGAATGAACTCTTGTTTTTCAGTTCTCCAAATATTCTGGGGAAAATCATGTTTTTACTGAAAGTGTCTCATTTAGCATTCTAGATTGAGTTAACTAGATAATTTTTCAGTCTTTCACCTCTCTGTCCACAGAGGCAACACCTAAAAAATATACCATAATATTGTGGATATCAATCTTGTAAATTTTTTGGTTTAAGTAGACTGTAGACTAAGTGGTCTGCATATGTTTTCCTATATATCCTAAGTGGAACCTACGAGCCAAGAGAGTGAAAAAAATGCCCCAAAGTATTGCTGGACCTTTTGTAACATGTCATGTGAGCTTTTTTCCCTTTAGTTTATTTTCTCTTTCAGGTGCCAACTTTTTCAAATGGGTAGTTGATGAAAAGACTCATTGAACTGCTGCCAATTCCATAGTCATCAGCTTTCTAAAATGACTATCTCCATAGGGTTAGGTATTGGTTTCCCTTCTGGTTTTTAAATGTCTTTGTCAGTATAGTCACATCACATGTTCACACTAGATTATTAAGTTGTTTACAGGTCAAAAATTTGGTCAATCTATTCACATAAAATTCTTGGAACAAAATTTAAAGAAAAACATCTATTTGTACAGCTATGTTACTCTAAAATGATACTTTCAGAAACAACTTTTTTCTTCTGCTAATATAATTATTAATACTGAATTTTCTTTGGGGGGAAAATTAAAGAGTTAAAAATTTGAAAGAATAGTCTGGTTTAGTTATTAAATCAAATCACATCTACTACTTCAAAATCAATGTCAGGTTGATACTTTACTTTTCTGTAGCACTTCATAAAATAATGAATCTTCATTTAGTCTTCTTAAGAACCCTCAGGGGAGGGAGGGTGGGAGTATTATCCCCATATCACAAATGAGGAATGAGATTCAAAAAAGTTAATTGACCTAAGGTCATACGGTTACTAAGAGGATGGCACACCACAGAGTGAATGGAAATAGAATTTGTTTCTGTTTTGGCCAGAAACTCTAAGGATTGATTAAAAAACAACAAAAAAAAAAAAACAACACTCCGTACAAAAGGTGGTGCAGTGGATAGAGCACCAGCCCTGAGGTCAGGAGGACCTGAGTTCAAATGTGACCTCAGACACTTAACACTTACTAGCTGTGTGACCCTGGGCAAGTCACTTAACTCCAATTGCCTGAGGGGGAAAAGAGGGACAAATAACCTCTGATGAGCAGGATTTGAACCTGTTTTCGTTCTCATAATCCAGATCTTTTCCCATTATATTATATTGCACTGGTAAAATATAAATGCTTCAATTTAAAATGAAAGCTCCTTTTCTGCATAAAATGCAACTGCTTTATTCTTATTACTAAGGTATAGTTTAATTTGAATGTATATATGTGTTTATGCATATACATCATGTGTACATATACATATATGTATTGTATTTGTATATGAGTGTGTCAATCATAGGGCAGCATTTCTTTCCCACCTAAGAACTCTGGTCTTATATTAACATGGGGCTGACCCCTGGAAATCTGAATGACGTTTAGATATATCTCATGTATAGGTAGGGTCCCCAAATCTTGCATAAGCATATACAATGTATCAGGTATAAAGAACCCCTTATTTCACTGACCTCAGAGGTATCCACGAACAAATAAGGAGAAACATAAAGCCCTGAAAACATCTTTTTTGATTCTTCCCCAAAAGGGAAAGACATTTTGAGGGATTGCTGACCAAAGATTCCCCATTTACCTTGACCCGAACTGGCTGGGCACATCAGTAGAGACCCCTATCCCTTGGCTCCTCCCCACTTGGCTGTAGCCACTGAGTTTTAAGATGACCCTCTGTAGAGAACCCTGTGCTTTCTGGGAGGCATGCTGTTAAGAAACTGGGGGTAGTACATGCCTGACTGGAGCTCAAGGGTTTTCAGAACTGGGAACTTGAACACAAGACTACCAGGAGATGACTCCTAAAACTAGCAAATCCATTCTCAGAACTGCTAGTATCAAAGCTGTGCTCAGGAAAGGAACCACTCTCCTAGAACTTATGCATGTTGTCATTTTCTGCCCTCCCCCTTGATGCATTCTGAGGTCTGGAGTGCAAGGGAGACAACGAAAAGAAAAAAAGAAAAAGTCATTCCCATTTCATGGATCACTCTTCTCAGGAGTTTCATCTCTCCTCCTGGACCTCATCAAGAAGCAGACCCAGGTCAGGGAATGGGGGGAGCAGGGCAAGCAGAGAAGTTCTCCTATCTTCTCAGCAAGAGCCTAAAGAATGACTTAATATGTATCCATGGAAGCACCCCTCTGTCCAGGACCTTCGGGAGGACTCACAAGATTGACCAAGAGATCCTCAATCATATGCAATTACACATGAAATATATTGTATTTTTCTCAGTATAGAAATTCATAGTATATATAATATATGTATATATATATATATGTATATATATGTATATATATGTGTATATATATATATATATATATATATATATAAAATAGGCATGCATGCATGTACCTGCATGTACATATTTTGCGAGATAAGAGGCTACATAGGGATACACATGTATCTGGAGCAGTTTTATTTTTTTTTCTGGATGTGGCTAAAAAAAAAAAAAAAAAAAAAAAAAAAGAAAAAACAAAAAGGTATTTCTCCTTCATTTTCTAGATATTTTAAGAAGTGGCCTTGGGTATTTTTGAGTAATTGGGCCTAGTTGCCCCAGGAGGGAGATGAGAGACAAAGAAAAAAAATATACAAATGACTCAAATAGAATTTTGGAACAACAAAACCAACAAAAAGTTAAGGCAAAACAATTTTCAGCTTAAGACAATTTAAGAGATTGGCAGGAATGATCTGTTTTACCAAATGGAGTTGGGCCCAGGGAGAACAGCACAGGTGTTTCCATGGGGGCCGATGGATCAGAGGGGCAACTCTCAGCACAGACATGGTAGTGGGGTTGGTCAAAAAGATCAGTGGAAGATTACAGGGAACCTTTTGTGGGCGTTGGGTGAAGGCCTTGTTAAATTGCCCATACATTGTTCCTACTCTCAGTATCAGGGCAAAGTGGAGCACTAGCACATTGGTGCTTGTGGCCATGGGGCAGTGAAAGTCTGTTCCCACTTCCAAGGGCGAGAGCTATTATATCCTTGTTCACTTGTGACAATGGAGGAACAGTGGGAGGATAGGGTAAAGAAGTGCTTATGGAAGCTAAGGGTGGAGAAGGACCAAAAAACCCAGAAGAGCAGGGAGCTCCCTTGGATCACCTTGGAAGAAATGAATATTTTTAGACCCCCTAGAATCAGATTTAAAAACAGAAGCACAAAGAATCTAAAGCTTGGGACCTCAGGAGCAAAGCCCAAATTTTACATGAAGTTAAAAATCAAAAATAGGATTGAAAAATGAGTAAACAACAACAACAACAAAAAAAAGAATCTGGCCACAGAAAGTTACTATGGAGACAAGGAAAATCAAGACACAAACCCAAAAAAAGATAACACAATCAAAGTATGCAAAACCTTAGAGAAAAATGTGAACTGTACATAATCCTCCCTTTCCCCCCCCAAAAAAAAAATACTTGGAAGAGCTCATTTTTTTTTAAATCAAATGAGAAGTAGAGGAAAAAATGGTAAAAGAAATGAGTTATGCCAGAAAATCGTGAAAAAGGAATTAACAGCTTAGTAAAAGAGGCACAAAAAAATACTGAAGAAAATAATACCTTAAAAAACCCAAATTGGCCAAATGCTAAGAAAGGCACAAAAATTCACTTAAAGAAATAACTCCTTAAAAAAGTAGAACTGGCAAAAATGAAAAGAGAAGCATTAAAAAAACTCACTAAAAAGTTCCTTAAAAATTAGAATTAGGCAAGTGGAAACTGGATGGCAGTCTTGGATAGCAGTCCCAGGATGAGGAGGAACTTTAGGCCTCAGGGGAGCAAAGTCACTGGTCACAGTTCCAGACTAGAAAAGTAGTAAGCACACCTCTCCTGAGATCACACCACTTTGGAAAACTGAAAACAGACAGACCCCGCCCCCCCCCAACTAGCTCTGAAAGCAGCTGCACTAAAGCAAAGCCCAACTTTAATATAAAGTTAAAAGTAAATGGGCTAGGGAAACAAGCAAAGAAACAAAGATCCTGACCATAGAAAGATATTATGATGACAGGGATAATTAAAACAAACTCAGAAGAAGAAAACAGTCAAAAATCTCACAGAAAAATGTGAATTGGTTTCGGGCCCAAAAAGAATTCATGGAAGAACTCAAAAAAGGTTTTAAAATTCAAATAACAATGATAAGAGGAAACACTGAGAAAAGAAATGACAGTGATGAAAAAAATGATGAAAAAGAAATCAACAGCTAAAGGAAGAACCCCCCGAAAAACTAATAAAAATAACACCTTATGGATTAGCCATACTAGACCTACAACTATATTATAAAGTGATGATCATCAAAGTCATTTGGTACTGGTTAAGAAATAAAGAAGTAGATCAGTGAAATAGGTTAGGTATATAAGACACAATCATCAATATTTATAGTAATCTAGTGTTTGATAAACCCAAAGACTCTAGCTTCTGGGATAAGAACTCACTACTTGACAAAAATTGTTGGGAAAACTGGAAGACAGTATGATTGAAATTAAGGATTGACCAATAATCTAACATCCCATAGCAAGATAAGATCAAAATGGGTTGATATTACAAAGGTTGATATTATAAGCAAATTAGGAGAGCAAGGGATAGTCTCCCTCTAAGGTCTTTGGAGAAGAGAGAAATTTATGGCCCGAAAAAAGAACTAGAGAACATTATGAAATGCGAAATGGATAATCTTGGTTACATTATATTAAAAAGAGTTTGGACAAACAAAACCAGTGCAGCCAAAATTAGAAGGAAATCAGAAAGCTGGGGGGGGGGGGGGGGGGGGACTTTTTGCAACCAATATTTCTGATAAAGATCTCATTTCTAAAACATATGGAAAACTGACTCAAAATTTATGAGAACACAAGTCATTCATCAGTTGATAAATGGTCAAAAGATATGAACAGAGAATTTTCAGATGAAGAAATTAAAGTCATTTCTAATCATATAAAATGCTCTAAATCATTATTGTTTAGAGAAAAGAAAATTAGGACAACTCTGAAGTACCTTCTCACCTCTCAGACTGGCTAAGTTGACAGGAAAAAATAATGACAAATATTAGAAGGGATGTGAGAAAACTGGAACATTAATGCATTGTTGGTGGAGTTATGAAATGATCTAACCATTCTGGAGAACAATACTGAACTGTGCCCAAAGGGCTATGAAACTGTGCATAACATTTGATCCAGCAATATTTCTACTGGGCTTGTATCCCAAAGAGATCTTAAAGGAGGGAAACGGACCTGTATGTGCAAAAATGTTTGCAACAGCCCTTTTTGTAGTGGCTAGAAACTGGTAAATGAGTGGATGCCCATCAGTTGGGAAATGGCTGAATAAGTTATAGTGTATGAATGTTATGGAGTATGATTGTTCTATAAGAAATGATAACCAGGATGATTTCAGAGAGTCCTAGAGAGACTTACATGAACTAATGCTAAGTGAAATGAACAGAAGCTAGAGATCACTTTGGCTATTCTTAACAATGCAGTGATTCAACGTGTTTACAATAGACTCCTGACAGAAAATGCCATTTGCATCTAGAGAGAGAACAATGGAAAATGAATATGGATCAAAGCTTAGCATATTGACTTTTTGTTGTTTGCCTGTTTTTTTTCTCATGTTTTTTTCCTTTTTTTTTTTTTTTTGTACAACATGACAAATATGGAAATGTTTTTAAAAACTGTACTATTTAACCCATATCACATTGCTTGCTATCTTGAAGAGGAGAGGATAAGGGAGGGAGGGAAAAAATTTTGGAACATAAGTTTTCAGAAAATGAATATTGAAAACTATTAACATTTATTTGGAAAAATAAAATATTACTAATTTTTTCCTCTGAGGAAACTGGGGTTAAGTGACTTGCCCAGAGTCACACAGCCAGGAAATGTTAAGTGTCTGAGGTCATATTTGAACTCAGATCCTCCTGATTTCAGGGCTAGTGCTCTATCCACTGCATCACCTAGCTTCCCCTCTACTAAAATTTTTTTAAAACTACATGGGCTTTGTAAATTTATGGGGAAAAGTCCTCTCTATAGAGAAATTAAATAATTTTTATTCACTGTTCTTTAAAAAAAAGACCCTTAAAAAACAGAATAAACCAAATGGTAAAAGAGCGACAAAAAATCCAATGAAGAAAATAATGCCTAAAAAAATTAAAATTATACAAAAATTCACTGAAGAAAAGAACTTCTTAAAAATTGGAATTGGACAAATGGAAAAGGAAGTATAAAAGCTCAAGAAAGAAAATAATTCTTTTCTTTGTTTTTGTTTTTGTTTTTTTAAATTAATTTTATAATTATAAAATTTTTGACAATATATATGCATAAGTAATTTTTTTATAACATTATCCCTTGTATTCATTTTTCCAAATTTCCCCCTCCCTCTCTCTACTCCCTCCCCTAGATGACAGGCAATCCCATACATTTTACATGTGTTACATACAGTATAACCTAGATACAATATATGTGTGTAAATCCAAGTTTCTTGTTGCACATTAAGTATTGGATTCCGAAAGTATAAGTAACCTGGGTAGATAGACAGTAGTGCTAACAGTTTACATTCAATTCCCAGTGTTCCTTCTCTGGGTGTAGTTGTTTCTGTCCATAATTGATCAACTGGAAGTGAGTTGGATATTCTTTATGTTGAAGATATCCACTTCCATCAGAAAATATCTTCATACAGCATTGTTGTTGAAGTGTACAGTGATCTTCTGGTTCTGCTCATTTCACTCAGCATCAGTTCATGTAAGTCTCTCCAAACCTCTCTGAATTCATCCTGCTGGTCATTTCTTACAGAGCAATAATATTCCATAACCTTCATATACCATAATTTACCCAACCATTCTCCAATTGATGGATATCCATTCATCTTCCAGTTTCTAGCCACTACGAAAAGAGCTGCCACAAACATTTTGGTACATATAGGTCCCTTTCCCCTCTTTAGTATTTTTTTGGGATATAAGCCCAGTAGTAGCACTGCTGGATCAAAGGGTATGCACATTTTGATAACTTTTTGGGCATAGTTCCAAATTGCTCTCCAGAATGGTTGGATTCTTTCACAACTTCACCAACAATGTATCAGTGTCCCAGTTTTCCCACATCCCTTCCAACATTCATCATTATTTGTTCCTGTCATCTTAGCCAATCTGACAGGTGTGTAGTGGTATCTCAGAGTTGTCTTAATTTGCATTTCTCTGATCAGTAGTGATTTGGAACACTCTTTCATATGAGTGGATATAGTTTCAATTTCATCATCTGAGAATTGTCTGTTCATATCCTTTGACCATTTATCAATTGGAGAATGGTTTGATTTCTTATAAATTAGGGTCAGTTCTCTATATATTTTGGAAATGAGACCTTTATCAGAACCTTTAACTGTAAAAATATTTTTCCAATTTGTTACTTCCCTTCTAATCTTGTTTGCATTAGTATTGTTTGTACAGAAACTTTTTAGTTTGATGTAATCAAAATCTTCTATTTTGTGATCAATAATAATCTCTAGTTCTCCTCTGGTCATAAATTCCTTCCTCCTCCACAGGTCTGAGATCTCTGTTCCTCTAATCTATTATGATCTCATTCTTTATGCCTAAATCATGGACCCATTTTGATCTTATCTTGGTATATGGTGTTAATATCTAATTTCTGTCATACTAATTTTCCAGTTTTCCCAATAGTTTTTTTCAAATAATGAATTTTTATCACAAATGTTGGTATCTTTAGGTTTATCAAACACTAGATTGCTATAGTTGTACCCTTTTTTGTCCTTTGTACCTAATCTGTTCCACTGATCGCCTGGTCTATTTCTTAGCCAATACCAAATGGTTTTGGTGACTGCTGCTATATAATATAGCTTTAGATCAGGTACACCTAGACCACCTTCATCTGACTTTTTTTTTCATTAATTCCCTTGAAATTCTCGACCTTTCATTCTTCCATATGAACTTTGTTGTTATTTTTTCTAGGTCATTAAAATAGTTTCTTGGGAGTCTGATTGGTATAGCACTAAATAAATAGATTAGTTTGGGGAGTATTGTCATCTTAATTATATTCGCTGGGCCTATCCATGAGCACTGAATGTCTTTCCAATTATTTAAATCTGACTTTATTTTTGTGGCAAGTGTTTTGTAATTTTGCTCATATAATTCCTGACTTTTCTTTGGCAGATGGATTCCCAAATATTTTATACTCTCGACATTTGTTTGGAATGGAATTTCTCTTTGTATCTCTTGCTGTTGCATTTTGTTGGTGATGTATAAAAATGCTGAGGATTTATGTGGATTTATTTTGTATCCAGCAACTTTGCTAAAGTTGTGAATTATTTCTAATAACTTTTTATTAGAATCTCTGGGGTTTTCTAAATATACCATCATATCATCTGCAAAGAGTGATAGTTTGATTTCCTCATTACCTACTCTTATTCCTTTAATCTCTTTCTTGACTCTTATTGCCGAGGCTAGCATTTCTAATACAATATTGAATAGTAATGGTGATAGTGGGCAACCTTGTTTCACTCCTGATCTTACTGGGAAAGGTTCCAGTTTACCTCCATTACATATTATGCTTACTGACGGTCTTAAATATATGCTCCTGACTATTCTAAGGAATAGTCCATTTTTTAGTAAGAATGGATGTTGGATTTTATCAAATGCTTTTTCTGGATCTATTGAGATGATCTTATGGTTTTTATTAATTTTTTTTTTTTTGAGATCCTGAAACCTTTATTTCCATCAACCATTAATGAATAACATTGTGGTATTGAGCACTTAGCTTATCAGTTTCACAAAAAAAAAAAAAAAAAAAAAAAAAAGAACACCAACAAGAATAACAATGACCGAAGAAACCATCCGTGAAGCAGATCATATAAAGCACTAGGTCAAGCTAGTCTTCTACCATTCTTTTCAGCACAGCACCAAGGCCACCTTTTGCTACCTGCAAAGGACTCTTCTTTTCTTTGTTTTCAATGAAGATACTTGCTCCTCGAGACACCAGTAGTTTTGCTTCTTCAATCCTTTCCTCATCACAAGCTAAGTGCAGTGCAGTGTTCCCTTGAGAGTCTTGGATATTTGTGGAGGCCTTGTATTGCAGAAGAACTTGGATCATTTTCAGATTACCCTTGGCTGAAGCTCTATGCAGTGGAGTGGACTCCAAGTGGTCGGTAGCATCTGGATTAGCACCTCCTTCTAATAACATGATAGCAATCTCATGCTTATTTTTGGATGCTGCATAATGCAGCGGGGTACAACCATTTTGATTGACAGCATTTACTTGAGCTCCTTTCCCCAGAAGTGCCTTCACAATCTCATCCCGGCCGGCAGAGGCAGCAATATGAAGAGGAGACCAACCAGCATCATCTTTATCATTCACTGGTACTCCCAAACTGAGCAAAAAGTTAATGATGTCTGTGTATCCTGCTGAACATGCCCAGTGTAATGCAGTTCGGTTGTCCTGGTCAATTTTGGTGGCCTGGGATTTGTCGGATAGGACTTTTTCCTTCAGCTGTTCCAACTTTCCGTTATAGGCCAGGTTGCAGACCTCAACGTTCGACACGAAGCCCTCCATCTCGTCTGCTCCGCCTGGTTTTTATTAATTTGATTATTAATATGGTCAATTATACTGATAGTTTTCCTAATATTAAACCAGTCTTGCATTCCTAGTATAAATCCTACTTGATCATAGTATATTATCCTGGGGATGATTTTCTGAAGTCTTTTTGCTAATATCTTATTTAAGATTTTAGCATCAATATTCATTAATGAAATCGGTCTATAGTTTTCTTTCTCAGTTTTCAATCTACCTGGTTTAGATATCAGTACTATGTCTGTGTCATAAAAGGAGTTTGGTAGGATTCCTTCATCCCCTATTTTTTCAAATAGTTTATATAACATTGGGGCTAATTGTTCTTTAAATGTTTGGTAGAATTCACATGTAAATCCATCTGGTCCTGAGGATTTTTTCCTGGGGAGTTGATTAATAGCTTGTTCTATTTCTTTTTCTGAAATGGGACTATTTAAGTAATTTATCTCCTCCTCTGTTAATCTAGGATGCCTATATTTTTGGAGGTAGTCAGCCATTTCACTTAAGTTATCAAATTTATTGGCATAAAGTTGGGCAAAGTAACTCATTATTTCTCTAATTTCCTCTTCATTGGTAGAAAGATCCCCCTTTTCATTTGTAAGACTAACAATTTGATTTTCCTCTTTCCTTTTTCTGATCAGATTTACCAAAGATTTATCTATTTTAATGGCTTTTTCATAAAACCAACTCTTGGTTTTATTTATTAATTCAATAGTTTTTTTTTTTACTTTCAATATTATTGATTTCTCCTTTTAATTTTAGTATTTCAAGTTTAGTTTTTGGTTGGGGGTTTTTAATTTGGTCTTTTTCTAGCTTTTTAAGTTGCAAGCCCAATTCATTAATCTTCTCTTTTTCTATTTTGTTCAAATAAGTCTCTAAAGATATAAAATTTCCCCTTATTACCGCTTTAGCTGCATCCCACAGATTTTGGTATGATGTCTCATCATTGTCATTATCTTATTATTAATTGTTTCTATAATTTGCTGTTTCACCCAGTCATTCTTTAAGATGAGATTATTCAGTTTCCAATTACTTTTTGGTCTATTTACCCCTAACTTCTTATTGAATGTAGTTTTTATTGCATTGTGATCTGAGAATTAGGCATTTACTATTTCTGCCTTCCTGCATTTAATTTTGAGATCTTTATGTCCTAATATATGGTCAATTTTTGCATAGGTTTCATGAACTGCTGAGAAGAAAGTATACTCCTGAAAATAATTCTTTTAAAACTAGAATTGGGCAAATAGAAGCTAATGACTCCATGTCACATCAAGAAGCAATAAAACAAAATCAAAAAATGAAAAAATAGAAAAACATGGAATATCTCACTGGAAGAACAACAGAATTAGAAAATATGTCAAGGAGATAATTTAAGAATGATTGAACTACCTGAAATTCATGATTAAAAAAAAGTCTAGGCATCATTTTTCAAGAAATTATCAAGGAAAATTGCCCTGATATTTATTCTAAATTGGAGGATAAAATAGGAACTGAAAGAATCCACCAATCATATCCTGAAAGAGATCCCAAAATGAAAACTCCCAGGAATATTACAGCCAAATTTCAGAGCTCATAAGTCAAGGAGAAAATATTATAAGCAGTCAGTAAGAAACAATTCAAATATTATGGGGCCACAGTCAAGACATCACAAATTCTAGCAACTTTTACATTAAAGAATCAGTGGGGGGGCAGCTAGGTGGCGCAGTGGATAAAGCACCAGCCCTGAATTCAGGAGGACCCCAGTTTAAATCTGATCTCAGACACTTAATACTTCCTAGCTGTGTGACCTTGGGCAAGTCACTTAACCCCAATTGCCTTAGGGGGGAAAAAGTTTTTTAAAAAAAAATAGTGGACTTTCAAGTATTCTTGATGGAAAGACCAGTTCTGAATAGAAAATATGACTTTATAATTCAAGACTCAAGAAAAGTATAAAAAGGGAAATTGGAAAGAGAAATCATATGGAATTTAATAAGGTTAAACTATTTAGATTCCTATATGGGAAGGTGTCATTTGAAACTATGAAGAACTTTGTTATTATTAGGGTAGTTAGAGGATTACAATAGATAGAGGAGATAGGTGTAAAATGAATATGACTGAATGATAGACAAAAAAAAAAAAAAAAAAATAGGGAGTAAAAAACTAGATTGCCCTGGGAAGAGGAGGAAGCAAGAAGTATAATGGGATAAATTATCTCACATAGACATGAAAGGAAAAGCTTTTACAGTGAAGGGGATGATAAAGTGATAAGCAAGAGCCCATAAATCTCATTCTCATTAGAACTGGCTGAAAGATGAAAAAACATACACATTCAATTGGGTATAGAAATGAATGAGAAAGGAAAGAGACAAGAGCCAGAACAACAGAGAAAAAACATAAGTGAATAGCAGTCAATGAAAAACTAGCATCCAACAAAATGTTGTTTACAAGAAACACACTTGAAACAAAGAAGACAGAGTAAAATTAAGGGGCTGGAACAGAATCTACTATGCTTCTGCTTAAGTAAAACAAAAGCAAGGGTAACAAATATGCTCTTTGACAAAGCAAAAGCAAAAATAGATCTAATTAAAAGGGATAAGTAAGGAAACTACATTTTGCCAAAAAGTATCATAGACAAGGAAATAATATCAATATGAAATATATGGATCAAATGTTATAGCAATCAGATTCTTAAAAGCTGAATGTCTTAGAGGAGAAAATCATAAAACTCAACTTCCTCTCAAAATTAGATAAAAACAAAAAAATAAGAATGGAGAGGAATATAATTTTATATAAAAATAGACCTCTGAAGAAACCTGAATGGCAGTAGAAAGGAATATGCCTTTTTCTCAACTGTACACGGGAACTTCACAAACTGATTACATTAGGGCATAAAAACCTTTATGCCTTTTATGTAGAAAAACATAAATGTTAAATGCATCCTTTTAGATTATAATGCAGTAAAAATTACATTCAATAAAGGGCCATGGAGACATAGATTAAAAAATATTTAGAACTAAATAATCTAATTGTGAAGAATGAGTCAAAGAACAAGTCATAGATTCAACAGTTTCATTATGACTCACTGTTATGGTACTACATACCAAAATTCATGAGATTCAGTGAAAGCGATACTTAGAAGAAAATTTATATTTCTGAAATGTTTTTAATCAATAAAATTGAGAAAAGGAAGAAAATTGGACATACAACTAAAAAAAAAGACTAGAAAAGGAATCCCTAATTTGCAATAGTTAAACTTGAAGTTTTCACAATGAGATATGAGAGAAATACCATTATTACTACTATGATTCAATTTTTTTTTTTACTAGAAATGCTAGCTATAGCAATGAGATGAAAAAGAAATTGAAAGTATTAGAATAGGAAGTGAGGAAACAAAACTATTATTCTTTGCAGGTGATGATATGTTAATTTAGAGAATCGAATCAAAAACTAATTGAACTAGTTGACAACTTCAGCAAAGCTGATGTAAATCAATAGCATTTCTATATAATCACCAACAAAGTCCAGTAGGAAGAAATAGAGAAATTTCTTTTAAAATAACTGGAGACGATATAAAATATTTAGGAGTCTATCTGCTAAGACAAACCCAGGAATTACAGGAAAGCAAAACAAAACCCCATCTAAATAACTGGAGAAATATTAAAAATTTATTTAGTGCCTTACCAATCAGACTTTCAAAAATTATTTGGTAGAGTTAGAAAAAAATGACAAAATCTTTCAAAATAATAAAAGGTCAAGAATATCACAAAAATAAATGAAAATCAAAAGATGTGAAGAGGAAAATGTGAAGGGGTCCTAGTACCAGGATCAGATCTCAAACTGTATTATAAAGCAGTAGTCATCAAAATAATCTGGTACTAGGCTAAGAAAGAAAATGGTGGATCAGTGGAACTATACTATACATAGTGGTAAATGACCAGTTAAAACCTGATAAACCTAATGATCCAAGCTTTTCTCAAAAGAATTAACTATTTGACAAAATTTGCTGGAAAAACTGGAAATCAGTTTGGCAGAACCAAGGTATAGAGTAACATCCCATGTCATATACCAACACATGTATATGATTTAGACAAAGAGTGATGTTATAAACAAATTAGGGAAGCATGGAATATTTTACTTGTAAGATTTATGGATAAGGTAAGAATTTATAACCAAAAAACAAAGAATATTACAGGATGTAAAATGGATAATTTTGTTTAAATTACAACAGGTTTTGCATGAACAAAACCAATGCATCCAAGATGAAAAAGGAAACAGGAAATTGAGGGAAAACTTTTACATTTAGTTTTACTTCATTTCTTAAACATACATATGTCAAACTTAAAATACAAATTAGTTCCTCAAATGATAAATGGTCAAAGGATATGAAAAATATTCAAAGTGATTAAATCTATATGAAAAAATGCTTTAAATCACTGTTAAGTAACCAAAGGCAATCAACCTGTGCATAACTTTTGACCCAGAAATACCACTACTACTAGGTGTATATCACAGACAAATCATAAAAAAAGGGAAAGGGTCTACATGTGTAAAAATGTTAGCAAATTATTGGTAATCTAAAAGATGTCCACCAAATGGAGAATGGCTAAAAAAGTTGTCATACACAATTGTGATGGCATACTACGGAAATGTGAGAAATGAGCAGGATGGTTTCAGAAAAACCTGGGAAGTTACATATAAACTAATAGAAAGTGAGCAGAGCCAGGAGATAATTGTACACAGAGGCAGCAGTACTGTCTCATGATCAATGGTGAATGACTTAGCTATCCCTCTTAAGTACAATAATATGAGCACATTCTAAAAAAAATATGAAAAATGCTATCTATGGGTGGAGAAAGAACTGACAGTCTACATGCAGACTTAAGTATACTTTTATTTTTCTTGAGTTTGGGGGCAAATTTTGTTTTGGGCTGTATTATTTCACAACATGGCTAATTTGGAAATACGTTTTGTACAGCTACACATTTAAACCTATATCAAACTGCTTGCCTTCTCAAGGATGGATGAGAAAAAGGAGAGAATTTGGAATTGAAAAAAAAATTTAAATGATAATCACTTTTACATGTAATTGAGAAAAAAATTCTCTTGAAAAAAGTGGAGTATTCTTCCTGAGCCTCTTGGCTCAGTGGGAAGTAATGAAGACATTACCATCTGGGTTCTAGGGGAGAAGGTATGTCACCAAGTGACTGCACAGATCTGTGGTCACATACATACCTGCTTGGAGCGATTTCTGGTGGTCACCCATGTACCTGCTTGGAGTGATTTCTGGTGGTCACACATACTTGCTTGGAGTGATTTCTGGTGGTCACCCATGTACCTGCTTGGAGCAATTTCTGATACCAAGAGCAGATGTTCCCACAACACCCAAGGGACTGTTCTCATTCTGAGATAGTGACTATTGGCACCATGTGCAAAAGAAAACTTTGAAATAGCCAAGATGTCTTTTTGAGCCACAAATAGAGATTCTTCCCATCTGGGCCAGTCATTAGGAGGCTAGTCCTCTGAGAAATATACCATCTGCTACAGTTTGAGAAGTTAAAATTTCAAAGGGCAGTCAAATGGGTCAAAAATGAAACGTGTATACCTGCTGGGATCAAGGATGGCTTCAGGATAAGAATGGACATGACATCTACCAGGGAGCAAAGAGTAGTGGTATCTATGTACAGGAGGTAAGAGCTAAAGGAAAGCAGCACTCCTTAGTACAGAAGAAATCCTAAAGCAGAGAAGAATCCTAAATGCTTTCTACTGTTGAAGGGTTCTAAGACTGTACAGGTTTCTGAACATTGAATTATTCCTGGGGAGAAACATCACTTTTATAGAAGATGGTTCTATTCCATTAATATAAAACTATTATGTACCTCAAGATTCATAGGCAGCTACATGGTACAGAGAATTGAGCACTACTCCTGAAGTTCGGAAGGTTCAGAATTCAAATGTGACCTCATACTTAATTGATCAGCAGCCTCCACTTCAGTCTCAATTGGTAAAACTGTTATGGTGAGACTCAATTGAGACTATCCATAAAAACAATTAGCCCAGTATTAGGCATACACTTGCTTCCTTCCCACTTTGTAAAGATCAGTGCTTATGTGGGGGAGGATAGGGAAAGCTGAAGAGGTGTCAGGCACCTAATTTCCCAGGTCATTTTGGTGAGGGACTCTGATTTATCAAAATTTTTAAAAAATATTTTAAGAGTAGCTAGCAGACAAGTCACTGATAAGTGATTTATGTCAAGGGCTTGTGATTTTTATCAGAATAGAAAACAGAGATGTTCTCTATTGATAAAATTACAACTGCCAAAGTGATTTAATCATATAGCAGATAAAGTACAATTTGAACACAGGAATAACTGATTTTAAAAGTACATTTTATCCGATATACATACTAGTGACAGAATACATACCTAGTATGTCTTATATATATAACCATATGCATGGGTACTTTAATAGTTAAATGTTTATATAGCACTAAGATTTAAAGAGCACTCTACAAAAATCTTCTGAGCTAAAGCTTCTAGTACAATGCTCACCACATAATAGTTGCTTAATGCTTGTTCTGTTCACTTTTCTTGTACAAAAAAAGAAAACTAAGGTTTGGAGAGGTTAACTGAATCACAATCAGTATCAAAGGCAGGAAGAGTCAAAGTCAGAACTTAATCTGTTCTGACTACAAGGCTGCTGTTCCATTACAGCATGATGATAAAAATACTATTAGACACCCATCAAATTCACAAAAGCACAATTTAAATTTTAGACGAGTTTGAGAATTGATAACGCTTTTTTATGGAATCTAAAATCTTTTTGAAGAATCTGGTTATGTACTAAAAGTTGCAAAAATAGTCGTCTTTTGACTCCACCTCTACCCTGTCTGGTACCATTGTTAGTATACTTTGAAGGTATCAAAAATAAACCCAAAACATTTGTATGCTCAAATAGCATTATTCTTCATTTAAAAAAAAATTAAGTATCTGACATGTCCAACAAGGGGAATGCATTGATATAAAGAAAAACTATAAAGCAATTCTCTTTATTACTCATCTGTGATCTAATTGATTTAGTCTGGATGTTTTCTCCACATGTACATCACAATCCATCCATACCTACCCATCATACCCACATAGATTTTATTCCTTGTTAAGAGATTTTCAAGGGAAAAAAAAGTTGAGAGAGGAGGGAGGGAAGAAAATAACCCCCATTTCAGAACAAATAAGGTCTGCCATACTCATGTGAATGCTGTTCAGGGGAAAGAGGCAGGAACCCAAGGGCTTTATCCAGGAAAAAAAATCCCCCAAATTGTCCATCTTCACCCACAAGGGACCACTTAACTTGCTCAACTCCTTCACTTTCTCCTGGCAATCTGAGGATATCAGTTGAATATTTGGCTGTTCTGTTACCCTTGTCATGTGACCATCTCATCTTTTCTGCTTATCAAGCATTTCCCCAATGTAACTGACCAATATGACCACCACAATTAATTTGAAAAGGTTTTTTTGTTTGTTTTTACTGGAAGTGCAATTGGGGTTAAGTGACTTGCCCAGGGTCACACAACTAGGCAGTGTGCTCAGGTCCTCCTCACTCCAGAGTCAGTCCTCTATGCCCTTCACCATCTAGTTGCCTCAAGGAAAGATCTTAATGAAATAATGGAAACTAATGGGAACTAAAAGAATCACACACTAATCATAATAATATGAGAGCAGCTGTGAATAAGCAGGAATAGGCAAATGAAAAATTGTAATAGAGATGATATTTTATGTACTGAAATTAACTGAAACGTAAAACTTTACTAAGCAACTTTATTCTGATGTTCAAATATTAAAACTATGTTGAAGCATTTTTAATATTTTATGTGAACTATATGCCTTTTGTGCTCCAGATGTTTTTTCTTCCAATAAAATCTGAAATACACAAAAAATTACACCAATTACAAAATAAAAGTACGTTATATTTTTCTACTTAGTATCTATGTATATTATAAAAATATAAATATGTCTCCCCCATTTTATTCTTTTTGAGTACATATTATTCACTTCTTTGTAATCATATATCTAGGTGTCTAGACATATTCCCAGTGCACAGTTCCTAGAATACAATGAGCACTTAATAAATGCTACTTGACTGAGATAAGGAATGACTCCTTCTGGTTGGGATAAGGGGATCACAGATTTAGATCTGGAAGAGACCTAAGAGGCCACATCTAGCCCATTGTCCTCAAATATACAGCAGCTAAAGAAATGAATCTCAGAACCGTTAAGTGTCTTGCTTGCCCCTTTAGAGAGAATTTGAAACTAAATTTGACACTAACATGCACAATATCCACAAAACTACTGTATATTATTTAGTGAGTGATATTTAAAATAGACCTTGCAGGATAAGGATCATGGCTTTAAATAAGCAGAACTGAGGGAAAAGGGGTCATTCTTAATATGAGCAAAGAAAGGGTAATGGGTATAAAAATATTATGCCATTTTGTGCAAGCCAGACCAAGTCACTAAGTGCTTTCCCCTTTGCTCAATTTTCTTTACATGTAAAATAATTTCTCAGATATTTTGATTATTGCTTATTAAACAATTTGCAAGCTTCAGATTAAAAGGCACTAATATTATAATATATATACATATACACAAATACAGATACAGAAATAACAGTAACCATGAGTGTGGGAGGGAATGTATTTGTTACAAGCTCTTTGGAATAGTTTGGTTTATTCTCTTCAATTGGTGGTGGATGGGAAGGAAAAAAAATCCTTGGTAACTGGGAAAATATTAAATATTAATAGAAAAAAGTACACTTCCAAGGTTAGTATTCTGTTAAAAAAAATTAGTAAGACAAAAAGCTGTTACTACTACATCTTATAAAGTGTTGGTACCTTAATATCTTTCATCCTTAAATTAAAAATTAAACATTTCTTAAGCACCTATTGTATGCCAGGACCTGTTCCAGAGAATCCAAATATAAACACAAAAATTTAAATAATCCCTATTCTCAAAAAAGTTGTAGTCTTTCACTTTAAACCCCTTCCTCAATTCATAATAATCCCATTATTTATCAAAACGGGCCAAGTCTGGCCCTCCATCTCTCACAGCCTCGTGCTCCCTCTGCCACCGTCCCCGCTCTCCCTGCGGCCTCGTTACCCCCAGCGTGGACAACTGGGAGCCCGGCCTAGCGCACTTCCCCCACCGTAGTCTGGTCCCGCCATGGGGGGCGGGGAAGCCTCTGCATGACTGGCCGCGGCCTGCAGGGCGCGCCTTAACTGACTTCGGGCGTCCAACGCCTCCCAACTGCCTCCCTTCCCGCCACTTACCTTCTCGCACAAGGCGTCCCTTCAAACTGTTCCATAAACATTTTCTTCACTTTCCTAAATTACCTAAATAAGTATATATATTTCTAATGTATTTCTCTCGTCAAAAACTTCACATTACAGTGGATAACAGTTGCCTTTACGTGGTTTAAGTCAAATGAAGTTTCGGAACAAACTGGGGCCCGCCAGCCCCGCTGCGCCGGAGGCCAGCCCTTCTTCACTCCTTCTTCCACTCCTTGGGCCGGACTCGGCCCACGGGGGACACGTAGTGCTCGAGGTCATAGTGTTTCAGCGTGTACACCCAGGTAACAGCGCAGAAGAGGCTTCCGCCTACGAGGATGGGCAGGCCATATTTGTCGTCGAAATCCGATTTCTTCGCGTGGAAGTTTCGCCTTGTGGCAACGCGCTGGACGCTGCGAGCCGGGAGTCTGCTCAGGGCGCTCCGCACCAGGGGCAACATGGCGGCAGGCTGGAAGCGTTAAGAAGGCACCGGTAAGAATCGGCAGTTGCTCGCAGCGCGAGACCCGCACCCCCTGCTGAGAGCCCCACGCGCCTCTTCCCGACGCTCTGTGCGCCGGGGCGGCGCTGGAGCCGCTACCGGACTCGGCGTGCAAGCGCACCTTCAAATCCCAGCCCGCCACTTATTCCCCGGGTAGCTCTGGGGAAAGCGCCACAGTTCTGGGCCTTAGTAACCTTACCCATAAAACCTGGGGGCGTGGGGGGAGGGGAGAAGAACTGTACTTATGGAGCTTTGCTCCTGAAACGTTCCCTGCCCGTCTACTCTTTCCAGCCCTATGCTATCTTCTAACATCTAACCACGGGCTTCTTCTTCGCCTCCACTACTACCCGCGGTACTGCTGACAGACAGAAGCACACACGTGGTAAAATCAATGCACAAGCAGTGATTAAGCACCAACTATGGGCACATAGTAGGGAGACAGACGACGTGGAAAAGAGCTCCCAGTCAGTGTGCCAACGAATTGTGGACAAACAAGATACATACGGGATATTTAGAGATACCACAGGGAAGACGCCAACATTAAGGAGGAAAGATTTTAGGAAATGAAAAATCAAGAATACATTAGTTGGTGATGTATTATTAGATTTATTTATTTTTTTACAGATAAAAATCACTGTGATCTATCTTAATGAATTGGCGTCCTCTCATTTAAAATTTTTCCTCTTTATTGTTATGAAGTTGTTTTTATCCTTAAAAAAAAACAAAACAAAACAAAACAGACCTGTGATAGGTAGGGAGTTTGTTGTGCCAAGTTTTCCAGTTCAAGATCTGTACCTTCTCTGCAATGTATAGTTTTAGAAAGTTGCTAGAGGCAATTTTAAGATGAAGAAACCAAAGTTATATCTATAATCATAAAAAAGTGCTCTAAATCACTATAATTAGAGAAATGCAAATGAATTCTTAAGACACCACTCCGTCTATCAGATTGGCTAATATGACAGAAAAGGAAAATGGTAAAGGGGGGAAAGGATTTGGGGAAATTAGGACCCTGGTGCATTGTTGGTAGAGTTGTGAACTGGTCCAACCATTCTGGAGAGCAGTCCCGACCCATGCCCAAAGGGCTTCACACTGTGTATATCCTTTAATCCAGCAATACCACTAATAGTCTGTATCACAAAGAGAGAAAATACTAAAAGGAAAAGGATCTATAGGTATAAAAAATATTTGTAGCAACTTTTTTATGGTGACAAATTTGAAACTGAGGGGATGCCCATCAATTGGGGAAAGGCTGAATTGGTGGTAACATATGGATGTAATGGAATACTATCATGCTGGAAGAAATGATAAGCAAGGGAGGCAGAGCCAAGATGGTGGAGTAAGGCAGAAATCTGTCCAACCTCTCCCCAAAACTGCTCCAAATTCTTTTAAACAAGGACCGCACAAATTCTGGCGCATCAGAACACACTCCCCCTCCCAACTCTCCCCCCCCCCCCCCCCCGAACAAAAACAGAGTAGAACCTTTTCCAGCCAAAGGCAACTTAGCAGCTCAGCAGAAATGGTCTGTGCCACCAGGGTGGGAGTCCAGAGTGCACCCCAGTCCCAGCCTCGGCCGCATCCCGACCTCCGAAGCTCAGGGGCAGTGCCGCAGCCCTCTCAGCCCAGAGACACAAGGTGGAGCTTGGCCCTGGACCAGCCCCGCCCAGCCCCCAGCATCACCGAGGCAGGACCTCCAGCGGTGCTGGAGGCTTCTGGACCTCTCAGCCTGAGGACATCAGGGAGGACTCGGAAGGTCAGTGGAGAGGGTCTGTGGCAACGGGCAGTCAGGTGTGCAGGCCCAGGGTAGTGCTGCCCCAGCTCAGCCAGTGCCCCAGACCTTACAGCTCCAGTGGGGCAGGGACACTCCTAACAGCTCCAGGGCAGAAAAGAAGGCTTGGGGTCAGGCCCCTAGAAGGAGCTCTGAAAACTGCTGCACAAAACCTGCTTGGGACAGTGCACCCTCCACCCTGGAAACTGAACCAGACTTTAACAGTTAAAAGCAGAGTAATAGGCTAGGAAAGTGAGTAGACAACAGAAAAAAAGTTTATGAACAAATTCAATTTCTATTTTACCCTCTGGTCCTAGAATATCAGGACAGTTTTCCTTGATAATTTCTTGAAAGATGATGTCCAGGCCCTTTTTTTGTTCATGACTTTTAGGCAGACCAATGATTTTTAAATTATCTTTCCTGGATCTATTTTCCAGGGCAGTTATTTTTCCAGTGCAATATTACACATTTTTTCCTATTTTTTCTTTTTTTTTTTTTTTATGGTTTTGCTTTATTGTGTCTTGATTTCTCATAAAATCATTAGCTTCCATTTGCTCAATTCTATTTTTTAAGGAATTATTTTCCTCAATGTACCTCCTTTCCCAGTTGGCCAATTCTGTTTTTTTAAGGCATTCTTCTCATTAGCTCTTCGCATTTGCTTTTGCATCTCTCTCAATTCTTTCCCTAATCTTTCCGATATCTCTCTTACTTGATTTTCAAAACCCCTTTTGAGCTCTTTCACGGCCTGAGCCCAATTCTTATTTTTCTTGGAGGCTTTGGGTGGAGGAGGATAGAGGAAATTGAAAGAATCCACCAATCACTTGAAAGAGATCTCAAAATAAAAATATGATGGGATAATATCTTTTTTTATAAAATGATGAAATTAAGGGCTGAATTAAATTGCCTTTGGTTGCCACATCTTTTTTTCTTCATAGCATTAAAATGAGTTATTTGTTCATTAAAATGGATTCTGGGGTTTTTTTGTTTGTTTGTTTGTTTTTTGCTTTGTTTCATAGGGGTATAAATTTAGAATTAGAAGGAACTCTAGAAGCTAATAAGTCCTGACCAGACTCCCTTAATTTGGAGATGAAAAAGCAGAGGCAAAGACCTTCTGTGACATCTCAACTATAAAGAAGAATATGAACTATGGTTTTCCAGCTCTAACTCAGTACTCTATACACCATTCTATACTCTCCCCAATAGAATGTAAACTCTTTGAGGAAAGTTATAAAGAAAATTCTAGCTAAATGCTCCTCTAGAAGATAAGGGAGCAGAGTAATTTTTTATTCTTCACAAAGATGAAATCCCAGTCTCAAAATCCCTCTATTTTAACATCCCTCCCCACATTGACTCCTTTTAGAGGTACTCTGGACTTCCATGGCTGGGTTTAATCTGCTACCCTCTATATATACAATACAATACAATGCAATAAAAACAATTGTTTTTATCTGTTAAATAAGTTATTATCAATTTCATTTTTGTGATATTATGTCTAGTGCTTTTTATGTCTTTTCTTGAACTGTTTCCAGATTGTCATGAAATGAAGGTTCTGAGTAGTCAAGAAATCTGAGACCTATTCAGGTTTTGATCCCAAATTTCATTTTCTAATATAGTTTTTAGTCCTATGTTAAAACAATTTTACATTTCAATATGTTACAAAGAAAAGTGTACACAGAATTTGGTGTTTGATTTGATGTAGGATATGTGAAAGAATAAGGATTCTTAAAGATAGTTGTCTCTTGATGACTAGAAGAATACCATTATTACCCACAGCAAAGGAGGAGAGCTAAAATAAGAATTGTTTATATGGATGAGTGGATTATGGTATTATTGTTGGAAATTATGTAAATTTCAAATATCCTGAGATTAAAATATTAGGGAAAAGCATCTCAGGGGCCATGTCTAACCCACTATGGAAAATGTAGGAGTTGAGTTTAGGACTATAGTTTGGACTGGAGATGATAGTCAAGGTTCAGAGATCAGCCAGAGATAGAGAATATACTGAGAGAAAATTGATGTTAATTAAAGAAAGAGGACAGATGATAACAGCTCCATGGGAATAGTAGAGTGGCTTGTTTCTGGTTTTAGGACAGAGGAGACCTGAAAATGTTTCTGGCAAAGTGCAAGAAACAAGTAGAGAAAGAGAAGATAATTAATAAAATAAATTCTTCAAGAAACCAGGATAGAATGGGACTAAGGATGCAAAGTAGAAGTTATCAGTGTAAATGTTGAAAGATACTTCTTTCTCTGATAAAAGAAGAGCAAGGGTAACAATACAGAATAACAATATAGAGAAATTATGAGGTAGAGCAAAGAATTATAGGAGTAGCAGAAACACCCTGGGTGTTCTTGGGTGAGGATGAATTAGGTGAGGATCGGTGGACTATAAATTCTTCAGTGAGTTCAGCTGGAGGGAATTAAAATCTCTTTATTTGTGCTGTGGTTGGATTTGGATTTCCTCTATGAACTGATATAGTTGTGCCCTAGGTAACTTTACCTTCTCTGCCCAGAACAGATTCTAACAGGTAGCTAATGTTTTCAAAACACTCTCAAGAAGAAAGGTGCTTATTTAAGTATTAAGCATTGTTATGAACATCCTGCCTTTTAGAAGCTCAAAGATAAAGACAAAAGGATCCTTTCTTATTAGTATTCCAAATTAAGCAGTGTAAGATAAATTATTTTTAACTATCCATCTTAATTTCCCTCCCTACCCCTTACTCCCACACCAGTCAAGTCCAATCCTGGAAAGAGACAGAGACCCAAACCCTTATTTTCCTTTTAACTCTAATGAATATTTCTCTTAAAATGCCTTGCTTGTGTAGGTTTATTTGTACATATAACTCTTAAAGCCATCAGCCCCTTGCTGCCAGTGAAATTCAATGACACTTTCTAAGTAACCATAACTGAATAGTGGAATATATGAATGGTTTGATTTGGTTCTTGCCAGACATGATATTAAAAGTCCCTTCACAATAATCTTGAAATTTTGTCCATTTGGACAAAAGTACAAAAAAAAATTTTGTCTAATTTATCAACTACATTTTCAGGGATTTAGGAAAAACTCCCACTGTGCCTTGGGTAATTCGCAACCATTGTACCATAACTCCCAGGAGGGTATAACTGAATTATCTAAGTCTTTTCAATAAAACTGACATCCTGATAAAGAAAAGGTAAAATCTATCCTTCTAGCATCATTGGAAACAACAATCCAGTCATCTCTTCACCAACTTGATTGTTTTTTAGCAAGGCATAAAGAAGAGTACCTAGAAGTACTTAAATTGATATTTTAATGGTGCAAACTGAATTTCAAAGGGATGTGATAGAGTACAGAAAACCACTGAATGTAAGTGATTAAAAAAAAAAAGTCTCCATAGATTGGAGATACTACTAAGATATTAACTTTAGCTTAGATAATTAGAGAACATAATTTTTGGCCCAGTGGGAAAGACTATTAATACAATTCCAATTACTTTTGGTAAAGATAGAGTTTGAATATTTAAGAAGAAATGGTACCATACTAAAATAAAGTTCAAGCATTCTTTAAAATGGGAAAATCCACAGAACTGATTACTTTTATTAGTAAAATGTCACTGATGCCAATTAAGCCAAGATTGTTTTGATTCCTAAATAGAGTATTTAGGCCCACATATAAGGAAACTCAGTTCCATTGCCCCAGATCATAACTGTAAACCCTAGGGTCACCCATTGTTCCTGAAAAGGGTCAGAGAATTTATCATAATTCAAAGCCTTAGAATTTGGAACATACCAACACATAACAATAAATATACAATTCTACCAAAATAGGTCTTTTGAAGGTCACCAATGATTTTCTAACTACCAAATTCAATGACTTTTTCTGCAGCCCCTAACACTGTTGACAATCCTCTCTCAACACATTTTCCTCTAAAGAATTATACTGGTTCTCTTAATTCTAACTAATGTTTATTTACTTACTTTACCATCTCCCTTTCCTCTTTTTCTCTCTTAAGTGTAAGTACATCAAAAACTTTTCTGTTCTTTCTTTATACTTTCCAACTCTGAGTTAAGTTTCTCTACTCAAAACTTCAACTATATAAATGACTCCTTAGGTAACCTACTAACAGTTTAAATTCAACAAGTGTGAAATTAATATAATCTCCATAATTCTCTCATCTCAACCATCAATTCCTTCAGCCCTCCCTATTTTTGTTAATGATACTGCTGTTCTACTCCTGATCTGGGCTATAAACTCATCCTCTTTCAACCAATCAATCACAAGTTGATACTTGTCCACTAAAGTCTCTTTTATCCCTTCCTCTCAGCTTTTGTGTCATCTTTCACTCTCCTTTCCCCAACTCTTGCCCACTGGGACCACTTCTACATTCATCTCTGTCCTATGCCATTCTCTCTACTGTTACAGACTCTGCACTACTTGAGCCTCTTTCCAACAGTCTCCCCCCCACTTCCACTCATCCTTGACTCAGCTTCTAAAAGTGATTTCCCTAAAAGGCAAGTCTATCTGAATTCACCTCTCTTTGCAATTGGCTGTTGGCCTTTGTTCTTGAAGAGGACCAAAATGACATCATTACGTTAGTCACATTGGTGGGTCCACCTACTCTGCCATAGGTCGGACACAAATAGTCCCTGTGAACATGTGGGGTAGACTCTCTAACTTTGTACATCTCACATTTCTTCTGAGCTAATTCAATTCTGCTTTGCTCATAGAGAACAGCACCTTCTCTGACGCTGGGCCGGGCTGTGTAAATGCCAGCAGCATCCTATTGTCACTAGGATCAAATCTAAGCTTCTTTGTTTAGCTGATAAAGTCCTTACACATATCTAACTCCCTTTTTTATGATTTATGGTTCAGGAAAAAATAGCCTTGTATACGCTTCACATACAATGCTCCATCTACAGCCCATTAGTTACTAGGATTTGTCACCTCCTCCTCCCCAAAATTACAGGCAAAATAATTATGCGCATCTTTTGTATATATTTAGCTCTTTAAGGGCAAGAACTATTTCATTTTTATCTCTGTACCTAACATTGCACCTACCATCAGGCCTGGCACATAATAGACTCTTAACAAATGCTTGCAGATTGATTACTTCCCACAGACACTACCTTAGTTCAAATTTCCATTTTACCTTCAACACTTAGCATAGTGCCAGGCATATGATAGGCGCTTAATAAATGTTTATTGGCTGACTTACTTTATTAACTGAATACCATATCTTTTATAATAGCCGCCTAAATGGTTTTCCTGCTTCAGTATCTCCTGCTCTTGAATTCTCATTGATCTACCACCAGTGCTTTCTCAAATCACTCTCTTGAGTAACTCTCCTTGTCAAAGACCTCTAAGGGCTCCCATTGCCTACTGAATAAATATCCTACAATTCAATATACATCATCTACAATATAGCCCTAAATGACTTTTCTCAGGTCCTAGCACAGTGCCTTGTACATGGCAGGTGCTTAATAAGTCTATGTTGAATTGAATTATTGAATTTCCAGCATCATTTCCTGTCACTTCCCTACATAGACCTATGATTCATCCAATCTGTACTACTTTCCATTCCCTAGTACACATTATCCTTTCCACCCCAATTTCTGCCTATTAAAATCCATTCATTGTGGCTGAGCTCAAATGCCACTACTGCTAGGAAGCCTCACTCGATCATCCTGCAGCAGAAGTAACCTTTCTCTTCTGAACTCTAATTCTTCTTTGCTCTTAACTACTCCCAGGGCATCTAGCACATACTTCCTCATGTAGTAATTATTTATACATGTATCTCTTTTTACTAGATTTTTTGTGGGTAGGAATTCTATATTGCATATATCTTTGTGTCTCACTTATAATTATATCTGAAAAAGTACTTGGGATTTGTGGTTGCATATTCATTAAAGGAATATTTATTTTGCTTATAAATTTGTGTTCATCATAGATTTCAAGCATGGATAACTTCATTTTTTTTCACCTGTGCCCAATTTGCAACAATATTTACTCTCATGTGAAAATAAGGTCAATTTAATTTTTTAATAAAACAGTTGGAAAATTATTTTTTAGGAAAGGGAGGGAATAATAGGGAACATCGATTCCATCTTGTCACTTTGTAATATGAGGTATTCCCCCTCTCCATAAATCTCATCCTTCCTTCCATTTCAGGGGTTCTTGAGATCCCCAAATAGAAGTCTAAAAACATATTTCAAGGGATCCATGGACAGTGAATTTTTAGTATTTGATAAATTTATTTCAACATAATTTATTTCCTTTACAATCACATATGCCATGCATTTAAAAACATGATTTTGTATTTATAGAGGCTCTTTTTGTGAAACCTAAGAACTGAAAATCAAATAGATGTCCATCAGTTAGAAAATGGCTAAATAAATTTTGGCATATTCTTGTCATGTAAATTATTGGGCTACAATCAATGACAAGTAGGATAATTTCAGAAATAATTTCAGAAAAGTCTTACATGAACTAATGGAAAGACTTAACTTCATATGAGCTGATGCAAAGCAAAGTGAACAGAACCAGAAGGACATTGTATACATTAATAAGAATATTGTATGATGAACTAGGACTAACTAAGCTATTAGTTATCCATATTTTCAGCAATACAGTGATCCAAAACAATCCCAAAGGATAAATGATGAAACAAGCTATGTGCTTCCAATGAAAGAACTGATATTATTTGAATACAGACTGAAGCATGCAATTTTTTGCTTTTCTTTCTTTTTCTTTTATTCAAATCTTGTACAAAATGACTAATGGAAATATTTTACATGATTGCATATGTATAACATATCTGATTGCTTACCAGTTCAGTGAGGGAAGAGGGGAGGGAAGAAGAATGGAAAGATAGAATTTGGAACTCAAAGCAACAACCAAAAAAAAAGGTTCAAATTGTTTTAACATGTAACTGCAAAAAAAAAAAAAATTAAGACATTATTTTAAGAAGGGGTCCATAGGCTTTACCAAATTACCAAAAGGGGTCTATAGCACAAAAAAGAATCCTTCTAGCCCATATTCTAGTTCAGGTTTACTAGGACCCACTCTGATAATGATGGATCTATCTGAATTCATGTAATATTTATAATGACACTTTTGTATTATTATTCTCTATATCTCTCTCTATATATTGTCCATATATATGTATGTGTATATATATATATATATATATATACATATATATATATATATATATAATCTTCCCAACTATATTATAATGTCTGTGAAGGCAAGAACTACTTATTGTACTTCTACTTATCTTCCACTATATCCCTCTTAATGCTGAGCTCAGTTCCTTACATGCAGTAGATCAGGACAATATTTTTTTAACATGTTCTTGAGTATAACAATATATCAACTGATGTATAACTATATATATTAATTTATTATTTATGTATTATATTATTATTACTTATGTATTTATCAATATTATATCTATAATATACTAATATACTATATATATACTGATATAGAGAACTCTCTATATAAATGTGCTCTGAGGTTCTCAGTTCTTAATTCATGATTTATGGATTATCAGTCTTTAGATAAACATTTTATGGTAGGGATTTCAACAGACAGGGTCCTAAACCTTTTGATTTAGAAACTTATGTAGGAATGTGTCTAATGAGGGGACCTATTTATGGGGACCCCAGGAGAATCTGCTTCCAGAAATCCCTGATGATATGTAATAGGAGAGGGGGAAAGTTCTCTCCTTCAGAGCTTCTGCAGTATCTTTTTTCATTGCAATATTAAATGGTAAAGAAAAGTCTTTTTATTCGCTGCTGTCTCAGAAGTGAGTGAGCATACAAAAGATACTAACAGCTGATTCAATCTCTCTTTTTCTTGGTGGTCATCAGAAGCAAGGACAATTAGAATCATTTCTCTCTCCCTCTTCCAGAAGTCCAGGAACTGAAGTTCATGCCAGAGTTTGCTGGCATCGAGCCAGATGTGCCAGTGCAGTCATGGAAACCATGGTTTCCACCCCAGCAGATGATCAGCCCAGTAACTAAAACTCTGTATTTGTAGAAAGGAGTGTCTATTTGACTACTCTAGTAACTCTAACATATGGAGAAGTGAATTTAGTGGGATAGGTTCTTTGTAGCAGCTACTTTAATTCAAATTCATTTTCCCCAGGGACCAAGGTGGCAAAAGGAAAATTTGCCTTCTGTTTAGGGAGATTTAAAAAAAAATGTGTATTCTCATTATGTCTTCTTACTAAGAAGATATTTACTAAATAGGCATTTGAAAAAGATAATTTATTTTAATTGCTTCTCAGATATACTGAGAAGATAGCAGTATCTCTCTATATATAAGTAATATGGATGATATTGAGAACATTTTAACCAGTGATTGATATTTAGGGGAAGGAAAAGAGGAGAAAAAAGAAAGGAAGGAAGAAACAATAGATAGATGGATTTAATTGCCTACTATGTATCAGGAACTAGACTAAGTACTTTACAAAAACCATCTCATTTGATGTTTATAACAACCTTGAGAAGTAGATATTATTATTATTACTATTTTACAGTTGAAGAAAATAAGATGGAATTAGGCCTTGAGCTAATAGCATGAGACTCACCCCCATCCCTCAGAGGTACCCTTACAGCATGGAGATTTAGCTCCTGCATTCTAGGGGCCTGACTCTGTGGAGCCTGTGAGAGTTGGAATAAAAATGCCTTGAGCACTCTAAAAGATATACTGCTACAACCATTACCCTCTATATGCATTTGATTTATGGGCTAGAAGATTCTGATTAACACTAAACAAACATAAATTGTGAAGGAAAAAAACAACAACAACAACAAATGAGCTATTGCTTAGAATAACATTCATTAACCTTCCTCACTGAGAGGACCATCCCAAACCAATCATCTATGTATTTAATTCAGCTTAAATTATAAAGTCTTCAATAAATTACAGGCTGGAGTAAGGTAGGAGAAAGGAAGCAGGCTTATTTCTCAATTCTGGGCCTATTACAGTTATGTACATGATAAGATTTTTAAAATATATTTTTCAGAAAAAAAGTCAAATTAATAAAATTCAGGAAAATCTTTTTTTAGCTTTTTCTTAATCCAAGTGTAAATCATTCTCCAAACTGAAAAACAATTTAAAAAAAAACCTATCACTTAAAGATCCTTGGCAATATCTATTTGTATATGTTAAGCTAAGCAGAGAATTGAGGTGATTATTTAAATAGACCAAGAAAGACCTATGCCAAAAGTTGCCAGATTTAGTTATTGAAAGAAAGGTCTAGTTTATTAGAATTTTAGGGATAATTGCCTCAAATCTCTGGCTTTTCTTTTTAGATGTACACACCAGCCTAAAGGCAAAACGGTAAGCTGATATTATTTGCTATTGTATAACCTTGTAAGCAGTCAGGACTTTTCCCATAAATCATTTTACTTCTACTTTTATCATAGACAAAACATTGGCATTTATGGCTTACTTGGAATAAGGTCTTTAATGGAAACAAAATAGTTATTGTATTTCCCTTTTCCTCGCTCCAGCTGGGCACCATTTCTTAACTCCCTTCTTTCAAATCAGGTACAGGATTTAAAAGCAAGGTACTAATTTGAGCTCCTCTAAGTTTCCACTGATAATAGACCATCTACATTCAGAGTACAGGCAGTTCCCAGCTTACCAATGGGTTATGTTCCAAAGGAGCATTTGAAAATCAGTTATTTGGAACTTTGAACATTTTCCCATAGACATAGCATAATAAATGGTAATTAGGTTCCTAGGCAAGGCCACAAAAGCCTATTGAGGCCACAAATTGGTTGAAGTGTCCTACCAATGGCACCAGCTTGAGTTCTGGGTTCTGGGAGCACTCTGGTGGTATTCAGGAGTGCCGAGGAGGAGGAAGAGTGTACCTTTGCCCTCTCCTAGGCTCGGAATCTGGCCTCAGGCAAAATTTTAAAATAAAACCTTATAAATCATTGTTATGATTACAGAGATATAGAACAAAGGCTACCTTACATTACCATCTCATTTTATAGATGAGAAAACTGGGACTCAGTGGAGAAGTGACTTGTTCAATATCACAACTGACTGGAGCCAGGGTCAGAATTCACATTTCCAAAATTCCATTATACCAGAAGACTCTTTTGAATATAGCAAGCTCGACTTTGGCTTTCTCTCATACATTTTCCTTTGTATTAATGTTCCTTTCCCAGCGTTATCATGCTCTTGAAAATCTCCAGCTCCAGCATCCCAAGGTACTCTGTGCTTCAAAATCACTAATCTCCTCCCCTACCTCCCATCTTATATCAAACTCACAATTCTCTTACCTCAAGACAGTTGATTTTACCTAGAGGTTAGAAGGAATTTCCTGAGAAGGGATTCATTCATACATGTGAATGAATGATCTCTTTGGGACAGTTATGGAGGCATTTTTAAGAGTGCTTTTCTACCCAGAATGGGACATATATTTTTCGACATGGCAAATATGTGAATTTGTTTTACTTAACTATGCCTATTTGTTACAATGAGTGAGTCTTTTTTTTTCCCATTGGGGAGGGACTGAGGAGGAAGAAGACAGGATCTAGTAATAGTGCAGACAAAAAAGAAAAGAAAAAGAAAAAGAGTTGTCAAACCAATTTCTTTTAAATGTGCAGAACAGAACAGGAGGAAGTTCAGAAGGAAACATAGGACAACCAAGGCATATGGATTTTTAAAAGCAGGTTGTAAGTAATAGATATTTTCAGTTTCAAAGAGAGTCCTATTTTTCCATTCTGAAAAAAATTTTTTTTTTCTTAATTTCTAATTGGTGAAATCTCAGATAGTAAAGCAGAAAGAAATTTAAAAAAAAAGTCAGGAAACTGAAGAAAGTTCATTTCAGAAATGGAAGCTGTCACTACATAGGGCCTTCAAATTTCACATACCTTCATCAATGCCTGCTTTTCAGTGTCAGCATTTTCTACAATTTTTCCTCTTTATTTTTTAATCTATGAATTTACTAAAAAGTATAAGTTTATTTTTTTAAATAGAAGTTCCCATGACAGCAGGTGTGAGTTCTAGTAGTGATAGGAGAAATAGGGTAAAGGAGGCTGTTTACATGTTTAAAAAGCAAACGACCATCTATAATGTTATTCACCTTTTTGGTTACATTATAAATATGTCTATTTAGTGTATTGTACTTCATGTGACATTTTATTGTATTTTATTTGTAGTTTCTGTGCATGCTACATATACTAATGGATGAGTTTTCAGTATAACTGCATAGCATGGTTTAGATGATATTCTCCATTTGCTTTGTCTGGTTTTCCTCTAACACACATATACATCTCTCATATATATGTGTGTGTATGTATGTCTATGAATGTAGATATATACCCATGTGTATATGTGAGTGTGTACATACACCCACAGAAGGCAATGGAGCATCCTGGGTGAGCGCTGACCTCCGGAAGGCTTGGTTCGAGTCCCAACTTATTTCTGGAGTCATAATCAATTCTTTAAAACTGTAAGTTGCAGAAATGTTGCTGGTTGCCTTTGAGAGATGGTGTTGCCTCTTTGGGAATTTCTGCCCTAATGGGGTACAGCAGACTGAGTATCAGGCCTGTTGTCAGGAAGACTCACCTTGCTGAGTTCAAACCCTACCTCAGATCAGTATGCGCTCTGTGACCCATGTAAGTCATTTAACCCTTAGAACCTCAATTTTCTCATCTATAAAATGAATTGGAGAAGGAACTGATATCTTTGCCAAGAAAACTACAAATAGGGTCACAAATTGTTGGACATGACAGAAAAATGACTGAAAATACTTATGAGCTCAGAGATAATTCTAAATTAAGAAATAATATACATTTGAGTGTATATATATATGTGTATGTGCGCATATACATGTATATATCTACGTATGGAATAAGAAACGCAATTTGTATATGTGTATATGTTTTATACACACACTTCCAAAAATTAAGGGGTGATTATTTCATTTTTAAGGAATTCAAGATAAGATAATATGCTTTCTGACCCATTTAATATATGATTTGATTTATAGAAAAATTGATATACAAAATTTTTCGGAAACAGTTATATAAAGTGAAGTACAATTTATGCTAGTTTGTTTTACCCCCTTTGGGGTCTGTATAAAATTTTAAAACCATACTGTTAAGAATATAGGTTTTTAAGTGATATATTAAATTGAATTAAATTAATGTATATTTCCAATTTTTATTTGTGCTGCTTTGACCATTGGCTCTATTTTCTACAGACTATACGCACAGGACATCAAACCTAGTTTTTTTAGCCTGAAATTACAAAAGCCAAAAGTAGTCATTAGATTGGATAAATTACTATTGGTAAAAGAGAAGCCCAGAAATAAAGAGGCTGGCTTGTTTGCAGGGTAAGTTTTCCTAATGGAGCTGTTGATAACAAGTCAGAGTTAAAAATGTCTTCAATATTTGCACAAAGAAATTGTTAGCTTAGCTGCCCAACCTGAATATTCTAGTGCCTCTTTGCTTCCCATAAAAATTCAACATAAATAGCTCTCAAATATAACTATTAATAGTTATTTCCATTGCCAGTGATTAATTTTATGACTATCCAAGTTCATTGTCTGAACTTCTGTCCCTGACTTCTTATCAACGACTATGTGAGTAAGGTCATCTTTTAGCGTGTTCTTAGCAAGCCAGCCCATCTCTGTCTTCTCTTTCAGTTAATAACTATTTATCTTCCCTAGTGAGTACTTTAACTTTGTAATTTTAGTATAATAGGACAGGTTCTTTCCCTGTGTGCAAAATCTATAAAAAAATAAGATACAATTCTGGGGAAGCAAGAGTGGACCACAATTTAAGAAATGATGTACAAAAATCTAAATTTACAAAACAGGTTAGTGAAAGGGTATTCACTTTACAACTGATTTGATCCAATTTTCCTTTAACATTATCCACTATTATGCTTTGAGATACAAAAAGGTATTTTTTTTAAATTATGAAGTATTTAATAAAATTCCATGTAATTAATTATATAAATAGACTTTCTGCTAATTTTGGCAGATAAGGTATTAGAGACAGATAAGAAATTATTCTGGTTCAACTAAAATATAATCTAATTTTTTACAGTATTCCAGAAATATATCTATTGTGTTCATCTCCACTTTGATTATTCAAAGTCTTCATTTTCTGAGCCATCAAAAATTATATTTTCTATTTTTTCTCATAGATTTTATGTGGGGTTTTTGGTTGTTTTGTTTAGTTTTGTTTTAGAAATATATGACATTGATTCAAAATTTTCCCTTTTGAGAAAATGGCAGGTGGTTTGGGATAGTTTATTTCAAAGCTCAAGCCATCTACCACCTCATTATCATCAAAGATTCTTATCTTTGTCTTCTGTCTTTAAAATTGATTCACATGTCAGCTGGTTATGCTGGATAATGATTCTGGTGAGCTAAACCCACACAGCTGCTATCACTGAGTTCTACAGTTCTAGGAAACATCAAAGAACTGTTGACAGACTGAAAGGCATCAATATAGGAACCTTACTCCCCCCAACAAGAGAAAATGATGATAATCTGTCCACTACTGTATGCATGCTTCAAAAATGAAATATATCACCTAAGGAGTCACATTGGAAAAATTCTGGGCTATAGTCAGTACCTGATCTCTAGAGATTTTTAAAAAATTGCTATCATTGACAATTTTCAACTTTTGACAATTTTACATTTTGTTCCGACTAAGGAATCCCTGAGATTTTTTTCCCAAAAAAATCAATTGTGTGATCATAAAAATGTGGTCTGCTATAGAAATTAAGCAATAATTGCCTACCCTCTTCTCATGTTTTCATCAAATATATCTTTCATAACTATATAGATTTCTTATAAAGATTTTATAGAGATGATGAAGTTGACTTATAGATCATTAATTACTCATGTTATCTTAGTCACTTTTGGAGAAAGATCTGGCAGCTCTTTAAAATTAAGGACTGTGTCTAACATCTACCACACACATCATAAAGTAGGTCCTTATTAATATTTTTTGATTGTTGTTTAGCTTTTTTTAGAATCTCCCCATCATTGGACTTTGGTTTATTTTGAGATTTGATGCATGGATGCCTTTAGAACTATATCACTTCCATTTAGAATTTTTTTCTATATGTATTTGGTTGGGTCCTCATCTTCCTCCTGATTTTATCTTATCTTGTCTTTAACATAGTTCATATAGTACTTAGATTGTAGAGTCCAAATGTGGTGGTTATAATGAAAATAAGTCACTATAAAGAAATATACAGAACTGTTCCATTTTGAGTTTTTTTTTTTTTTGTTCCATTCAAGTTTTAGGGAACATAGTACTTTTCATATTAATAAATAATCAAATTGTTGGTTATTTTATATTGTTTTAAATTATTATTAACATATTAATAATACCTACTTAACAGAGGTTTATTGAATTAAACTGGATTGGATTGAACTGAATTGAACTTGACTTAGCTGAAACTCCTACTAAGCTCTCTGCCAACTCCTTCTTCTTTGTCCTTTTGTGAGGTGATACTTCTCTTATTTTCCTGTTGCTGCAGTTGTTTTTAATAAATAAGATTATACTCTAAAATAGTATTACTTTTAATTGCCTTATCACTCTTTTGAACAAAGCCATCAAATATCACAGTTAAAGAGGGTTTCTGGTTGCTTTTTGGTCTCATGATTGTGGCAACTGTTTTGTACTAGATAATGTTCTAGTTAAAATAAACGTCTTTCCATTTATCATTTTTTGGAGAATCAACAGTTAGTTTAATTCAGTTGGAGGTAGCACTGCACAGTGTTTTTATCTGATCTTTTTCTTTTCTTGCTATTTGATATTTACTCTGATCTTCACTTTTATCAGTTAATAATCAGATTGCACACAAACGGCTTCACCAAAACAATTGTGGCATCTCTAACTAGTCATTTTTTGTCTGTTAAAATCTAGTCAATTTCATTTAAAAAAAATTTTTTTTGTACCTGCTCTCCCTCTCACTTTCCAAACTTCTTTTTGAAAAAAGTAATCATCTTTTACCAGTAGTAAGACTTTTGAATAGTCTAGAAGATTTTGACCTCTTTCACACCTGGATCTTGTAACACATTTTCCTCAATCATAATTTTCTGTCTCCTCCTATGTTCATTTGATATTCAGGTCACACACTACCACTCAATAATGTTATTTCAGAGCTTTTTATGAAGTTTTACATTCAGTTTATCTGCACTGCTGTCTGCAATGGTTTTTGATGTGAATTGTGATGATCTCTATGATAGTTTGCATCCTTATAGTTGTCATGGACATTGCAAAAAAGGAAGATCACATAGCTCATAAAATTTTATCTTTTGTTGTTATTGGAATACCAGAAAGTTAATCCTACCTGCAAACTGACCTTTCATTGAGTTTCTTTCTGACTTTCAGTTTAATTTTTAAAGTGAATGTAAATATAGGTGTGGTTTATCTTCTCCATCAATATGTCAACTCTTGATCACTAGGTGAAAATTACAAATTGAAAGTAGCTACATTTAAATTAATGTTAATAAGCAATCTAAGCATGGACAGAAAAAAATTACCATTGGATTTGGTGCTTAAAAAATAATTGATGTGGGGCAGTTAGATGACTCAGTGATATCAATTCCTAATTGTGTGACCCTGGGCAAGTCACTTAACATAAATTACCTCAAAACCCCCCCCAAAAAATCTAAAACAAAAACAATTGCTGACCTTTGAGAGAGAAGTTTAGATAGCACAATCTGACTTCCTTTTCCGGTATTCTGAGTTCAGGAATATGTATGTGGTGAGGAAATTAGAGTTTGGTTTTAGAGGGGAAAAGAATGCTAGGAGAATAGCTCAATGAAGTATGCAATAGAAAGAATTTTTAATGACAGATATGACCGTGCTTATAGGTAAATGTATGATGTATGATGGTGCCTGAAAGAATACCTGAAAGAGTACCTGAAAGTAGTAGTAATAAAATAACATTTTCAATAATACTTCACGGTTATGAAGTATTTCATATATATTATCTTACCTTATCTTTACAACAATACTATAAAGCAAATAGTACAAATATTATCACTATTTTATAGTCAAGGAAACTGAGACTACATAAATTTGTGAGAATTCAAATCTAACCACTACTCCAGGGATCTTTCCACTATAGTTCTTTATTTCTCATATGAACTATGGAGTAAGATCCCATAAAGGACAAGAGGAAATCTAAAAAAAGGCAAATGTGGATTAGCTCAGGCATGGATACAGCCAAATTTTCCCTCTGCAATTGAAAGTAAAGAGGGAGAGGAAAAGTGAGGACTAAAAGAGATTTTTATTTGTGCAAGAAAGCAATAGAAAGATCTCAAGCATGGACTGGATATCTTAGTAAAAGTATTGAAATCTTCTTGTAAGAAATAAGGTGAAGGATGTTAGAGTTAGAGTTTTTTATATAGACTGTGATATGAGAAAGTCTAGAAAGGGTCAGATGTGGGGTATGTAATAAAAAGTTGACAAGAGATGAAGAAGACAAAAGTAGGAAAAAAGGGTAGCCTTATAGTAGTGGAGCCCCAGATGAGATTAAAGAGATTGAATTTGTAGTATATACAAACATAATGGTTTCCTGACTTTCTCTAGATTAACTTTGGGGAGCAATAATAGAAAGCCAAAGAAATTAAGGATTTTTTGAAAATCCCTGAAATAACATGAAATCATCCTCTGCTTTGCATTGCTCTTTATGTAAATTCTTTTATATATTCTAAGAATAAAGTGGTAAGGATGGCTAATGTACACATTACTGTAGCATCAAATCCCATGGATATAGTTCTAAATATCCAATCCCAGTTTTTCTCCTGAAATCCAGTCCTATGTGGTCAAACATCTTATTTCATATTAGATTTCTATTTCATATTAGATATCTAAAAGAAATCTCAAAATCAACAATACCAAAGCAGAATTCTTTATCTTTCCCTCTAATTCTACCTCTCTTTTTAAATTTCCCGATTTTTGTTAAGGGTACCACTGGTCTTACAATTTCTCAAGTTCACATTATTAACATAATGTTCAACTCTTCATTCTCCTTCATCCAACATACCCAACCAATTGTCAAATCTTGTTATTCCAGCTTCCATATAGGTTTTAGCTGATTCTTGATTATTAAATGATTAAAGATTTTAGCTGAGACCTGAAGAAAATCTGGGAAGTCAGGAAGCAGAAGTGAGGAGGGAAAGAATTCCAGGTATGTAAGACAGCCAATCAATATGCCCTGAGCTGGGGGAAAGAGTGTCCTTTGACAGAAATGAGCTCAATGTCTTGGATTGAAAATGCATGGAGAGGAGGAAGGTATAAGAAGATTGGAAAGATAGAAGAAGGCCACATTATAAAAGACCTTAAAAGTCAAATAGAGAAATGCATCATTGCGGATGTTTATTAAATAGGATAGTACAATGCCAGATGTACACTTAAATAAATCATTTTGGCAGCTGGAATGAGGTAAGAAGAGACTTGAGTCAGGAAAACCAATTTGAATATCATTGCTATAGTTCAAGTGAGAGATGATGATAGCCTGAACTAAAGTGGTGTTGATATTAAAAAAGAGAAGGATAAACATGTGTATGTGTGTGTATTATAAAACTCCTCCAGTGTGCCAGGCAGCACTATGTTAGGCACTGGAATAACAAAGGCAAAAATAAATGCTTGCTGTCCTCAGAAAGCTTATATTCTATTCAACATATATATTAGAAATGTATATGTTTCAGGGAAGATAAATATGCCTATGGGTGTTTTCTAAATGAGTATATATAGCATGGAAAGATTTCTGGAATCTGGTTCACCCTTTCCCAAGGAAAACTGCAATTTCTACCTAGAGAAGCTAGAGAAGGAAAATGGCTGGGTATTTGCTCTTCCCCCTTATCTATTTCCAAGAGAGGCATTAGATTAGAATTCTATCTGCTCCCCTTAAATATTGCTGACAAAGGGAAATGATTTGTAATGGTCAAAACAAAATCCATTTCTCCACTAACTAGTCCTAAGCTTTATACGCAATAATTAAGACTTCTCATAAACATTAGTTACACAAAAGATAATCAAAATAATGAACAGAAACTATTCAAGAAAACTATAAAGAGAAATCAGATTAGAATATGCTAGCAAATTCCCAAGAACAAATGGACTTTTTAGATGGGAGCCAGAGAAAATCTCAATTCAGGGCAAGAGAGAGAAGAGATCCTGATCTTACCCAAGAATGAAATCTCTGAAGTCACCAATGAAACAAACTGGAATTTAGGGGGATGTTGAAGAATCAACTTCTCCTAGATAACTAGAGCTTCCAAAGTCTTTTTCTCTTCATATGTTTTTCCAAAAAGCTCTGGTACCAGTTCCTAATCATATTCAGGCCTCTATCCTTACATCATTAGTCTTTTCATTAGTCCAGAATCCTGTTCCACACAGGCCTATCCCTCCACCACCTTGCTTAGAGGGAAACCAAGCTACATTAACAAGGTAAATAGCAAAATAAAAGGCCAGGGGAAGAGGAGAAGGAGGTACTAATACTCAGGGAAATTTCCTTCTCCAGAGTCATTGATGATTTCTTACCTTTTTCAATCTTAATCTTTTTTGATCTCTCTTTATTGATGAGCATCTTCTCCTGGATTTTTTTTTTTTTTTTGTGATACTGCTATCTTCTGGTTCCTTTCCTATCAATTTTTACCATTTTTTCTCATTCTCCCTTAATGGTTGTTCATCTATATTACACCTACTAACTATTCCTCAAACCCATGTCCTGAGCTCTTTTGAATTTTTGCTTCATACTATTTAACTTGATCATCTCATCAACTTCCATGGTCTTAATTTATATCTCTATGCAGATGACTCCAGAATATCTGCCTCTTCCTCCCACCCCCACCCGACCCATCTCTCTCCTTCCTTCTGTCCTCCCTACTCCCCTCCCTATCTATTTACAATCCTAGCTTCTCTCCTAAACTCGTCTTCTGTGTGGGGATTAAAATTATTCCATCTACAATGAGAGACTGAGGTAGAGTTCTGAGCCAGTGGCACTTTATTGAAGGGTCCGTGGTTCCCTACAATGAAATAGAGCTCAGATGATCTTCACAATCCTCCTTCCAAAGTCCTATTTGTATAGGGCTAGATGTCCAGTCATTCAATTATGGCTATACCAATATAGAATAATTCCATTAATTGATATGTGACACATAACCTAAAATAAGCAAAATGATGCATCAGCAGGTCACAAGTTGGGTAAAGCAAGAAATATCCCCACACAAGATGGATAAGCTTCCCCTTAGATTAGGCAGGAGGAAATGGTGGTCCAAGGGTACAAAACTATTTTGGAGGACTTTCCATGTAGTTGTCACCTCTGCCATTGTAGACTTGGTCACCAGGATGAGTGAGAGACAATAAGAGGGGAGGGCCTTTAGCTAACTTTCTATGTCATTCTTCAAAAGGAGGAAAAGTAGTAGGAATTATATTTTGGATCTAATTCTCACCAATAGAGAGGAACTAGTTAGTGGAATGAAAATGGAGCTTCAGAAGTAACTATTTTCTTTCAGAGTTTGTGATAGAAAAGAAGAAAAGTGGGTGTATTTGGATATGAACCCTAGATTGTTGGAGAGAAGATATTAAAGAATCAAAAGAAAGCATTGGTAGCATCCCATAGATTGTTAGCTGAAGAAGAAGAGAAAACTTTCAAAATCAAAATTGTGGAGACTAAAAGGGAAACAATTCTAATAAAGAGGCAATTTAAGAGTTCTCTAAAGAGAATTATGTCCAGAGAACCCACGAACCAATTTGGATATTAAAAATGTTTTTACAGAAATAAAAGCAAAAGAAAGTAACAAAAAATGAATATACAATTATCACGTAACAAGAATTCTAAAGCTTGGAATAAATTGAAGCTCATGAAAAGAAAATGTTATTGTTGTTTTTAAGTTATACTGGGGGAAAGAGTAAGGCCACAAATGGGATACAAGTCATGCTTGGAATGAATGGGATGATGGTACCTAATAACAAAAGCAATGCAGAGCTGCTCAATCCTTATTTTGTTTTCTGTTTTTCTGCAGAAAAGAATGACCTTTAGAATGGAAAATGGTTTGTCAGGAATTGATACCCAAGATAAATCAGCAGATAGCAAAAGAATAGTTAGTTGCCCTTGATTAATGTGAGTCATCTAGCTCAGATGAACTATATCCTTGGATACCAAAAAAACTGGCAGATGTTATTACCAAAGCACTATTAATGATATTTAGAAGATCATGCTGAATACAAAGGGTACCACAGGACTAGAAAAGAGCAACATCATCCAATTAAAAAAAAAAAAAAAAGGAAAAGGCTGGCATCCAAAAGGCACTGAATATGACTTTGCTTCTTGGGAAAATTCTAGAATGCATTGTTAAAGAGTCAGTGAAAAGGAGGTATGATCACAAGGCAGCAGCAGGGCTTCATCAAGAACAAGATATAACAGAGAAATGTTATTTTCTTTTTTTGATAGAGTTACTCAACTAGTAATCCTGGGTTTACTAAAATTCCATAACTAAAGAGATAAAAGGAGAGACCACTAAGCAAAATTAGCATTTCCTTATCAGATACCATATTTCAGTTCTCAGAATCTCCCAAGAAGTTAACAGAATCAGAAGAACTCAGAGGAGGAGGAGGGTTGTTTTTTTTTTTTTTATTCATTTTTCCAAATTATCTCCTCCCTCCCTCCACTCCCTCCCCCCCACCCCCATGGCAGGTAATCCCATACATTTTACATGTGTTACAATATAACCTAGATACAATATATGTGTGTAAATCCAAGTTTCTTGTTGCACATTAAGTATTAGCTTCCGAAGGTATAAGTAACCTGGGTAGATAGACAGTAGTGCTAACAATTTACATTCACTTCCCAGTGTTCCTTCTCTGGGTGTAGTTATTACTGTCCATCATTGATCAACTGGAAGTGAGTTGGATCTTCTTTATGTTGAAGATTTCCACTTCCATCAGAACACATCCTCATACAGTATTGTTGTTGAAGTGTATAGTGATCTTTTGGTTCTGCTCATTTCACTCAGCAACAGTTGATTTAAGTCTCTCCAAGCCCCTCTGTATTCCTCCTGCTGGTCATTTCTTACAGAACAATAATATTCCATAACCTTCATATACCACAATTTACCCAACTATTCTCCAATTGATGGACATCCATTCATCTTCCAGATTCTAGCTACAACAAAAAGAGCTGCCACAAACATTTTGGCACATACAGGTCCCTTTCCACTCTTTAGTATTTCTTTGGGATATAATCCCAATAACAGCAATGCTGGGTCAAAGGGTATGCACATTTTGATAACTTTTTGGGCATAGTTCCAAATTGCTCTCCAGAATGGTTGGATTCTTTCACAATTCCATCAATAATGCATTAGTGTCCCAGTTTTCCCACATCCCCTCCAACATTCATCATTATTTGTTCCTGTCATCTTAGCCAATCTGACAGGTGTGTAGTGGTATCTCAGAGTTGTCTTAATTTGCATTTCTCTGATCAGTAGTGATTTGGAACACTCTTTCATATGAGTGGATATAGTTTCAATTTCATCATCTGAGAATTGTCTGTTCATATCCCTTGACCATTTTTCAATTGGAGAATGGTTTGGTTTCCTATAAATCAGGGTCAGTTCTCTATATATTTTGGAAATGAGACCTTTGTCAGAACCTTTACTTTTAAAAATATTTTCCCAATTTGTTACTTCCCTTCTAATCTTGTTTGCATTAGTATTGTTTATACAGAAACTTTTTAGTTTGATGTAATCAAAATCTTCTATTTTGTGATCAATAATGATCTCTAGTTCTCCTCTGGTCATAAATTCCTTCCTGAGGAGGAGGAGTTTTAAGATTATTGATATATTTTGTTGTTGCTGCCTTTTAATATATATTTTATTTTTCCTCAATTACAACCTTCACATTTATTGAAAGTTTTGAGTACCAAATTCTATCCCTTCCTTCATCCCTCCCTTTCTTCCCCCATCCCTTAGACTGTAAGTAATCAGATATTGGTTATATATGTACTATCATGTAAAACAGTTCTATACAAGAAGACTAAAATTTAAAAAAAAATGAAAGAAAAAAGCGAAAAATAGCATGTTTCAGTTTATATTCAGATAATATCAATTCTTTCTCTGGAGGTGGATAGTATGCTTCATTAGTCCTGTGGGATTGTCTTGGATCATCATATTGCTGAGAATAGCTGTCATTCATGGTTCTTCACGTACAATGTTGCTGCTACTGTCTACAATAGTCTCCTGGTTTTGCTTGCTTCACTTTGTATCACTCCATATTAAGTCTTCCCAGGTTTTTGTGAAATCATACTACTTATCATTTCTTATTGTCCAAGAATATTCTATCACAATCATATATACAGCTTGTTTAGAAATTCCCCACTTGATGCGCATATATTTGATTTTCACACAGATGTATTTTGGCTCAAAAGTAGTTCAGTATATCTCAAGGGAAGGAAGATCACTCAATCCTGGTGGTGAAAACAGGGACTTTTGGTTTGAATGAGAAAGGAGAACCTCTCCAGGATATGAACAAAGCATCCAAAAGATACTTAGGGTTAAGGGTTTTCTTCTTGACATCCACTTATTTTTTGGAATTTTGTGAAGTCTGGGTTAGCTCCCTGGAGGCCTCAGAATCAGCCCGAGTCGGGATAAGCAAAAATCTTTGGTCTATAGGAGAAGTAAAGGGATGGACAAAACTGCCACAAGCTCTCCACTAAAGTCCCTTCTCCTCGTCCTCCTTCAAAGTGATTCTGGCTTGTCTCACTCCACCCCCTAATCCCTCCTACGATTATCTGTATACACCAAAAGAAAAAGATCAAGCCATAAAGAAGAAGGGAAAGGGACCTGTTTGTGCCAAAATGTTTGTGGCAGCCCTTCTTGTAGTGGCTAGAAACTGGAAAATGAATCAATGCCCATCAATTGGAGAATGGTTGGCTAAATTATGGTATATGAATGTTATAGAATATTGTTACCAGGCAGGATGAATACAGAGAGGCTTGGAGAGACTTGCATCAACTGAAATGAGCAGAACCAGGAGATCATTATACACTTCAACAACAATACTATATGAAGATGTATTCTGATGGAAGTGGATATCTTCAACATAGAGAAGATTTAATTCAGTTCCAATAGATCACTGATGGACAGAATCAGCTACACCCAGAGAAGGAACACTGGGAAATGAATGTAAACTGTTTGCATTTTTGTTTTTCTTCCCAGGTTATTTTTACCTTCTGAATCCAATTTTCCTTGTGCAACAAGAGAACTGTTCAGTTCTGCACATATATATTGTATCTAGAATATACTATAACATATTTAACATGTATAAGACTGCTTGCCACTTAAGGGGTAAAGAGAGGGAAGGGAAAAGTCGGAACAGAAGTAAGTGCAAGGGATAATGTTGTAAAAAAATTACCCAGACATGTGTTCTGTCAATAAAATGTTATAATTTAAAAAATAATAAGAATAAAATAACTATAGACAATAAAAAGAAAGAAAGAAAGAAAGATCGAGCCAGCACGGAATATTGAGAAGGGCCATTTTTCCAAGCACATGCTAATAGAGTTGAGTAATTAGCCTTAAGTGCTTGGTTGTCTGATTCCAGTGCACCTATTCAGAGTTTCAGCCTTTTACAGAATTTCATAATTCTAAGCCAGATACTTTCTACCAACATTGATGGATGTAATTATAAGGAAAAATTAGATTATGCTGATGATAAGAGTAGCAGCAGTGCAGGGGAATGACATAGAAATAATCTATGAAAGTATTTGAACATGTCTCTAATACTAATCTTACAGAAAAGATGAAGAGATGTGGGATAGGTGATAATACAATTAGATGTATTCTAAAACGCTTAAATGCTGATACAGAAGATTGACATAAATGGATCAATGTCAGTTTGGAAGGAGGTACTCAAAGACAATTCAGGCATATATGATTTACATTTTTATAAATAACTTGAATAAAAGTATAGGTGGCATCCTGATCAAATTTCCAGATGATGTAAAACTAGAAGGAACACAATCACACTTATAGAGTAACATCCCCAGAAGATCTTGACAAGCTTGGAAATTAGACTGAATATAATATGCTGAAATTTAAAAGTGATTAAAAGTAATCTTACGTTTGGGTATCATATGGGGAAGAAATTAGACTCCTGTTTGACCTCAGAAAAACAATAACAGATTTCAAAGAGAAAAATCTAGTCCTGGGATGAGGAAAAATGTATTAATAGTCAGAATCATTCAAAAATGGAATAAGTTGTTTCAGCAGATAATGGGTTCTCCCTTATTTGAAATCGTTTTAACAACGATTGATTTCACCATTTGTTGGCTGTTACAGTGGGAATACCCTAACAATCTATACCTTCTATGCAAAAAGCTCCTAGAAAAGCAGTTGCCATAGTGGGTCAGTCAATCAGTCAACAAGCATTTAATTAGGTAGGTACTATGGGCCAGACACTATGTTTAGTACTAGAAATACAAATATTAGCAGAAAGACAATCCCTGACTTCATAGAGCTAATGTTCTTTTTATTAATATTATTATTTCTTAATAATCTTTTCCCCAATAACATTTTCAACATTCATTTTTGTAAGATTTTCAGTTCCAGATTTCTACTTATTTATTTACTTATTTAATGTTTTTCCCTAGTTACATTATCATTGTACTGTTAAGAATACTAAAGTCATTTATAGCTGGTCATCCCAGAATATTGCTATAACTCTGTATACAGTATATTTTACTTTGCTTGAGTTCATAGAGGACTTTCCAGGGCTTTTTTCTAAGAGCACCCTACTCCATCACAAATACAAAACACAATTTATTAAACCATTCCCCAAATGATGGGCATCCCCTCAATTTCCAATTTTTCCCCTGGGAAGAAAGCTGCTGTAAATATGTTTATGCATATATGTCATTTTCCTTCTTTTTTTAAAAAAATCTCTTTTGGTATTCATTTATAGCCCTTTGGGCATAGGCAGTATCTTTTGATCCTTTAACAATTGGGGCATAGCTCTTCTTTTTAATAAATTTGACTCAGTTTCCTCTATGTTTGAGAAATGAAGCCTTAACAGAAAACTTGCTTCAAAATTCTTTTTACAATTACTGTTGCTAACTGTAACATTTATTCTATTCTCCTTTCACCCTGTCTCTCCTCAAAAGTGTTTTGCTACTGACCACTCTTTCCCCCAATATGTTCTCTCTTTTATCACTCTCCCCCTTTTCCATATTCCATCCCTTCTTTTTTCCTGCAGGGTAAGATAGATTTCTATACCTATATTGAGTGTATATGCTTATTTTCTCTTTGAGCCAATTCTAAAGATAGTGAGGTTCATTCACTCACTCTTTTCTCTCCCTCTTCCTCCTACTGTAAAAGCTTTTTCTTGCCTCTTTTTTATGTCAGATAATTTACACCATTCCACTTCTCCCTTTCCCTTTCTCCCAGTACATTTCTCTTTCCTTAATTTTATCATTTTTAAAAGATATTATCCCTTCATATTCAACTCACATCAGTGTCCTCTATATATACTTCTTCTAACTGCCATAGTAATGAGAAAGTTCTAATGTGCTAAAAGTATCATCCTCCCATATAGGAATGTAAACCTTATTAAGACTCTTATAACATCCCTTTCATTATTATCTCCTTGTGATTCTCCAGAGTTCTGTATTTGAAAATCAAATTTTCCATTAAGTTCTGTTCTTTTCATTACAAATGCTTGAAAATCCTCTACTTCATTGAATGACCACCTTTCCCCCTGAAGGACTGCACTCAGTTTTTCTGGGTATGTGATTCTTGATTGTGATCCTAAATCCACTGCTCTCTGGAATACACATTCCAAGCCCTCCAGTCCTTTCATGGAGAAGCTGCTAAATCTTGCTTGTGCCATCTTGACTGTGGCTCCACTGTACTTGAATTGCTTCTTTCTGGATGCTTGCAACATTATTTCCTTGACCTGAGAGTTCCAGAATTTGACAATAATATTCCCATCCTAGTTCCACAGACTTTTTCTGCCAATCTTCTAAATTGTCTTTTTTTTTTTTTTTAGTACAATATACGTTTAATCCAATTTAGGTATACATATTTACACAGTTATCTTGCTGCATAAGAAAAGTCGAATCCATAAAGAAAAACATGGGAAAGAAAACAAAATACAAGCAAACAACAACAGAAAGAGTAAGAATACTATGTTGTGATCCACACTCAGTTCCCATGGTGACCTCTCTGGGTGTAGATAATTCTCTTCATCACTGAACATTTTTTTTTTTTAGGGGTTAAGTTGATCTTTACTTAATAGAGACTGAAGCATTTTGTGTGTGTGTGTGTGTGTGTGTGTGTGTGTGTGTGTAGAACCGAATTTCTTGTTGCACAGGAAGAATTGGATTCAGAAGGTAAAAATAACAGTTTACACTCATTTCCCAGTGTTCCTTTTCTGGATGTAGCTGATTCTGTCCATCATTAATCAATTGGAATTGGATTAGCTCTTCTCTATGTTGAAGATATCCACTTCCATCAGCTTACATCCTCGTACAGTATCATTGTTGAAGTGTATAATGATCTTCTGGTTCTGCTCGTTTCACTCAGCATCAGTTGATGAAAGTCTCTCCAAGCCTCTCTGTATTCCTCCTGTTGGTCATTTCTTACAGAACAATAGTATTCCATAACATTCATATACCATAATTTACCCAACCATTCTTCAATTGATGGACATCCATTCATCTTCCAGCTTCTAGCCACTATGAAAAGGGCTGCCACAAACATTTTGGCACATACAGGCTAAATTTTCTTTTGATGGAAAATGTTATACCCCATCTTTTTGGGTATTCTGATACTCTAAAATTTTAAAGTCATTATCTAAAGGAATTTGGAGTGGCTTGGGAATGAGGTTGGATGAGTCTCTGCCTTTATTCTACCACCTTGGCTCCACTTTTCTAGAATTCCAAATTTTTCCCTTTTCCAGCCTTCTCTCCTCCTTCCCTGAAGACAGCAAGCAATCTGATATAGATTATACATGTACAATTATTTAAAACATATTTCCTTAGGAGCTCATCGTCTAATTAAAGAAGACAACAAATAAATAGAAGCTGAAAAGATATGCATGTGAGAGAGGAAGGTATCCCGGTGTAGATATATGGTAAAGAAAGAGTGAAGTATCACCTAGTGAGGAATGAAACATGGGTAGTGTGGACACTCCTTTCTAAATGGAGATTCTGGGAGAAACTGTACAATCAGAGGGAGAGTTCAAAGTGTAAAGGGAATACTTGAACTCTACAAATTAAGGGTGAATCTGAAGATTTTGGTTTTGGAGTTATTATTATAGGTATGATTATCCCCAATTAACAGTTAATTAACAGAGGGAGAAATTAAATAACAGAGAAGTTAAATTTGTTTACCTTTTAATTTTTTGATGCCTTCGTTTTTATCTCATCTATTTTGAATACTCCTCCCCCCATCACAATCCCATCTCCATCTTTAATGAGCCATCTATTCTAAGAAAAGATTTTCAAAATGGGGGGGAGGGGAAAACGATTGAATAAACCACATGTTTACTTTAAAATGCTTATTTCTTGCAAATTAAGACAACTCTGAGATACCACTATATACCTGTCAGATTGTCTAAGATGACAGGAACAAATAATGACTGTTGGAGGGGCTGTGGGAAAACTGGGACACTGATGCATTGTGGTGGAGTTGTGAAAGAATCCAAACATTCTGGAGAGCAATCTGGAATTATGCCCAAAAAGTTATCAAACTGTACATACCCTTTGATCCAGCAGTGTTACTACTGGGCTTATATAGGAAATACTAAAGAAGGGAAAGGGACCTGTATGTGCCAAAATGTTTGTGGCAGCCCTTTTTGTAGTGGCTAGAAACTGGAAAATGAATGGATGCCCATCAATTGGAGAATGGTTGGATAAATTATGGTATATGAATGTTATGGAATATTATTGTTCTGTAAGAAATGACCAACAGGAGGAGAGAGGCTTGGAGAGACTTACATCAACTGATGCTGAGTGAAAGGAGCAGAACTAGGAGATCACTATACATTTCAACAATGATACTATATGAGGATGTATTCTGATGGAAGTGGTATCTTCAACATAGAGTAGAGCTAATCCAATTCCAATTGATCAATGATGGACAGAATCAGCTACACCCAGTGAGCATTTTTTTTCTTCCCAGATTATTTTTACCTTCCGAATACAATTCTTCCTTTACAACAACAACAACAACAACACAATTCGGTTCTGCACACACACACACACACACACACACACACACACACACACACATATATATATATATATATATATATATTGTACCTAGGATATACTATAAGATATTTAATATGTATGGGAATGCCTGCCATCTAGGGGAGGGGGTGGAGGAAAGGAGGGGAAAAATTCGGAACAGAAGGGAGTACAAAGGATAATGTTGTGTAAAAAAAAAAAAATTACCTATGCATATGTACTATCAAAAAAATGTTATAATTATAAAATTAATAAAAAATAAATTAAAACAAAAACAAAAACAAAAAAATGCTTATTTCTTTCTAATTTTCTTGCTTGGTACAAACCTAGTTTAGTTGATCTTAGAGATTTCCAGGCTGGGAGAAAGTCAAAGAAAAAGAAGTATATTTATCCAATACACCACAGTTAATCCCCTGTTCATGTGAACATAGGACCAAGTGACAAGAGCTACTTGGAAGAAGAAAACAGATAAAAACAGAGATTGAAACAAAGCATGAGCATTGGAAGAAAGAGCAATGGATAAAAAAAAGGATTGGTAGATATCAAGGGCGGTTGCATTTGGAAATAACAATGAAGATGAAGAGTAGGAGCCATTCTAACAATATAATGTAGAGAAAAACATCCCTATACACTTCAAATTCATTTTCATAATAATGACTGAGCCATCAAGAAAGATAAATTCAACCTACAAATGGTTTTTAAATGTTGACTATGCAAAGTGAGGTAGGTCTGGGGAAGAAGCTTGGACACAGTAATAATGTAAAAACAACACTGAATTTCAAGTCACAAAACCTGAATTTGATCTCCTCTTCTGCCACATTACTTTTTGACTTTGGAAAAAACAATCTCTCTGGAAACTCCTTCTTCATATAGAAAATGAGACAATTGAACCAGATGATCTCTAAGATTACCCCAAAGTCTAAACCTATCATCTTTTAAAACATAGTCTCACCTTCATGCAGTTTTCAGGCTAGCATAGAAGCAAAACAAATATACAATGTATACAGTATATAAGCACATGAGAGCAGCCATCTCAAAAGTGGGGATATGTCATCAATAACTTAAAATCATACCTTCCCTATAATATTCAATTGTGGGACTCTCCAAAATAAATTCATTATCCCCCTTTATTATCACCCAATAATTTCCACTCTGCCCTCTCTTGCCATGGTATAAACTTCCAACTTCTATGCCAAGCAAAGATTTCTCAGGGTGATTATAACATAACTGTGACTGGGGCACTTGTATCAGGGGCTATGCTAGTAAAATTCTTTCTCTCTCCCATTGTACCTCTAGCTTACTACCCCACTATTCACATTACCATGTGATAAATATGTGATAAATTCTGTACTTTGCAAAGTGACTCTTTTATTTTAGGTGGGATAAAAAGTGTTACATATGATGAACAAATAAAGATGTAGTTCTTCCCTATATATCTAATTACATTTTCTTTTCTCCAAATGCATCCCTATTCCAGATTTCCCTATTACTGTTGGAAGCACCACTATACTTCCAATTAGCTAGATTCAAAACTTAGTGTTTTTTTCTTGACTCCTCACTCTTCCTTCCCTTATTCAAATAGTTGCTAAATCTTGTCTATTCCCACATCTTTCTTAGAGATTTCTTTTCTTTTCTCACATAGCTACCACATTAATTCAAATTTTTACTGTTACTCACCCTTTTGATTGCCACAGACTTCCAATAATCTCTCTACCTTAAGTCTTTTCTCCACTTTAATCTCTTCTTCAAGAAGTTTCAAAATGGATTTGCCAGAAGGACAAGATTGACATGTAACTCTTCTACTCAATAAACTTTGCAATATTTTAAAAAAATATTTTTAAATTTAATATTTTATTGTAAAAACATTTTAAAAAATTGACTCCAAAATCTGTCCCTTCCGCTGCACTTTCCTCATGAATAGAGCAAGCAGTTTGATATAGATTATACTTGTATAATCATATAAAACTTATTTCCATATTAGTAATGTTGTAAAAGAAAACATAGACCACCAAAATTAAAACCTAAGAAACAAATGTTTAAAAAGTGTATATTTTGATCTACAATACAAATTTCACCAATTATTTCTCTAGGGTTGAAAAGCATTTTTCATAAGTACTTCAAAGTTGTCTTGGATCATTGTATTGCTTAGAATAGCGAAGTTATTCACCACTGATTATTTTAAAATATTGCCATTACTATGTATAATACTCTACTCCTTACTCTACTTATTTCACTTTGCATAAGTTTATATTAAATCTCTCCAGGTTTTTCTGAGAGTATTCAGCTCATTATTTCTTATATTACAATACTTTTCTATCACAATCAATATGTCACATATAGTTCAGCCATTCCCCAATTGATGGACAGCCCCTACCATTTCCAATCCTTTGCCACCTGAAAAGAGCTACTATATTTGGGTATAGTTCCAAATTGTTTTATATAATGGTTAAATCAGTTCACAACTCCACCAATGGTACATTACTGTGTCAATTTTCCCACATAGGATAATATATTATCGACTCTAGGATCATAGATGTTATTCTGAATGAAATACTTTGTGAGGTTCAAAATTGAAAAGTTCTTCCCCAGAGGAGGGATTAGGGAAGGAAAAGTTCTTGGGAGTAATTTTTTTAATTGTTATTTTTTTAATCGAAAGCTTTTATTTTCAAAATATATGCAAGGATCATTTTTCATCATTGACCCTTGCAAAACCTTGTGTTCCAATTTGCCTCCTTTCCTCCCCTCCATGACGAATAATCCAATATATGTTTAACATGGTAAAATACATATATATATAAATCCAATATAGCCATATGTTTTTATAAAATCAGATCAAAAAGGAAAAAAAATTGAGAAAGAAAATAAAATTCAAGCAAACAACAATAAAAGAAGTGAAAACATTATGTTGTGATCCACATTCAGTTCCTGAGAGTAAACTTTAAAGGATTTAAGTTTTAAAGGACAGGTAGAATTTGGCCAACAAAGAGGAGATTGGATATTCTAATCATAGGAAACAGTAGAAGATATATGAAATATGGCTAGCAAATAGGCTATCCTGAGTAGTCCAATCAGTTATTGGACCCTACTGAAAGCCAAAGAAATTTGAATGTGTCATCTCCATAATAATTTAAGCCGTGGTGTCAAAAATCAAATAGAAAGAGACCTCTGGCTTCATATTGACTTAAGAAAACCACATTATATATGTTGCATTATTATATTTTTGTTTACTTTGTTAAATATTGCCCAATTACATTTTAATCTTGTTTGGATTATGAATTTGACATCTTTGGTTTAAACAATGGGAAATGAAAGTAAATTTCTTGGAAAGACTAGAAAGAGAAAAGGTCAACTGTTGGTACTGAGCATAGTCTGTTTAATAAGGTAGATAATTATACATTCAATTTTAGAAAAATTTACTCATAATTAATATAAAAAAGTTTTAGTGTTTGAGGTAAACTAGTTATCTAGATATTTGGGTGTGGTACAACTTCTCCAGCAATATTAGGTAACTACATCAATTTGGCAAGCATCTGACACTAGAAATACAAAGATTTGTAAAAATTTCTGGGTATCCTCAAGAAACTTACAATCTATTAGGGAGTTGTGGAATTCTAGAGTTTCAATGCATTCTAGACTGTTGAATGCAACCTTAATGCCTTAGCATTGATAAGAAAAGTAACAAAAGGAGATGATTTCTATCTCTTGAAAAATATCCCTTCTTCCCCATCTCCCCAAATCCTTGGATGATGGTTCCCAGAGTAATATTAAGAAGGAGCAATCTCAGCTTGGTCTTTTTGCCATAGTGTGGTGCTGCCATCTCCAAGGTTGAGGATTAACAGAAACCTTCCATGTTTCCTATGGAATGGGCTCATCGTGTTGGAATGTGTGGATTTTATAGATGTCATTTGGATGGTGTTAGAGACAGCTTGCAGGTCACAGTATGGAAATCAGACTTACATTTATTATCTTTCCTAGAATTTAGTCAGCTGGAAAAAGTGGACAAAACACAGATACTAACTTTGTAACTGCTATATTATGACAGCCAAGAACTCACTTTAGTTTCTAATATTTTATAAAGAACATCTCAACAATCAATATTTGGTGAGTATAATTATAACTGCCTTAATATTATACCTTGAAGTTTCAGTCTTTAACAAAAATTATCTCATTTGGGCCCCAAAGCAACCTAGTTGAATAGCTACCATTACCCCCATTTTAACAGGAGACACTGATGCTCAAATATAGTGATTTGCCCATAGTTTAGTAAAAATCAAATGTAGAATTTGAAATCTAAGTCTTCCAGGATCCAAATCTTATATTCTATCTAGTAACACCATTGTGCCTGTAAGAACAGTTTCAAAGTATACCTTATTTGGTTGACTAGTCCAAATGAGCAGATGTATGTCAACAAAGGTCTTTACGAACTTAAAACTTCACAAAGATAATTACTTGAATAATATTATTTTGTTCAAGTTTTCTCCACTTCTAGTTGGGGGTGCGGCTTGGAGTGAAGGAAACCTGAGTTCAAAAAATGTCAGATGAATATTAGCTATGTGATCTTGGGCAAATCAGTGAATTTTAACTGAAGTTTCCTTAACTGTAAAATGGGGATAAGAATAATACTAAACTTGCATCTTTATAAAAGTACCTACTGTTTGATGGGATTAAGATAGAAATGAAGGCAAGATGGGTTACTGCACTATTCTACTGCCATTCTCTTCTATTTAATGGTCTTTATACTATTGCACAGGTGGATAAAATAACTTTTTGGTGGTAGAATAAAAGTTTTTAACGAGGTAAGATCATCTTTTCTAACTTCATGCAAATCATCCTGGAGACATCTCCAGTAATAGACAGGAAAACTGGAATGACTTCTGATTTCTTCTAATTTCTGAACGTGTTTCCTTCCGCTGAGCTTGAACCCATAGCATGGCAGCAAGGGTTAAAAACCTTGTTTTTTATGGATTAGTGATGTGTCCAGGCAGTTGTGGAGAACAGTCCGGTATGTACTAAGGGGCAGTTCCTGTGAAACTGATTGGTGATTCTCCAGGGTAGTTTCGGGGACACATCTACAGAATGGGCCCGCATGCCTTGCTAAGGGATTATACGTAGCAAGTTTATTATATAGATAACAAATAGATTAAATTATATATGTTTGCATATATTTCTATTTTTTGTCAATATGACAAAATAAACATGTATATTTAAGATACACGTCATATTCTATCATTTGATATTTGATTTTACAGCCCTATGGATGTTGCCTAGTTTATAATTTTCATCATTTGAGTCTGTAACTGTTATTCCTGAGTTGTTTTAAACGTCTCCAGCCGTAAGCTTGATACCAGTGTTCCCTCTGGAGGACATTAAGTTGGGTTACTTCGCCGGAGGTAACCATTTTTAAATAAGTTTACGTTTGGGGTGCAACACTCATAAGAACCCTCAACTCCGAAGTCAGTGGCTCGGGGAAACCCCGGCCACTGCTCGACCCCCCAAAGAAATTGGAAAGTTCGGGTGGACTCAGTCTCCAGCTTCGCTACAAGTAACTTCACAAAAGAACCGCCCCTTTTCTAGGTGGGCGGGAGGATACGGGAGGCAGATCTGAGAACCAACTAGAGGGGGAAGGGGCGGAGCTGCACGCAGGCGCACTCTGCGCCCCGACTCACGGCCCCTCCCCTTGTGGGCCGTAGTAAGCATGGCGGCAGCGGCATTTGTAGTCTCCCATGTGAAACAGAAAGAGGGAGCCAGCGGGAGACTGGGCGAAGAGCGAGGCTGAGCCGCGGCGCCGTCACTGCAGGGACACCACTCCCACAGCAATCCCAGCGCCATCGCTAGCAGCCCCTCCGCTGCCAGAGCGAGGGAAGGAAGACGGGGCGGGGGAGGAGGAGGAGAAGGAGGCGGCGCCGCGGGACGACGGGGAGGCGAGACGGAGTCGGGGGGAACCGCTGCGGGAGCGCGGCGCAGCTGTGGAGGTGAGAGCCCCCGCGGCCTCCCGGGGCCGCGAGGATGGGGACTTGCTGAGGGGAGGGCGGCGGGATGGCGGGAGGGAAACAGAGAGGGAAGTGGTCCATCCGGCGCCGCCGGAGCCGGAGCGACCGCGGCCAGGAGACCGTTAGTCTGGAGGGGCTGGGCGAGCCGGGCGGGCTGGCCGTGAGGACCCGGGGTCCCGGGCACGGCCCGATCCGCCGGCGGGCTCCAGCGGCGCCAGAGGGACTTGCTTCTCCTACACCTGCCGCCCTGCGCTCTCCGCCCGCCCCGCCGGAGAGGAGGAAAGCCGCGGCCGCTCCAGCTCCACACGCCCCTTACTTCCCCCCGCCCCGGCGCGACCGAGACCCTTCTCATTTGCGACCCCCCCGGCGCCCGCCCATCACCCACCGTCTGGCTTCGGAAACTTGGCTGCGGCTGAAGTTGGAAGCTTTTCCTGAAGATGATTCTCCGCCCCCGCCCCCGCCCCCTTCTTGGGTTTAAAACCTTGAAAACCTGCCCTTCCGTGTTTGATTCTTGGCGGCGGCGGCGGGGGGCAGGGGGCGGGGGCGGAGGAGGCTGGAGGCTGGATTCCGCGCTCGGGTGCGTGAACCACCTGTTCCGCCCCGAGGTTGGCGGTCGGGGCGCAGCCTTGGGGTGATCAGCCTGCCTTTGTGAACTTTTGACACTACCAGAAAAGGACGTCATGTGTCAATTAAGGGAAAACTGACACAGAATCAGGTCTTAAAACTCTAGAACGGTGGAGCGGCTGCTTGCTGTGTGTCCTAGGTGAGGATTCTCTGGGGCTCTGGAATCTGGGGACAGAGGATGCGGTTTTGGTTCCCGGGAATTAGCTCCTAAGGTGGTTCTTATGTGCATTTGTCCGTGTCGGTTCCTTGGGGCTGATGACCACCTCACAAGACTGGTTCCATCCCCATTTCGTATAGATCTCCTACATGTATTCATAGTTCCGAAATGCTCTTTTCCGAAGGCTTATGCCTACAAGACAGCACAATGTAATGTCTATTATAAGCAAACATGTAATTTAGTAATGCTTTCTGGGCTTCTCCATTTTTTAGCATGATGCATACTAATGCTAAGATCAGCGCTAAACACCATATGTTTGGCAGAATTTGCATTTTATAGCCATGATCTTGTGTTTTGGTAAATATTTATTTGAAATTCTTCCTGTTTTTTGGTAAATATGTCTATCTTATCATTGTTATCACAAGTTTTAGCCATTCATTATTTTTTTGGTATAGATTACTTACAATGAAGAAGTAAATGAACCAGAGAGAAATTTGCTTCTACTCTCTCTCTCTTTGTTGCCATTGAATTCTTTTTTTTTTTAATGAATTTTTTGATAAATATATATGCATTCTGTTATTGCTGTCACTAGTTTTAACCATTAATTGGGAGAGAGTATTTCTTTTTTTGAAAGAATAGATTAATTATGTCTACAAAGAAATAAATGCCCCAGAGAGATATTTGCTTCTATTTTTTCCTTGTTTATTGCCACTGAATTAATTTTTTTTTCTTTAAGAATGAAAATCTAATGAAATCATGGGTGTGAGGACAGATGCTAGGCCTGAAAGAAAATGGACAGTATCTAGGAAGGATTTTTAATAACTAGTGTAGCCCATGTTACTGAACCTTTTTTTAGGCCGCTAATATTTATTACAGAGACAAATAAAGAAAGAATTTTTTCTCATCTTGTTGAATTAGCTTAATAGAATGTTTTAATAATACTAGAAATAATAGCATGTTCCCTACAAAATTTTACCCCTTTTCTTCCTTTTATTTCACTTACAGATTATGTGTCACAATATTAATGTCAACTCAGATTGATTTTATCTTGGTCATCTGTATACTTGTACGTTGTCTTTTCTCCCCAGGATGAATTGAGTGCCCAAGTATATAAATTAATTTTTAATAATTTTAATAGCATAAGTAAAATGTAATTATGTACATACATATTAGGTAATTTGCTTTCCTAATAATCAGGTACGTTCCCAAGATAAGTATAATATAGTTTAGATTGTTATTTGGGATTAACTATTTCATTACTCAATTTCTCTTCTGTGGATAATTGAAAGCTGATTGTACTTTAATGATTATCTCAAGGAACTAGTAATAAAATTTTAGGACTAAATGGACATTTGATTCAACTCATTTTGTAGATGAAAGAACTGAGACTCGGATTAAGTGACTTGGATCTCCTTTTTCCCACCCAGGGTTCTTTGCTATCTTAATGTTTAAGATAAAAGAGTGGTCATTGATAAGGATCAATCACAGAAAAGCATATTAAAATATTGCATGAAGAAAAAAGTAGGCTATGAGTAAGCAAGGAACCTAATAAAAAGAAAAAAAAGTTCATATTTTACTTCTGTGTTTTCATTTTTATTCTGGGTTAAGTTCATTTAACTCATAATTTAACCATCTTTTGTTAATTTAGACTTTTGCCAGTTTAGACATTCATACTTCTGTTTTTGTAATATTGGCTGTATGAATTACAGGTTTGTGTTCCTTGTGGTTTTTTCCCTTGATTTCCTGACATTAAGAAAATGTCACTTGATGAGGTAACTACTCAAACAAAAGGGTTTAAGCATTATTTTTAAAGCATTCTTTTTTTTTCCCTCACCTTGAAAATGAACTTAACTTCAGATATGAAACTTAGATACATTCACAATTACATTTTATCAGACAGATTTATGGCTGTTTTTTGTTTGTTTATTTGTCTGAGAGAAGAGTGTTTGCTTTTTTTTTTGAAACTTGTTCATCAAAAATTCTAGAAGAAGACAGCAGATTGATGGGCAGGAAACTGTTTCTAACTCCAGTAATTATTATGTGCCTTTACTTTGTTTACCAGCAAAAACAAAATATTGATTCCATATGTTATTAAATATTTCAGGGTACCCTACTTATGTAAAGTGTACTTTGTAGAAGGGACATTGGGACCAGTTTGCTTAAAATGGCTTATTTCATTTTATATTATGATAAATGTATAGTACTCCCTTTGTTGTGGAGAGACTTAATTCTGAGTGGTTTGTCTCTTGGTATGTCACAGTCTATAGCTTCTCCAAGCACACACGAGTGTTTATTTGTCTCTTGCAGATTGGCATCGTGCCCTGTGGTCTGCCTCCTAGTCAGTTGGTGTCTAGTCTTCTGCATGTGTAATCTCCTTCCCTTCTTTCTTCTGCTAGTTGAGTACTATGGTCTTGAGGAAAGCAACTTGCCTGTCTTTACAGACTTGCAGATTATAGACTTGGAAAGGACTCTGATGGCTCTGAGGGCCAACCAGTGCCTCAGAAAGAACCCTCTGTACAACAGACTTGACAAGGCATCATCTACCCTTTGCTTGATGATCTCTTCTAAGGGAGAACTCACTACCCTGGAGTTTTTCCTTATATCCAACTTGTTTGCCACTTCCCAATGCTTCTAGTTCTGAGACCAGGAGTAACAAAAACAGTCCTTATTACATTTGGCAGCTCTTCAAGTACTTGAAGACAAATCTCATGCTCCCCCTTAAGACTTCCATCCTTCTTTTCTTCAGCCATTCTTTATGTAACACAATCTTTAACCATTTCAACATTTGCTCTCATTTTGGATATTTGCTAGCTTATCATCAGGATCTTACCTGTTGATTCCTAGACTATAAACAGTAGTCTAGGGATGGTTTGACTAGAGCAAAGTACAGAGGACCATAATTTCCTCACTTGTAGATGCTAAGCTTCTTGTAATGCAGTCTAATGTAGCATTCACTTTCTTGATTGTCTTATCTCATTGTTAACTCATAATGAACTTGTGTTCCATTAAAAAAACAGATTTTGTTGTTTTTCTTTTTTTCTCCCCTAAAATGCTGCTAACCATACCTCCCTTCATCATATACGTTATTTGACTTTTTTTTTAACTCAAGAATAAGACTTTACATATATTTAAATTGAATCTTGTTTTATTCTGCTCTGTGTTTTAGAATATCAGAATATTCAAAGTATTCTGCAAATTCAGTGGAAGAGATTACACTAAGACTCTTATTTAGGGGAGGGAGAGTATGCCAAAAGGATGACAATTTTTTTGTCTATCTGTAATCCTTGTATCATAACAAAAATTCAATCTAATAAGCATTTACTAAAGACCTACTATATCAAGTATCTGTGTAAATTTGCCAAGGATACAAGACAAAAAAAAAGCTTTTTCTAGGAGTTTAGGATATGGAGGGAGGAAAGGGGATTACATAGAATCCTAGATATAAGAAAGGAAAAGGGAATACATATTTACATGTAATATTGCCAGTTACTGTGCTAAGTGCTTTGCAAACACTGGCTCTTTTGGTCCTTACTACACCCTTAGGAGATAGTTGCTATTATAATCCCCATTTTATAATTGAGAAAAACAGTGATTAAATGACTTGCCTAATCACTGTCACATAGCTTAAAAAAATAATAACTAATATTTATATAGCCATTACTATGTCCAAGGCAATATATATGTTAAATACATTACAATTGTTATTTTATATTTGATCCTCCTAACCCTGGGAGGTAGGTTCTATTCTTTACCTTATTATATAGATGAAAAAACTGAAGCACACAAAAGTTAAGTGACTTACCCAGGATCCTGAAGCTAGTAAAGTCTGAGGTCAGATTTAAATTCAGTTCTTGCTGATTCCAAGCCCAGTGTTGTGTCCATTGACACCTAGCTGTCTCAGATGTCAGAAACAACTTAAGGGAACACTTGATTTAACTACCCCAAAGGTTTGTGTGTAGTAAGCATCAGGTCAGAGGTAGTGTTTAAGCTCAGGTCTTTTGAATCCAGTCAGTGTACATCTCACTGTACCATATTTATGGTAATTTGGGAAGTGGGTTTGAATACTTACTAAAGGGATCAGAAAAGGCTTCCCATAGGATGTGCACATGAACTGAGCTTTGAAGGAAACTCAGGATTCTTAAGGATGGAGCTGAGTACATTCCAGAGTTAGGGGCAACCTGTGATAAATCATCACAAGCCTGATTATAATCAGGGTGGTATGTGCCTGTAAGCTTAGTAAGGACAGATTGATTCTCTTGGTTAAAGTAGGTGCCCCTAGCTGATGAATTTATACACTTGGGTTTGCTCTTTGAAGCCATTTAATTTCACACTATTTTCTGGTCTTAGACTGTACCTCTATCCCAGCCAGCCACCTCACAAATTTGCAGTTGTATAATCGATCAAAGATTATTTTGCCACTTCTAGATAACTGCTGAGAAGACAGGTGATAGAGAATGTGCAAATTCCTTGTTCTTCAAGAGTTTATTGCCAAAAAAGAAATAACTAGGGGATAATACAAAGAGGTATAAACATTATACTATGAGATATAAGTAGTGCAGCATTTGGAAGAGAGGGAGTTTTAGTGAAAAAAGGAATGCTCAAGTAGTCAGAAATATTATGGAGAAGATAAGCTATGTGGATTATTTCAGATGAAGATAACGCACCAACATAGTGTGAAACATTGGTTATTAGTGACAAAGAAGACTGAATGGGTACGTAGGTTGTACCTTGTCCTTGACTGCAAGGAATGTTGATTCCTTCGCATAAAACCCAGTGCTAACATTTTATGAAATTTACATTCAATCAATCAAAAAAATGTGCACTATGTGCTGGGTGTTATGCTAAGCACTGGAGTTAGACAAATAAAAAGACAATTCCTGTTCTCAAGGAGCTCAGTCTAATGGACAAGGTAAGATATAATTATTTACAAATTTTTATTTTTACATATATATATATAAATATATACACACATATGTATGGGATAAGAAATTCATAAGATAGTAAATACTATAATTCGATCATTATGAATAGTATAATCTTCATGTATGAAGGACAGGGCATTTTACTTTTGTACTTGTTTATCATTGAAATTATTAAGCAGCTAGATGGCATAGTGATAGAGTACTGGGCCTAGAGTTAGGAAGACCTAAATTCAAATCCAGCCCCAGATACTTAGTAATTGTGTGAATCTTGGCAAAACACTTAATCTCTGTTTGCCTCAGTTTCCTCATCTGAAAAGTGGGGGGTGATAATAGCACTTGGCTCCCAAGATTGTTGGGAGCATCAAATGAGATAATAATTGCAAAGCTCTTATTAAAGTGCCTGACGTATAGCGCTAGCACTCTATAGATTTTAACTATTTATTATTATGTAATGTGTCTAATAGGTTTATGTAGAGTAATATTTAAAAGCCATAATGGGGATTGTAGCCCTATCCCAGGGAATGTGTTATAAGACCAGTTGGAAGATTAGACAGGTCTTACTAACCTCTCCAACATCATCCTACTTTTACCAGCCTTTTTAACTATGCAAGAGCCAAATCCTCTGGGCTGACCTAAGCAGGAGTTGCATAGATGCTACTGAAAAAATCCTCCCCTCTTCATTGTATCCCTCTTTTCTGTTCTCAGAACCCCACCCCCCAACATCACCTTTTAGCTGAAACAGCTGCTCCTCAGAAAATGGGATATGTACTCAGGGTCAGGAAGAGTAGAGAACTACGATTATTAAGTACCTATTGTGTACTAGACACTGTGTTAAGAACTTTACAGTACCTCTTTAATCTTCACAACAAACTTGAGCATTAGGTATTATTAATGTTCCCGTTTTGTAGTTGAAGAAACTGAAGCAGAGAGTGGTGAGTTGTTTAAGGTTCTACATCTAGTAAGTGTCTGAGTATGGTTTTGACCACTGGATGTAGAGACTGCACTACTTAGCTTGCCTCAAAAGAGCCTCTGTTGCCCCCTTTTTTGTTTTGGGTGGAATAGTGAATTGCATAGAATGAATATGTATGGATGGGTTATGGTCCATATAACATCTCATTATGATTCTCTTTTTTTCCCCTCAAATTCATTACTCACACTTCTCTATTACTTTTGAGGATACCACCATCCTTCTAGTAACCTACGCGTTATCTTCAACTCTTCACTCATCACTCATAATACATTTAGTTAAGTCTTCCCTTTTCTACCTCCACAAAAATCTTTCACACCACTCCTTTTTTCTCCACCCATTTAGCTACATCCTGGTTCTGTCCTTTTCACATCTCACCTGGACTGTTGCAGATTGTCCTTAAGTCCATCCTACACAAACTATTAAAGTGACTTTCCTAAAGAACACATCTGACATATCACTCTTTTATTCATTAAATTCTATTGGCTCACTGTTGACTTTCACCTTTATCCTTATAAAATTCATTTTCTTTAAATAATTACTGTAAACTGTGATACAAATAGTACTAATGATCAGTCAATAACAGTCATATAGAAGGGACAGCTATTTTATTTTTGTGCTTACTTTTATTATGTGTTTTATATATGTGTGTGTGATAAATGCATTATGGATTTATATATTTTTTATAAGTTTATTAATTTGATTTGTAATCAAATAAACTTAAAAACCATAGTCCTAAAGCAATTTACCATTTGGGCAGTAAAATTTGGTCATTTTTATTGCAACCATAATTTAAAATGTTTTCTATGCATTGAAGTTCAACTGAAGAGTTGAGAAAACACAGAAACAGAAAAAACTAATATAGTAACATTTATCTGGTGGTCAGATTTCTACAAACCTTGACCACACTTTGGAAACTGAACGTAATGAGAAAAAAAGTTTCTAAGTAGTGGAGATTGCCTGTTTTTTACCTCATATTGAAGCCACCCTCAGGCTATACACACCCTTGTTGACCTGTAATTTTGCCTAAAATTAAGTTTAACAATTCAATCTTGGTCCTAGCTGTGGAGAACCAGAAGCAGTTAAGAGGTAAGGCTGAAATCTGATAAACTTTGAAGTGCCTAAAAGGAGCTAGCCAAAGCAGAAGAATTAGATAAAAGTCTTGAGTCCATTTAATATAGGGTCAAAAAGCCCAAATACAATTCAAAAGATCCTTTGTGCATTACTTAGCACACTATAAAAGTTTATGATACTGAGACATCCAAAAAAGGTTAAATATTCACTTTACTCTTTAATAAGGCTAGGAAAAATTTTTTTAATTGTTTTTTCATTTAGCAAAAATCTTCCTCCTAGTTGGAGAGAGGTAGTGGTGACTAGGAATCAAATCCTTGTTAGAAATATGTAAAGCAAATTTGTTGTTGTTGTTTTTAAATTTTCCAAATACATGCCAAAATAACTTTCAACATTCTCCTTTGTTCCAAATTTTTCTCCTTCTACCCCTTCCCTTTTCCCCAACACAGCAAGCAATCTGATGTGTTAAACATGTGAAATTTTTCTAAATATATTTCCATATTTCTCATTCTGAGCAAAATAAATGAGATCAAAAAGGAAAAAAAACAAACAAAAGGTGAAAATACTATGCTTTGATCCATGTTCAATCTCTCTCTGGATGTCGATGGCACTTTCCATCCCAAGTCTATTGGAATTGTCTTGAATCAGCTCATTGTTGAAAAGAGCCATGTCCATCTCAGTTGATCATCACATAATTTTCTTGTTACTGTGTACCATGTTCTCTTGTTTCTCTCACTTCACTTAGCATCAGTTCTGAAATCAGCCTGCTTATCATTTCTTACAGAATAATAATATTCTGTTGCCTTCATATACCAAAACTTACTTAGCCATTCTCCAACTGATGGCCATCCACTCAATTTCCAGTTCCTGGCCACTACAAGAAGGGCTGCTGCAAACATTTTTGCACATGTGGGTCCTCTCCCCCTTTTATAATCTTTTTGGGATACAGATCCAGTAGTGATTCTGGATCAGAAACTATACATAGGTAAAGCAAAATCTCATTTTATGCTCTGAGCCTTTCCTCTTTCAAGATGTGGATAGTATATTTCATCATTATTCTTCTGGATTTGTGGTTGGTCATTATACTTATCAGAATCCTTAATACTTTCATATTGTTTACCTTTACCATATGTTGTCTTTCTATAAATTGTTTTCCTAGTTTTGTTCATTTCACTATATCAGTTCATGTAGGTCTTCCAAGATTTCTCTGAAACCACCACCATCATTTCTCATAGTTAATAGTATTTAATCACATTTATATATGCTTTAATTCTTTCAGCTGATCCCTAATTACCTTCTCAGACTCTCATACTTTGCTACCTCAAAAAAAAAAAAAAAAAAAAAAAAAAGCTATAGTTTCATATACCCTTAAGATTTGTTTTGCTTAGGATTGATTCCTCCCATAACCTACCTTCATTCCTCTCTCTAATTCTCTCTTCTCTCCTTTTCCTATTTGTTTGTTGAGTAAATGTATTTTTGCATCCATCTTTGAATAGTTGTGAGAGATGATTTATTTGGATTTTTACTCTATTCCACTTAGTATTAATCAATTTGATAGAACAATATAAGGCCCCAGAGCTGTGAGCTACAGATTCTCAGTTCACTTGCTAAACTATAGGAAGTTAAAGGTCCTCTACCTCTTTTGCCTTGTTCAAGGTGACCAAGCCCAATGTGGCAGAGGTGACAACATGTTAAGTCTCCAAAAAATATTTCTGTACCTTTACTGACTGTGGTACATTTATACTATTTCCTTGTGCCTAATCTAAGGAGAGAAGCCTGTCCATCTTGTGTATAAATATTCCTCACTTCCTCCAACTTGTGACCCTGCGACATATGATTTTACTTATTTTAGCTTATGTGACACATGTCAGTTGGTGGAATTATGCTGTATTTGGTATAGCTATTCTTGAATGACTGGACATCTACCCCTATAAAAATATGGCCCAAGAAGGAGGAGGCATCTCATATCGTGAGGAAGCTCTGAAGTCCACTTCATTGGAAAGGACCATGGACTCTAATAATGCCATTGGCTCAGAGCTCTGCCTTAGGCTCTCTTAATGGAATACTTTTAATCCTCAGTGTAAAGTAACAGTATTATATTGTGCTTTGGCCAGTTTAGATGAGAATGAAGTTTGAGTTCTACTTCTTCTTTGTTTTTCTATTTGTATACTCTGATTGTGACATAATTTTCTTTATCCTTTTCCTTTTTCCCCCTAGTATATTAATCTTCCATAATAGAACTGTTTCCCAAGCCTTCTTTCTAATTAGATTCTCTCCATGACTCCTGATAATGATAAGTTTCTGAGAGGACACATGTATCATCATCTCATATGTGTTTTATGTGTTTTATCCTTAGGGATAGCTAGGTGGCCCAATAGAGAGAATACCAGGCCTGAAATCAGGAAGTCTCAACCTCCTGAGTACAGATTTGGTCTCAGAAACTCACTAGCTGTGTGATTTTGGGCAAGTCACTTATACTTATTTGCTTCAGTTTCCTCATTTGTAAAATGAGATAGAGAAGGAAATAACAAGCCATTTTAGTATCTGTCAAGAAATATCAAATAGGGTGTAATGAAGAGTTGGACATGATTGAAAAAAACTGAAAAACAAACTTTATCCTTGTTATTTCTCTTATCATTGTTCAGTCACACTTAGTTTTTTATGTTTCTCTTAATTCTTGTGTTTGATCTTGAGAGTTTTTATAGAGTTCTGGTCAAGAATACTTGAAAATCCTCTATTTTATTAAAAATCCTTTTTTCCTTTTCCCCTCATTCACTCATAGGATTATATTGAATTTTGTCAAGTAAGTTATTCTTGTCTTTAATTTTATATTCTTTGCCTTCTGGAATATGGTGTTCCAAATTCTCCCCTTGTTCATCAGGGTGGCTACTAAATCATATGTGATCCTCTGTTTCTCTTCAGTACTTGAATTTTTTTCTTTCTGGCTGCTTTCATTATTTTTTCGACCTGTAAGCTCTGAATTTTGACTATGATATTCCTGAGAGTCCACTTTGATCTCTGGTTCTAAGAGAATGGAACAGTTTAGTTTTAAGATTTCTTGAAATGTGATGTCTAGTTTTGGTTTTTTTTTTGTTTTTGTTTTTGTTGTTTTTTTGGTTTTTTTTTTTTTTTTTGGCAGGGCATTCAGATAGTCCAATGATTCTTATGTTTTTTCGTGATCTGTTTTCCAAGTTGGTTATTTTTGCAATGGGCAGCTGGATGGTACCATGATTAGAGTGTCAGGCCTGGAGTTAAGAAACTCATCTTCCTGAGTTCAAATCTAGTCTCAGACATTTACTATATATGTGATTCTGGGCAAGTGACTTAACTATCTCAGTTTCCTCATCTATCAAAGGAACTAGATAAGGAAATGTCTACCTTTATACCAAGAAAACCCCAAATAGAGTCTGGTTGTTTCATAGTCAGTGTCTTCTATTTGTTCCATTCTGATTTTCACGAATTTGTTGCTTCAGTTTTATACCTGAGACCACATTGTAAATTTCCTTTCCAATTCTCTCTTCCATAGTTCTCATTTCTTTTCCAAGTTTTTTTCTCTAATATTGTCGTTTCGTTGACAAAAATATTTAATTTTTTTTTCAAGTCTTTATTCTAGTTCTACTTGAATTTAGATTCAGACTGTGTTATGGGAATCTTTTTGTTTTGTTTTGGGTTTTGAGTCTTTTGCTTGGAAGTTTTTTGGAGTCAGTCTTTCTTTTTCTGGGTTTGTGTTAATGATCCTTCTTGCCACTAAATTAGATTTTTCTGTAGAATCCATTTTTTTGTTCAATTTTTTTAGCCTAATTCCTGACCTCATACTTGAGGTTAGGTCTAGACCCTGTTCTCTTCTTGAGGGAAGACCTGAGCTACTCCTGTTGCTCCTTTCTTGGGTATAAAGTGTTGTGTTGTTCCAAGATCTCAGGAACAGCTGATACTCTGGATCTGCCTGCATGCTCCCAAAGTAGTCTGATTTACAACAGAATCTGATTGCTATCCTTCTAGTCGGAGCTCTGCAAATTCCTGACCATTTGAGAAACAGTAGGCTAATGCTAGATTTGGCCATTGTAAGTCCCACAGGGAAACTTTGCTGGTTCACTTATAAGAACTGCAAGCTCTCCTTTGGTCTGAAATTCTTGCTTTGATTATTCCTTCTCAGGCTTTAGCTCAGACTTGAGTTTGGAACTGATTACATCCCTTTGCTCTTGGTGTCCAGGCCACACCATTGCTGCTTGCTTCTGAACCTGTTTCTTTCTTGATATATAGCTGAGGACCTGAGATCAATAGGTTGGGGATTGGTGCAGGTCCCTTTATCAATCTGTTCTTCATTTGAAATCTGGAATTGGACAGTGTATTACAAACTCCCAGTTTGCATTTTTTCCATAGTAGTTCTGTATGGCAATGCCTTAGTCCAGAGCCCAGGTCTTATCTACTCCATGTAAGTTTCAACTTTGTTTCCTTGTGCTGATTTGCACTAGAATAATGGCTTCCATCTAGCTGCCCTAGGACAGAGCACTGGTCCTGAAAGTCAGGAGCATCTGAGGTAAGATCTGGCCTCAGGCACTTAACACTTTGTGACCCTGGGCAAGTCATTTAACCCTGACTGCCTCTAAAAAAAAAGGGAGGGAGGGAAGGAAAGAGGGAGGGGAAAAAATGGCTTCCTTAACTTTTTCTGAAATTTCCCCATCAGGATTAGGTCTAGTGTGTTTTTTGGGTCTAGTTGGAAAAGAGTTCCTTACTTCACTGTTTGTTACTACTCAATTATTTTTAGAAACATCAACAGTGGTTAAAATAGAGTTTTAATGATTAAAGGGGAAAACTTTGTTTATTGGGGAAATTCATACATGTGAAGCCTATTCTTTATTTCTAGTGAGTTAAATTTGAAAGGCATCAGCTTTATTTAATCCTAATACTAAACTTTCAATCCAGTTTTTCCATCAATTGGGTTGCAACTTTAAGCTATGAATACATAGGCCTACCAGTAATTTTTAACTGGTAAGCATGGAAACAAAGAAAAACAAGATAAAAGTCCAGATTAGAAAATGTCTGTCATAAAAATAACCTTTACTAAAATGTCAAAGTTTAACTGCTAATTAGTAATTATGAATATGTGCATGCACTTTTTAAAAGGATACATAATGGAGTAAAATTCAAAGAAATGAGGCAGAAAGTAAATTCTTAAATGAACTTCATCTGTTTTTAATCTTTGCTTATTTTTTGCTTTCAATATTAAGAATAAGTTTATTGCCCACCAGCAGATTTTAACTCTTTTGTTCCTTAGGTCATCATTGATTATTGTTGCTCCAAAAAATATGTATGTTCATTGACTATTGTCAATTTTCTGGTGGGGAGTCTCTTTGCTGTCTGAGCAACAGGCTAATTAAATTCAAATATGTGGTCTATTGCTGGTTGAGTACTTGAAACTTGACTAGCTTTATAGGATATACCAGAACTTGTGTTTGCCTTGATGTATAAGGCCTTTGAGAAAATATTTCTTCCAGAGGAGGAATTAAAGTAAGCCTTCATATGGTAACTTTGTTTTTGCTATTTTTTAAAAGAGAAAACTTAAAAATAAACTCTTATGGGAAAGTTTTACTTTGTCCTTAATAGTTAGCTTGTTTCAAAGTTCTCTGCCTTCAGATTTGCCTTTAGAATAGCTTGGATAGGGGCAGCTAGGTAGTACAGTGGATAGAGCACCAACCCTGAAGTTAGGAGAACCTGAGTTCAAATCTGTCCTTAGATACTTAACATTTCCTAGCAGTGTGACCTTTGGCAAGTCATTTAACCCCAATTGCCTCAGCCAAAAAAAAAAAATTATAGAATAGCTTGGATATCAAAAGTCCTTTTAACCTATCTGCTTGCAACTCTTTAGCTTTCACTGATACTCCTAGAATATTATCCTACCTTTCTAATCCCCTTATTTTTAAAGAAATAAAATAGCCCTTTATTTAATAGCTCTATCTGCTCTGTTGAGGAAACAACAATTTTTTTTTTTGAATCATGTTAGAGATGACCATTTCCTTACTAATCCCAAATTATTGCCCTTTTTTTGAGCTAATTTTTTTCAACCTGATGAGATTTTATAGTTTGAAGAAGAAGGCTTTGGTATAAGATTTATTTAAGGTTATTCTAGCAGGTTTCTTGGCACTTTCATGAATCTGATTTTTTGCCAGAGACTTCTCTTCCCCCCCCCCAAAAAAAATTCTTTTTTAGAAAGGAGATAAAAGAAATTGTGGACTTGTACTATGTGTATTTTTTTTTTTTTAAGAAACACATAGTAAATATATATACAATCTAAGAGGTTAGTGACTGACAAAAGATTTTTAAGGGACTTTTTTCTCTCATCTGTATTTCAAAACATTTTATCTTTTTTTTAAACATGACTATACTAGTTTCATAATAATTTCTTTTTGATGATGCATAAATTCATTTTATCGAATACTTCTCTTCAGGACTTCTAGATACTAAGGATACAAAAGGGAAAATGAAAAAGTTTTTACCTTCAAGGAATTTACATTCTTTTTCCCATTAGAAGAATAATGATTTAATAGATGACTATATATAAAATAAGAGTAAAAGGAACAAAGAAGAAATCAAAATAATGTAGAAATTTTTGAGGAGAGAGATGGCACTAATGCCTGAGGGAATTAGGAAGACCTCATAGAATAAGTAGCATCAGAGCCGTTAGAAAATGAGAGATCTGAAAAATAGATGAAGAGAGAGTGCATTCCAATCATGGAGGCTGGCTTGTGCAAATCCTCAGAGGGAGATGGTATGTCAAGTTCAAGGAACAGCTAATAGCTTGGTTTGGCTGGAATGTAGAGTATGCAAAAAGGGAGTAATATGAAATAAAGCAGGTTGAAGAAAGAAAATAGAATGAAAATAAGGAAGGCTGAAACCAGATTGTGGAGAGCTTTAAATGTCATGCTAGTGGAGCTTGTATTTTATCCCAAAAGCAACAGGTTGCTGCTGAAACTTTTTGAGCAGGGGAGAGAGATGGTTATTGACCCCAAGATTATTTTGCAAACTTTGTGAAGGATAAATTAGTGATGGAAAAGATTGATGACAGAGAGATAGTTTGGGAAACAATGGCCTGAAGGTTGGCATGAAGCTGATTATAAGAGAATAGTCAAGCAGGACTAAAATTATGAGCCTGGAGGGCTAGGAAGATGGTGGATGAGCGTAACCAGAAATTGGGCAGTTTGGAAAAGGAGGATTGTTGGGTGAAAAGGAAGGAAAAGGTGAGTTTTTGGGTTTTTTTTTTTTTTTTAGTTCATATTGGATTTTAGCTGGTGGTAGCAGGCATGCCCAGCAGCCCTTAGATATCCAGACTTAAAATTCAGGAGAAAGATTAAGCTTTGGGCTGGGAATGGAGATTTAGAATCATTGTATTCAAGTAATAAATGAGCCTAGGGAACACAGATGAGGTTAGAAAAGAGTTACATGGAGAGGATAGAAGTCTCAAAAAGTATCTTGGGGAGACATTTAAAAAAAAACAACCTTATTTTTCTTTAATTTTTTAGAATTTATTTAAGAAACACAAAACTAAGATAATCATTTACATATACAACAAATAGCAGAAAGGGCCTATACAATAAAATAAGAATTTGTATTATATATAGATTGCTTTACAAGTATATAACACATTTTGATGTGCTGTTTTCAAACCTGTCTTGTTTGATTCCTTGTTTTTTCACTGTATTTTAAAAGCACTGACCCTCTTAAGTTTCTTTTTCTTTCCCTCTTCTTTCCTATTCCATGTCCCAAAGAAAAACAAGACCTTTAAAAAACTGCCCACATCGGCCAATTTCAGAAATTTATTCTGTACCTTAAGTTCATCATCTTTGTAAGGAGATGGAGGGGAGAGTATCTTTCATCACTTGTCCTCTGGAATCGTGTTTGGTCATTGCGTTGATTAGAATTTGTAAGCAAAATTCTAAAGTTTTTCTTTACAATGATATTGTATGATTGTTCTGCTGATGCTGCTCACCTCAAATTCATTAGTTCATATACTTATTCCCAAGATTGTCTAAAAATGTACATTGTACTTATTATGAGTCTGTATACCAGAATTTATTTATTTAGCCTTTTCCAGTTGCATGACACTTTCTTAGTTTTCAGTGCTTAGCCACTACAAAAAAGAGATGGAATAACTATTTTTCTATGTATGGATCTTTTCACTCTTTGACCTTTTTAAGGTAGTGGTTATATAGGGCAAAATGGATAGTTAGTGACTTTTGGGATTGTATAGTGGTTTCAAATTTCTTTCTCCAGTGACTGAACCAATTTACAATTTGACCAACATGTTTTCTTTTCCTTTCTCTTTCCCTTTTTCCTTTTCTTTTTTTCCCTTTCCCTTACCCACCAATTTGATGAGTGAGGTATGCTTACTTTATTTATTTTACATTCAGAGATGCAAGTCTTTATTACTAATTTGATATATAAAAGAATTGATTTAAATATATTAAAAAATGAAACATTCTTCAAAAGACAAATGGTCAAAGTATATGAGCAAGCATTTCTCAAAGAAATCCAAATTATTAACAAGGTTTTTAATAAAGACAAGTGTTTTGTCAAAAGGTTTGTGGGGTTTTTTGTTTTTGTTTTTGGTTCTGTATGTTTTGTTATCATAATTTTGGTTATTAATAGGGTCCATTATGGTTTTAACAACCTTGCATTGCTAGTATAAATGTTGTTGCAGCCTATCTGCTAATTATTTATTAATTTTTTTTTGCATCAGCATTCTTTGAGAATATTTGTCTCTAGATTTTTTTTCTCTGCATTTCTTTTCTTTTTAAAAAAATTTTCCCCTGATTTTGATATTGAAACCATCTTTTGTATTATAGTAGGAATTTGGTAGGATCCCTTGTGTGGGACAGTTATGACTTCAACCCAAATTAAAATCAGAGACTCTCAAGGTAAAAAGCAAAAAAGAATTTATTCTGATCTTGCAAGAAAGGGCAACTCCCAACAGACGAGGTGTTATCAGTAAAGGAATGCAAAGTGCAAACTGCAAAACACTAGATTATATAGATCCTGACCAGAACCCCACCCCCAATCTTTTCTCCCATTGTCTGGGGGAATCCAGGCTTGCACACCTAAACATAGAAATCTATCCCAGAAACAAAAGAATACAAATAAATAACAAACTCTTTACCCATTAATTACTTAAATGTTAATTAAAGGTGTGTGTTGGGGGTAGGGGGTGGGGAGAATAGGAGGGAAATACTTAATTGAACACCTGCAGCTTTTAGCTGTAGCTCAACTTGCTATTGCAGTTTCCAGTCACAATTAGGGTACAGGTCAAGTCCACATTCACTCAGTTTATCCCATTCAATCCCTCCTTTATTTATTAACTTTTGAAGACCTCTTATACCATTCTTTACTCCAAATCTAACTGGACTTCCCCCTCCAGGTTGTCCAGTCTTTGCCATCCTAGCCAGTGATGTCAATACTACCCTTGGGATAAGCTGCATCACATAGGGGAGGCAGACAGGGACTAGTATGACTCCACTTAAAGCTATCAGCAGGACCCAAATAATCTCTTTCCACCAGCTGCCTCCAGACCAAGATCACCAAGAGGTATTAAATGGTGAGTGATGAGGTCTTCAGTGTTAGGTGTTTTTAGCAGGGTAATTGATTAAAAAATAATCCCTTAGGCAGGCTGGGTGAAGACTGATAATGAAGATCAGTTTGATTCCTTGTTCCCATCCTCTAAAGGTAATCCAGTCAGAAATCCAAGTTATGTCAAACTCTTGAGACCCACCCTCTGGAAATTCCAGTCATGAACTGAGGTTAATGTTTCCCTATAAAAGCTATTTGTGGGCCATCCCATGGCTGCTTCCTTCTTCCCGGTCAGTCCACCACAGAACACTGCCTTGGGGTGTCTTTTCCCTTTCTCCCATGCCACATGGTATCTCCCCTAACTCCACTATGTATCCCAATCCCACTTCTCCTTACAGCTAACTTTTAGGGGGCTAAGTCCCTTTCAGGATTTGGCCTGCCAGCTAAGGACATGCTTCAGTCTCATAGGGTGCTCCCTTTCTACTGGGTAATAGGTGAGTTCTACTGAGGAACTTGTCTTTCATATGCTTTCCCACTCTATTTCATATTTATCTTCTCTAGTGACTATTGTATGCCTTCACTTTGTAACTTGTTTCCCCAAATAAATTACTTTTTTACCAAGGAGAATGAATGGCCATTATGAATCTTCACATAATTGAACTCCAATTTTGGTGCTTGCTATCATTTGGTGACAAACTTCATGGCATAGATTACATCAGTGAGGACCAGGTCTGGAATGGGAACGGGCCAATTTTCTAATATCCTTGACAATTTTCTTAATTACTTGTCCATTATCATCAATTTTCACACAGCAAAAATTTAATTTCCCACAAACTATCATTTATTTCAGCCACAAATAGTCCAATATCAATCTATGCTGGAGTACTGCTTCTGTAGTCTTTAGTGGCCTGAGTGCTAACAAATCTTTTGCCTTCATTATCAGGTTAATAATTATTTTGATCAGGTTAATAATTATTTTGACCATAGCCTGGAGACTAATGAGCTTATTCAGCATACAAATTGGGGTTTTTTACTTCTAATTCCCATCTGGGGCTATCTATCACTCCAACCATTTGTGTCCCCAGTAATTAGAATAGGTAATTTCACAAATAAAGATGCCTATCAGGAAAATCAGCAGCAACAAAAATTCTAAAAGGAACAGATAGACATGTGCATCTAATGACAGGTAACTAGGCCAAATACTCATCTAGTTATTTAGGATGTAATGACCATATATTTTCATATAGGAAACTGCAAGATCTTACATATTTGTATTGTACTCAGTTTCTAACCGAACACTTGCCCCCTGATTATAGAAATTTGCTATAAGAGGAAAAAGCAGGAACATGATTATTTAAAAAACAAACAAACAAACAAAAAACTTGGTCCTTCCAGCTTCATCCTGAGAGCACATACATGACAGAATAATTGTATGCAAAAACAATTCTACCTTATAGCTATACTCAGGAATGATAAGGTGGCTTCTTATTCAAAGAAACACCACTGGGAAACTGAGTTAGAAGGATCCCACCTTAAGTGGAGACCAAGGTTGTCCATCCAACCTTTGCCCAGATACTAACCTCCACCTGTTAACAATTCAGGATCTAAATAGCTTGTGTCTATTCCTTTCAGATGGTGGATTGCTGACTTGATCCATCAGACAATTATATCTGAATTCAACTCTCCAAATAATATCAGCTACAGTTCCAAGAGATTTTATTTCTTAATTAGCAAGTCTCATTAATCAAAGCTTCAGGTGAATTGAGCTTTCAAGGATCACATATCCTAAGTAAATATTGACTATAATCTTAACTTTAATTACTATAAGAGATTCATCCTAGAAAATGCACAGCTTATGCTTATATATAAGTAGATGGTTTTAAATTCAACATTACACAAATCATTTTACTTTAAGATGCTCAATAACCAATCTATATCAAAATATGTTCAAGTATTAACCATATTCAAAGGGACAAAGCTAGATCACTGTTCTCAGGATCTCCCTAAACATTGGGAACAGCATTAAAATGACTCAACACAACCAATTATAACTCACATGGAATATGGAATATCCTGTTCTAATTTCATGTCAAAGAACCCTATCAGAATTAACATTAATAATTTCTTCGTTCTAAGAAATGTTAATTCAACTTTCTCCAATCAAAGAGTCCCAAGTCCCTATAAACTTTTCTGGAAATATAAATAACAGGTCCAACACTAATATTATTAAAATTCTTTTCAGCACAATTGATCTTCCTCCCACCAAAACATTCCTAAATGTCCATTTTAGAGGTTGGAAATTATCCTTAACAATCCATTCTTGAGGTTCCTTTAGGAAGCAATGAGTGCTGGCCCAGCAACAAACACCTTTGGTGTTTGCAGTTCCAAGAAAGTGTGTGCTTGCTAAGTCCTGGAAGAAGAATGGATGCTTACCAGATGTTATAGATGATTGAGACTGTAGTCTGCAATCTAGAGGGTTAAAGGACCTGTGGAAGAACCCTTATAGACTCCAACCACTTAAGACTTTCTCAATATCAAAAGGAAATTAGAGTCTTTTACAGATAGGAACCTGTTCTTCTTTATCAAAAATCAAGAAGTTGATTGTATAAAGAGCTAAATTTAGAAGTTCTCTAGACTTAGATTAATGAGATATGTTCTTTCATATTCAAAAATCCAGGATCTTTTCTTCATTCATTAAACTATTTGTAAACATCAAAATAATCCCATTCTCTCCTGTCTTCTCTGGCTTCTTTTGAGGCTCAAGTCAAATCCTTTGTTTTGGGAGATGCCTTTCCCAATATTCCTTCCTTCCCCCAATAACTGCTCACTGCTAATGTCTTCTTTCTGAGAGGATCTTCAGGTTATATTATGCATATCTCTATGTATCTATATGATATTTCATATGTGTGTGTGCATACAGAGATATGATCTCTACACACATATAGAATATATTCTATGTACTCACATACTTAAACACACATATACATATTTATAGTTAATTATAGATTGTCTCCCCTCCCCCCCAATATTCCTTTACTCCTTAGAATGTGAACTCTCAGGGCTAGAACTGCATTTTTACATTTCTTTATCTTTCCAGCAGTTAACACAAAACTGGGAAGTATAGCTAAATAGAATTAAAAGGTCAGAAGACCTCAAAAGGATTATATCTCTGACTGAATCTGTTAAGATGAAATTTAATAGCAACAAATGTCAAGTTTTACATTTGGTCCCCCAAAATTAAATGTACAAGTATAGTGGGGGGCGGGGAGGAATTAATTTATATGGAAAAGATGTGTCTTTTTTTTTTTTTTTTTTTTTTTTAGTAAATTACTCAACATGAGTGAATAATAATGTAAAATGGCAAGCACAAAAACAAATATAATAGACATTAGAAGTATAATGTGATGTACAAGAAAGAGGAAAATTTTAATGTAATTTACCCTAATTAAATCATATATAAGGTCCTATGTCTGTATTCTCTCCCGGGTGCCATATTTTCTTTTTTTCTTTTATCTTTTTTTTTTTTTTCTTTTTTTGAGGCTGGGATTAAGTAACTTGCTCAGGGTCACACAGCTAAGAAGTGTTAAGTGTCTGAGACCAGATTTGAACTCGGGTCCTCCTGAATTCAGAGCTGGTGCTCTATCCACTATAGCTGCCCCCTCTGGGTACCATATTTTTGAAAGGATTTGGCAGGTGATCAGGATTCAGGTATTCAGAACTATGTCATATGAAGGACGTATAATAGCAATGTAGAAGAGGAGTTAAACTTGTTTTTCATTCTAGAAGGCAATGGATAGTATTTGAAAGAGATAGTTGTCTTCTTCATTTATGCATATTCTTTTCATTGGAAATCCTCTGGGATACTGAAGGAGCTAATTGAGGCTAATGTCATAGAAAGTATAGGCTATGTGAACAAACTTTTAAAGCCTCTTTTCTAACTGTATATCCTATTCTATTTTGATTTTTTTTTCTAATTCTTTCTAGTTACCTTTTAATTTGAAATTTGTTTTAATGGTCGCCTTTCCCTTATTTTGTTGGTATTGGCAATTTGGTAAATTTGATTCTCATTTGTAATGTTCGGGCTAGCTTTCTGAAGGGCCTTGGTCTCAGCAGGATAGACACTACAAGAATGGTCAGGAGTAGAGTCCAAAGCCTTTATTGTCTCTTACACGATCTGTGTCTATCATAGTCTGACCCAGTCTCCTCCAGCAGTTGGACAGTCTGCCAGTCCCCCCAGTCTCTGTCTCAGTCTGACTTTGTCCCCAGTTCTTATATACTCCATTACAATTACATCATTCCAGTATACTGAATATAAGCCAGTCTAGAGGGATTTTATCATTCTATCAAACTAGAGTGATTATATCATCATATCATACTAGATATATATGAACTAGAGAACCATTTTCTCATCAATTCCACTGAGTTAACACCTTGTTTCAAGTACACCTTTTCAGAGTTCTGGCCTTCTACACATCCCTCTTTCTTTTGTTTTAGAGTACAGGTGGTCACGCCCTCCCTGACTTCTCAGGAAGGTGAGAACACCAAACCAGATATTGTTAGCAGGTTTCCTCTGGACTGAAATTGAAATAAGTATAAATAAATCCATCAGCATGGGAGGTATTACACAAGCACATAGTAATATAACTGAGGCTAGTAGTGATGGGTCTCCCCATAGTTGCGAAGGCTCAGTGTGGCATAACAAAAATGAATTATACATGCAAATAGTGATGTAACAAACAGTATGACCTGCAAGTAATGATATAACAAACAATATGAATATACATGTCCATAAGTCCTAGAAGGAGGGTATATAAACAACAATCACACATAGACCTCCTTCAGCAGCCAAGGGAGAGTCCAGAACCAATCTATTGTCCATTACTTCACATGTCAGGGAATCCAATGATTCCTTCAAGTTTTGAAGGCTTGCAACAGTCTTATCATGTGTCAGGGAATCCAATGATTCCTGCTGGTTTTAAAGTCCTGCATTAGTCTCATTAACAATTTTTTGGTGTTCATGAGCCAGTTGCCATAACTGCCATGCTCTTTCAGTGGTGGGCACAGTCAGAGATAGAACTACCTGATATTTCTTGGGTCTTGTTCATTTCAAGGGTCTTCTGCGTCTCTCTCTGATGGGCAAGATAAATACAGCTGGTTAGCACCCATCTGATTCCTAATCCATCTGTAGAGATACAAGCAAACCCTCTCCCCTAAGCAGTTAACCTATCTGGTCCCTTCCATTCACAACTTTCTGGATCTCTCCACATCACCTGGCAATTATCTAGAGATAGTGGAGCTACTCACACTGGACACTACCGTTCCAGTGGGTTATAAAACCTGTTTGCCGGAATTAGTGCTTCTTTATCAAAAATCAAGAAGTTGATTGTATAAAGAGCTAAATTTAGAAGTTCTCTAGGATTATCTGTGGCTCCCCCTTTCTTTTGTTTTTGGAGGAGTATCTTGATGTCTATATTTCTCCTCTCTACTACTGTCTGTCCTTAAGGATTAAAGGGTATGCCAGTGGTGTGTAAAATCTGATACTGTGCACAAAAGTGTGCAAAATGTTTAGAAGTATATGCAAGTCCGTTATCTGTTTTTGTTGCTTATGGCACACCCATGATTGCAAATGCTTATGTGAGGAATTCAGTGACCACTCAAGCTCTCTCTTTTGCTGCTGGTATTGCAAAAGTAAATCTTGAAAAGGTGTCTACTACAACATGGATAAAAGAAGGTGACCAAAAGATTTATAATGGGTCATATCCATTTGCCAAATTTCATTGGGTCTAAAACCACGAGGGTTTTTCCCTGGAGGGAGCATAGGAGGATGGAAAGGAAGGCAAGCTGTACAGCCTTTTACTATGCTCCTAGCTTCTTCTTTTGTTACCCCAAATTGCAAACATAAAGCTCAAGCAGCTTGATGATATTTAGAATGATATTCTTGGGCTGCCTGAAATAAAGGCATATTGGCTAACATGGTTAGAAGGCTATCTGCCTTTGAATTTCCATAAAAAATAGGACCTAGAAGTCTACTATGAGAGTGGACATGCAAGATATAAATCTGACCTGGATGCTTTCTCATTTACTCTTGAAGTTTCTTAAAGAGCTGCTTTTATTTGGGCTGTGACAATTCTTTATACCACACCTACTGAATAGACTGAGTCATCTCCTGGATTACCAGTAAGAGCTAGCATGATTACATACAATTTATTCTGCTGAGTAGACTGAAAAGGAGTTCTGACTACTCTTTTTATAGTTAAGTTACAAGAGTCTACAACAAAAATATTATGTTTGGATGCATCTATAAATATAATTGGTCCTTTAAGAGGAACTTTAGAAATCTTTGCTTCAAAAATCCATTGCCAGTTATGTATCAGCTGGGTTTTCTTTAATGAAGACCCATTTGTAAAATTTGGAGCTGTGGCCAATAAAATCATTCTGGGATGATTTCACAGCATACTTTAATGTGTGCATTGGTATAAAAGGTGTATGTCTTGTCAGGACTTATCCCAGATAGTTGTACTACTTGCTTACTGGCTTTTAATAAGATAATAGCCATAAGCACTGGGTAAGGAGTAAGGCTTTGTTCTGGTTGTGCTAGGAGGTTCACCCATTCTATCACATTGTGTCCTTGATGAAGGCTATGAGTGCCTCTTTTGTAGCAAAAACTAATATTTCCAAGGGGTTTTGAGTAACTCAACCACATTGGATAAACCAGTTCTCTCAAAGCCTCTTGAGCTTCTTTTGTAAGCTGGTATGGTGAGCTTAAAGCATTGTCTCCCCTTAAAATGTCATATAATGGTTGTAATTGATAGGTAGTTATGCCTAACCCTGGACACATCCATTGGATATCTCCTATCAATTTCTGAAAGTCATTTAAGGTGTTTAGCTTCTCTGTTCTTGAGGAAAGTTTTTGTACCGTAAGCACCTTAGGGCATACTTCATATCCTAAATATTGAAAAAGAGCATGTCTTTGAATTTTTTCTGGAGCTATATACAATTTGTAGTTCCTTAGTCTTTCTATGGTTTTTTATAGATATGTTTCTAACATTTGTTCCTCAGGTGCACACCCCAAGATATCATTCATGTAATGTAACAACATAACTTTTGGAAATGCTTTTCTTACTGGAGTAAGAGCAGCAGCAACATACATTTGACACATAGTAAGGCTATTTTTCATTCCCTGTGGCAAAATTGTGCGTTCATATCTTCTATAAGGCCCAGCTAAGTTAATGCTAGGCACTGAAAAGGCAAATCTTTTCATATCCTCCTTATCTAGAGGATAGAATAGAAATAAACCTTAATGTCTATAATCCAAAGAGGCCATTCTCTTGGCAATTGAGTAGGAGATGGAAGTCCAGGCTGAAGAGTTCCCATAGTCCCCATCTGTTCGTTTACTTTTCTTAAATCAGTCAACAACCTCCATTTTCCAGATTTCTTTTTTACAACAAACACAGGGGAATTCCAAGGACTTAGAGAAGGTTGTAAGTGTCCTTGGTCAAGTTGCTCCTGTACTATATCTAATAAGGCCTAAACTTTATCGCTACCTAAGGGCCACTGTTCTGTCCACACTAGTGTATCAGTTTTCCATTGAATGGGAACAGGTGAGAGTGTTAGCAGGCCTTCAACAGCAGCCCTGCCTAAAAAGTCATAGTACTCAATTGTAATCCCAACTGTTGTAAGATGTCTCTTTTCTACAGATTGATGGGGATTTTTTCTACTATAAAACGAGTAAAAACTGTTTCATCTTCAAATTTTCATCTCAAAGGGGAAGTGCTAACTTCAGCTACTATTGATCCTTATGCATCAGACATATAGGTGTCTGCCTTAATCTTTGGCCAATGACTGGGTCAGTTGGCATCTCTAATGACTATACAATCTGCACCAGTGTTTACCAATCCTTCTAATGGTATGCCATTTATATAGATAGTGAGCGTAGGTTGGTCAGCTGTCACAGCTGCTATCCTGCATATTCATGGATTTTGCTGCTTGGAGTCAGAATCTGGGTGACTATCACCAGATTGCCTATTAAGAGTCTATCAGTAAAACTGATGCTACTACTTCTCCTGATTGATGTCACACATTGTCTTCCTGTATTAGTGACTGGGATATTATCTACCATTTCCCAGCTTCCCTATCAGTGTATGGATGAACACTGTTTTGTAAGTATTCTCAGAAGGTGAAATGGTCATGCCTACTGTGCCTGGAGGCAAAGGATTTATAGGCTGGAGAAGAACAGATTTCATCTCTCCAAGGGGTATCTCAGTTGTCCCAGCTGCATACAACTCTATTCTCCCCAATTGTAATCCCTTTCTCCCATCAGGTTGCTTCTCAGCTGATTGATCATGTCTGAGTACTAAACTTCTAAAGGCTCTCTGGGTATAGCATTGGCTGCCATTGTGCCCCTAGTGTTTTTTGCCTGAGGCTCTGCAGTTGGGCCTTGCTTCCTATTTCCTGGAGTCAATCTACATTCTGATGCCCAGTGGAAGCCTCTGTTACATATTGGACATGGGATTTTGGGTCTTGTTCTCCCACCCTGTGTTCTCACTTTAACTTTATGCCAGCATTGAGCTTTCAGATAGATGCCCTACTTTACCATGTTGAAAGCATTGACGAGTCTCTTTGGAAGTCCCTCGACAAAAGGGATCCTGTTTTTCCATGTTTTGATCTTGGGAAGTCTGCATCATAGCCTAGTTATAAAAGGTATTTTTGCCCACTGTGGCACAGCATCTCCTCTGAAGGAACATCCTTGTGTAGTTCTAGTATAATTCTTCTACATACCTCATTAGCATTTTCTTTAGCAAGTTGTCTTATAATTTCTGTTGCATTTTCACCAATAGTTTGTGTGACAGCTGTCTGTAGACGTCCCACAAAATAAGCACAGGGTTCATTTGGACCTTGCACTATTTTTGTGAAGGCTTCCCCTCTATCTTGTCTTTCTGGGAGGGTACCCATGCTTTGATAGCAATAGAAGCAATTTACTCACATACTGTCAAAGGGTAATTAATCTCTGCTAAAGTGTCTAAATATAATATCTAAACCTGCTAGTTGATCGAAGGTGACTGGTATATTAACTCCAGGTTGCCTGTTTCACTGGACTTGTATTCTACATAGTTCACTGTACTCAGAAAGCCACAAGTTTTCTCCAGGTTCTAAACATGTCCTTGGTATAGATTTCAAATCATTAAGGGGTTAAAACTTCAAAAGCCAAATTCTCTAATAATATCTTAACATAAGATGATGTACACCTATAAAGAGTTCAAGCCTTTTTCAGATCGTTGATAATTTCTAGATTAAATGGAATGTATTTTCTTTTTTCTTTTTTTTTTTTGAAGAGTCAAACTCTTAAATCACAGGGTATGGTTCTATTTTAAAATCAGATATATCCTGAACATCATTTTTAGCTTTAATTAATGCTCTTTGTAATCATGTCATAGGGGATGGACAAAGCTGGTACATGGATGGTACTGATGGTGTCACTGCCCTTCCCCCTTCCCCTCCTCCTCCTTCTTCTACCCATCAAGGCGAAATTGAAGGAGGATGGTCAGAGGATAGGGAATGCCCTAATGGTACCTGCTCAGGTGTAACTGAGTTGTGAAAGTGAGAAGCACCACACTCTTTAAGGTTATTGGCATGGTACTTAAGATACAATTCTCCATGCCTTTCTGCTGCTTTGTCAGTACCATCACCACCCTCCTTTCTCCTCACACTTCCTTGTCTGGCTATTCTCCTTGAAACTTTTCCCTTTTTTTAGAACTTGTGTGATTCTTTAAAGCCAATTGTATTATATTATACATAAGGAATGTTTCTTCAGGAATTGAATTAGGACCCATAGCTTCATAATATTCAATTAGTTGATCTCCTACTAGTTCCCACATGTCTGGCTCCCACTTATCTTCCTTAGAGAGCCAAGGAGACCTGCACTCTAATATATTTAAGAGTCCAGTGATCTGCTTCCAAGTTACCAATAAACCTTACTTCTTTATTAACCTAACTATGCATCCCTTGGGGTGGGGGAGGCTCTTTTCTTAGTATTTGTCCTATTTCAGCTAAAAAATGCAAGTAACTAGTTTAGCCCTTACCAAAGTTTCCTGCTTGTCTATTTTTATACTTACCCTATTTCCAGGTCAAGGGGACTTCTCCACTGAACTGGGCCAATCATGTCAATTGAACTGCTAAGTATATCTACCTTATATCTACCTTCAGGCACCAAAATATAATATCCGGGCTAGCTTTCTGTCCTCCAGAAGGGCCTTGATCTCAGCAGGATAGACAACATGAGAATGGACAAGAATAGAGTCCAAAGTCTTTATTGACTCTTACATAGTCTGTCTGTCATAGTCTAACCCAGTTTCCTCCAGCAGTCTGATAGTCTGCTAGTCTCAACCAGTCTCTGTCTCAGTCTGACTTTGTCCTCAGTTTTCTCAGCCCTTAAATACCCTATTACAATTACGTCATTACAGTATACTGAGTATAAACCAATCTAGAGTGATTGTATCATCATATCAAACTAAAGTGATTATATCATTATACTAGATATATGTGAACTAGAAAACCATTATCTCATCAATTCCACTGAGTTAACACTTTGTTTCAAATATACTTCTCCAGTGTTCCGGCTCTTTCCTTTTTGAAAGAAACTTAATCTGTTGTGACATAGTTTTGACTTCATAATTTAGTTGTGATGGGGGCAGCTAGGTGGCGCAGTGGATAGAGTACTAGCCCTGAATTCAGGAGGACCCAAGTTCAAATCTGTTCTCAGACACTTAACACTTCCTAGCTGTATGACCCTGGGCAAGTCACTTAACCCCAGCCTCAGGGGAAAAAAAAAAAAAAAAAAAACATTTAGTTGTGACATCTGAAGATGCCAGAAATCACCAAGAAGTTAAAACAAGTTTTGCAACTGTTGATTAATAAATTAGTTAACCATGAAAATTTATTGTTCAACTATAGTCTAAAATACAAATTTAACTTGTAATTTTAAATGTTAATAGATTAAAAATCCAATAAAATGATAAAAAGCAAGAATGAATAAAAAGTTAAAATCCCACAATTTGATGCCTAGAAAGACCAATGAACAAAATACAAAAATATTCACAGAATAAAAAAAGGGAGCTGGAAAAAATTTACTATTCCTCAAGAGAACTGAAAAAAAAGTAAAAGTTGCAATCATGCTATCAGACAAGGAAAAACAAAAATACTTTCTTTTGCCTCTAATACTTTCTTTTGCTTACTTTTTGTCTGTTACTTTACATTTATCCATGCTTCTCAGTATTCATCATATCAATAATTTCTTAAAGCACAGTAATATTCCATTACATTAATGTTTCACAATTTGTTTGAAATAGGATCTTTCCTCCATCTTCTTATATAAGAACAATAATTTGTCTTCAGTTATTTTTGCTTAATCTGCTTTAAGAGAACCAAACTATTCCTATAGATTCCTATAGATGTATATTCTTTTTTCCTTGCACTTTTTAGTTAATTCTTGGTTTCTCTTTTTTCTCTCTCAGGTAATAAGGAAAATTCCCTTTCTTCTCCTCACTTTAAACTTTTTTATATCATTTTTGGGGGGATTTCCAGGCTTTATGATGTGTGAGACAAGGCACAGGTGAAGTAAAAGAATTTACTCAATTAAAAGTAAAGGTAAAAGTTTATTTTAAGTCTCAGTGGACCAGAACTCTCTGATGGAATTAGAGTTCTGTCTGTTCTGCCCATTCTGCCCACCCTCTTATATATGATTTGAGACAATACAGAGCTTTTGGATTTGAATAGACTTCAGTAAGGCTATAGAAAGTTTGATTAGTGATAGTTGAAATTATATAGAGCTTAAGTGGTGGTACTTAACATTAATTCAGTTCTACTGAAAGTTAAGTAGGAGTACTTAGCTTTAGTTCAGCTCTATAGAAAACTTGGATAGTATCAGCTGAACTCTATAGAAAGGTAAATTAGTGGTACTTAACAGAGGTGTGGTCAGGCTGACTTCTGGGTCAGGATAACAGGGAAAGTCAAAGTGACTTTTTAGGGTCAACTTCAACCAATGAACTTGCTCCTCCCCAGGAGTTCACAAGTAAAACTCCCAGTAAAGGCCAGAACTAGAGAATTGTTAAGTACCGACTTAGCACTTAGTAAAAACCTAATATCTCATTAGCACTTAATAAGAACCAAACATCTCCCCTTTTCATTTGATTTAGAACATAGGGTGGTCATGACCTTGAAACATAAATCCATCAATATGGGAGGCATTACACATAATTACATAGATTACATAAACACATAGTAACATAGTAACATAACACATGCTAGAAGTATGTAATAAATAACATGATCAAATAATCATAAATTGAGAATTTATAAATGTCCATAAGTCCATTGTCCATTAGTCTCATCTTGTGTTAGGAAATCCAATGATTCCTGCTGGTTTTTAAAGTTCTTTAACAGTCTTCTTATTAGCCATGCTCTTTCAATGTCAGATGTTTCTTAGATTTTCTCCTTTGTTTTGAGGTCTTTCTCTTTTTCTGTCTCTCTGATGGACAAGGCAAATACGACTTTTTGGCACCCATCTGATTCCTTCTCTATCTGAAGAAATACAAGCAAACTCTCTCCCCCAAGCAGTTAACCTATCTGGTCGCTTCCATTCACCACTTTCTGGGTCTCTCCACATCACCTGGCGATTATCTAAGGACAGTGGAGCTGCTCGCACTGGACACTGCCCTTCTGGTGGGTTATAAAACCTGTCTGCCGGAGCCAGTGCGTCTTTGTCAAAAAATTAGAAAATTAATGGTATAGAGAATTAATTTTGGAGGTTCTCTAGGGTTACCTGTGGCTCCCCCTTTCTTTTGTTTTTGGAGGAGTGTCTTAATGTCTCTGTTTCTTCGCTCTACTATTGCCTGACCTTGCGGATTAAAAGGTATTCCAGTAGTGTGTAAAATCTGATACTGTGCACAAAAGTGTGCAAAATGTTTAGAACTATATGCAGGTCCATTATCTGTTTTTATTTCTTGTGGCACACCCATAATTGCAAATGCTTGGATAAGGAATTCAGTGACTACTCAGGCTGTCTCTTTTGCTGTTGGCACTGCAAAAGTGAATCCTGAAAAGGTATCTACTACCACGTGGATGAAAGACAGACGACCAAAAGATTTATAGTGGGTCATATCCATTTGCCAGATTTCATTGGGAATCAAACCACAAGGATTCTTCCCTGGAGGGAGTGTAGGAGTATGGAGAGGAAGACAAGCTGTACAGCTTTTTACTATGCTCCTAGCTTCCTCTCTTGTGATTCCAAATTGTAAACGTAAAGCTTGAGCAGCCTGATGATATTTAGAATGAGATTCTTGTGCTTCCTGAAATAAAGGAGTACTGGCTAACATGGTTAGAAGGCTATCGGCCTTTGAATTTCCATTAAAAATAGGACCTGGAAGTCCTCTATGTGAGTGGACATGCAAAATATAAATCTTACCTGGATGCTTTCTCACTTGCTCTTGAAGTTCCTTAAAGAGCTGATTTTATTTGGGCTGTGGCAATTCTTTGTACTACACCTACTGAATAGGCTGAATCAGTAATTATATTTACATCTCCTGGGTAATAAGTAAGAGCTAGCATGATAACATTCTGTTGAGTGGACTGAAAAGGAGTCCTGACTGCTCTCTTTATGGTTAAATCATGAGAGTATACAGCACAAATATTTTCTTTGGAGGCATCTGTAAAGATTGTTGGTCCTTTAAGAGGAACCTTAGAAACCTTTTCTTCAAAAATCCATCGCCAATTATGTAGTAGCTGGGTTATCTTTAATGGAGATCCATGTGCAAAATTTGGAGCAGTGGCCAATAAAATTTGCCATTCTGGGATGGTCTCACAGCATACATTAATTTGTGCGTTAGTATAGAATGTGTATATTTTTTCAGGACTTATTTCAGATAATTGTATTACTCTCTTAATAACCTTTAATAAAATCCTAGCCACAAGCACTGGGTAAGGAGTAAGGCTTTGTTCTGGTTGTGCTGGGAGATTCACCCACTCAATCACATTGTCTCCTTGATGAAGGACTGCTGTGGGTGCCTCTTTTGTAGCAAAAACTGATATTTCCAAGGGTTTTTGAGTGACTCTTTCAACCACATTGGATAAAGCCAGTTCAACTTCTCTCAAAGCCTCTTGTGCTTCTTTTGTAAGCTAGTGTGGTGAATTTAAAGCAGTCTCCCCTTAAAATGTCATATAGAGGTTGTAGTTGATTGGTAGTTAAGCCTAACACTGGACGCATCCATTGGATATCTCCTATTAATTTTTGGAAATCATTTAAGGTGTTCAACTTCTCTGTTCTTAAAGAAAGCTTTTGTACTGTGAGTGTCTTAGGATATACTTCATATCCTAAATATTGAAAAGGAGCATGTCTTTGAATTTTTTCTGTAGCTATATGCAGTTTGTAGTACTTTAGTGTTTCCATGGTCTTTTGTAGACATGCTTCTAACATTTGTTCCTCAGGTGCACATCCCAAAATATCATCCATATAATGTAACAATATTACTTTTGGAAAGGCTTTTCTTACTGGAGCAAGAGCAGCAGCAATATACATTTGGCACATAGTAGGGCTACTTTTCATTCCCTGTGGCAAAACTGTCCATTCATATCTTTTATAAGGCTCAGCTAAATTAACACTAGGCACTGAAAAAGCAAATCTTTTCATATCCTCCTTATCTAGAGGGATAGAATAGAAACAATCCTTAATGTCTATAACCCATAGAGGCCATTCTCTTGGCAACTGAGTAGGAGATGGAAGTGCAGGTTGAAGAGTTCCCATAGTTTCCATCTGTTCATTTACTCTTCTTAGATCAATTAACATCCTCCATTTTCCAGATTTCTTTTTCACTACAAATACTGGGGAATTCCAAGGACTTAGAGAAGGCCGCAGGTGTCCTTGGTCAAGTTGTTCTTTCACTATGTCTAATAAGGCCTGAATTTTATCACTTCTTAAGGGCCAGTGTTCTACCCACACTGGTGAATCAGTCTTCCACTGAATAGGAACCGGTGAAAGTGCAAGTAGGCCTTCAACAGCAGCCCTGCCTAAAAAGCTGAAGTGCTTATTTGTAATCCTATCTGCTGTAAAATGTCTCTTCCCCACAGGTTGATGGGGATTTTTTCAACCACAAAAGGAGTAAAAACTCCTGTTTCACCTTCAAATATCCATCTCAAAGGCCTAGCACTAACTTCTGCTGCTATTGATCCTCCTACCCCAGACATGTAGGTGTCTGCCTTAATCTTTGGCCAGTGACCGGGCCAATTGGCATCTCTAATAACTGTATGATCTGCACCTGTGTCTACCAATCCTTCTAATGGTATTCCATTTATATAAATAGTAAGCATAGGTCGGTCAGCTGTCACAGCTGCTGTCCAATATATTCCTGGATTTTGTTCATTGGAGTCAGAATCTAGGCGACTATCACCAGGTTGCTTATTAGGGATACGGAATAATAAGCCTGATGCTACTACTTCTCCTGGTTGATAAATCACACGTTGTCTACCTGTGTTAGTGACTGGGATATTAGCTATACGTTCTCCAGTTTCCCACATCAGTGTATGGATGGACACTGTTTTGTAGGCACTCTCAGAAGGTGAAATATTCAAGCCTACTGTACCTGGAGGCAAAGGATCCATAGGCTCAACAGGAACAGATTTCACTTCTCCAGGGAGTATCTCAGTAGTCTCTACTGCACACAACTCTATTTTTCCTAATTTCAATCCCTTTCTTCCATCTGATTTCCTTTTGGCTGATTGATCATGTCTTAAAATTCTCTGGATGTAACCTCAGCTGCCATCATGCCCCACTTGGGGGGCTGAAGCTGGGCCCCGCCTCTCATTTCCCTGGGTCAATCTACATTCAGAGGCCCAGTGGAGACCCTTGTGACATTTTGGACATGGAGTTTTAGGTCTTCTCTCACCCTATCTTCTCACTGTATCTCCATATCTACACTGAGCTCTTAGATGTCCAATTTTTCCACATTGAAAACATTGCCGAGTTTCTCTAGAAGTTTCTTGCCAGGAGGGACCCTGTCTTTCCATGTTCATCATCGTCCGGGTGTAAAAAGCATTTGTTCCCACTGTAGCACAGCGTCTTATGATCTCCTCTAAAGGAGCATCTTTGTCTAATCCCCATATAATTCTTTTGCAAATCTCATTGGCATTTTCCTTAGCCAGATGTCTGGTCATTATTTCTGTAGCTGAATTTTCTCCAATAGTTCTTTTGACAGCAGTTTGCAAACGTCCCACAAAATCTGCAAAAGGTTCATTGGGACCTTGCTTTATTTTAGTGAAAGCCTCTCCCCGATCTTTCTGTCTGGGGAGGACACCCCAAGCTTTTATTGCAGCCTTAGCAATTTGCTCATATATTGTCATGGTATAATTAATCTGTTCTAATTCTCTCCATATCGACCTTCACCAGCTAAGTGCTCAAAAGTGAATTGTGTGTTAACTCCTATTTCCAAATTGCATCTGACTTGGATTTTACATAATTCATGAAACTCCGCAAGCCATAACACATTTTGTCCAGGTTCTACGCATGTCCTTGCTATGGATTTCCAATCATTCGGGGTTAGGACTTCATAAGACAAACCATCTAGTAACATTTTAACATAAGCTGATGTAGCCCCATAAAGAGTACAACCTTTTTTCAAATTTTTAATTTTATTCAAATCTAAAGGTGCATATCTTCTCTGTTTTTGACCTACAGAGTCAATATCTTCAATCACAGGATATGCATGTATAAAATTACTTATATCCTGTCCTTCTCTTTTAGCTTTAACCAATGCTTTTTCTAATCTTGTCATAGGCTTAGGCTGCTTCACAGGCAATTCTGTTTGTGTTTCTGCCTCTTTCCCTCCTCCTTCTTGCTCCACCCCTGAAGGGTTAATTGAGGGAGGAGATGGGAAATGCTCCTGTTGCTCAGAATTGTACTTAACTTCATTGTTATCTGATTCATCCTTTTCACCTAGTTTAGTTGACACTTCCCCATTTTGCTCCTTCTTCTCTTCCTTTAGAATAACATTTTTTAAAGCCATTTGGATTAAATTGTAGGTAGGAAGTGTGTCTTTGGAAATGGAGTTTGGTCTGGAACCAAAGGGCAAAATGTCACAAGGGCAATTGTAGTGTTCACCTAATTGCTTTCCTGCTAATTCCGATTCATCTAGATCCAATTCTTTTTCCAGAGAAAAACAAGGACATATGACCTTCACAGTTTTTAAAAGTTCAGTAATCTCCTCCAAAATTATAATCAGTCCTTGGCTTTTCATAACCTTAATGATGCTCTCTAAACATTTTCCTTGAACAGAAGGCGTTTGCCCCATTTCACTATAAGAGATTGCTGGTTTAGCCCTTAACAAGTTAAGTTCCTTATTTGTCTATTAGAACGCTCACTTAATCTTTAACAAAGTTTCCTTGTTACTCACGGTTCTGGGTCAGAGAGACTGACATCTGGATCGGAGGCTTTTCCACTGGAATCAGAATTGTGTCTGTCCCTGTTCAGGCGCCAAATTGCAATGGTCTAGTCTAGCTCCTCTGAAGGGCTCAGAATAAGTCCTTGTAAGAATAAGCAAAAGTCCTTGCCCCATGTTGTGGACGCCAATTTGTAACGTGCTGTTGTCTCCAGAAGCTGCTGATCGCTCTCTGGGAGATCTGCTGTGTCAACTCAAATCTCTCGGACAGATTCTTCTTCTTGTAGAGAGCCGACTTCCCTTCCTGCAGAGAGCTGCCTCAAGTCTTGTCCAGACAAAACTCTGTCTCTCCTCCAGAGCTGCCCTCTTTTATCCTCCCAGAGAATGGGCGTGGAATAATGCAAGGGCTTCTGGGAAAAATTACTTCAACCAATGAACTTGCTCCTCCTAAGCATGCAAGCTCTTCCCCAGGAATTCACAAGTAAAACTCCCAGTAAAGGCCAGAACTAGAGAATTGTCATATCACTTAGTAAGAACCTAATATCTCATTATCTCATTAGCACTTAGTAAGAACCTAACACCTCCCCATTATTTCTCCTGTGGAAAACAGATATTTCACTTTTATGAATCTAATTTTTCTCAGATGTTGTGGGAGGGTGATGAGATCATTAGGCACTAACCTCTATTAGTTCATTTTTCTGGTTGTTACCACCTTTGGGTTCTTGCTATCTTAGGTTGTAGAGAGAGCCAAAATTACCTTATCTTTTTCATACAGTTCCCATTTTGAAGACATTTGAGAGGCAGTGGGGATCATAAAAAATGTCTAGTCTTCCATAGTTTTTGGTCATGTGACAAAAATTTCCCAATAACTTATTTACCAAATTCAGTTGTTTTTTCTCAGCCTTCATCATGACTTTTCTACTATTTGTACTACTGACTTCTGCCTCCTACTAGATACTCTTGTTTCTGGATTTTCATACCACTTTTCTTACCTGAATCTTCTTCCTTTCTGTACTCTCATCATCTTCCTTCGCAGGATCGTTATTCAGTTAGTACCCCCTTGGTGTACTACAGATGTATGCCAGAACACTGCCCTAAGATTGCTTCTCTTAGCATATTTTCTCTCCTGGTGAACTCCTCTGGATTTATCTAACATCTAGCCAGTGATTGCCAAAGAACACATCTTCAACTGTTACCTCCCAAATTCCAGTTAGAATGTCTTCCTAGGACTCATTGTGTCCAAAACAGTACTCTGCATAATGGAGGAGCAGGGAACATGCAAATAATTATGTATTTCACAGGTGATGTGCATGTAGGAGTGGATAAAAGAGAGACAGAAGATTCAAAAAGATACTGGTAGAGAGGATTTCCTTTTTTGGGAGTTCCCAATGCCAATGAAATCACTGTCTGAGCCACCCCAAAAAAAAGATCCTAAGGAAATCTCTGCAATGACTATTTGGTGTGGGAGAAAAAGGTTGATTATATGGCCCTTTGTTTATAAACAAGAAAAACTACCCAGTAAACATGACCTTCTAATTGCTTGGCTTTCACAGCTTTTATCTCTATGCATTTGACTTCTATCTATATCTCTTATTCTAGCCTCCAACTCCAAACAATCCAGCCATCTAAAGTAGTGGTCTCTAAAGTGGGGATTGTGGAAAGCCCCCCAGAGGCCAGGGCTTGATCCCCAAAGAGCACAGGGGTGCCCAGTATGAGAGTGGAGGGGTATCATATTCTTTTCCCACCCCTCATCCCCAACCAGTCTTACTATCCCCTACTATTTTAGTATACCATTCCAAATCCTTCATTTTCTCTCTGCCCTTTCTTCCTCTTCCCCTCTGTTACCTTGTTGCTGTGGCTGCCGCAGATGGTCTGGCATACCAGGCCTGGCTGCTGAAGAAGTGCTTCCCTCTCTCCCCCAGTAATTTTTCAGTAAAATGAGCAGACCTAGATGAGTTTACATATATCTTTTCCTCACCCAACCCTTTTCCTTCCAGATTTCCCTGAGGGTCCTACTATCCTTCTCTCCTTTTGCTTAGGTTTACAACCTTTGTATTACCCTGGACTCACCTTCCTTTAACCTCATATCTCCAACCAGTTGGAAAATCTTGAATTTTTTACATCTGCAACATTCATTGCATCTTTTTGCTCTCTACTTAGATGGCTCTCATCATCTTTCAACTGAGCTGGACTTACTAAATTAGCCTTCTCATCATTTTCTTTGCCTCTAATCTCTCACCTCTCAAATCTATACTCTACCAATTGCCAAAATGCCAAAATACCTTTTTCAGGTCTTCTAAGTAAACGTCAATGTCTCCTTCTTGATTTTAAAATTAAATACTTTTTCTTCATTTTTATCTTATTTGTACATTATTATTTTTGTAATATCTGTATGATAGTACCACAGTACATAATATATTAATAAGCAAATATTTACTTTAAGGGACTGTGTTCAAAAATGTCTTACTGATAGAGACTCTTGATCAAAAAAATTTGGAGACCCAGTAGCCTAGAGGACTTCAGCACCTCAAAGACCTTCTCTGTGAAGCCAAAAGCTATCTTTTTCTCCCTTCTCACTTCACTGTTTCTATCAGTGACATCACCCATTCATTTGGTCTCACAAATGTGAAACTTGGAATTTTCTTGACTTTTCTATTTCCATGATTTTTCATATTCAAAACTGAATCTTATTGGATCTACCTCCACACTGATTCTTGGGTATTCTCCTTCATGTACTTATGTGTTCTATTTCAGTAGCTACCTAACTGGTCTTTCTGTCCTCTATTCTGTCTTACTCATATTGATCTTCATAATGCTGCCAAATTTAGCTTTATTATTCATGGCTCTATCCATGTTTCTTCTGTCGAAGACCTTTCTTTGACTCCCTATTGTCCTTTGAAAAAAATTCTTTTGTTTTTATTCAAGGTCCTTGGCAATCTTAGTTTTCCAGCCTGATCTCTTATGGTACTTTCTGCTGCATATTTTACAATATAACTAGCTAAACTAGACTACTTTGTTCCCAAATCTGTGCTGTTTTTTTCCTGTCAATGCTAATGCTGTTCCTTATTCCAAAATAGGAGCAACTGGGTAGAGAAAGCGTCAGTTCTGGAGTCAGAAAGATTTATCTTCCTGAATTCAATTGTGATCTGAGACACTTAGCTGTGTTACCCTAGACAAGCCACTTAATCCTGTTGACCTCAGTTTAGTCATCTGTAAAATTAATTGAAGAGGGAAATAATAAGCCATTGTAGTATCTTTGCTAAGAAAATCTCCAGAGTAAGATATGACTGAAAAAACCATGAATGAACCAAGTATTCTCCTTTTTGCCTTTATCTAGTCAATTCTTTTTTTCTTTAAAACACAACTAGCAATCAATGACTTTTCTCCTCTTGGATTGTACTTCACACTTTGTACCTAATTGTTATACAAGGAAATAACATAATGGCACATCTCACTACTGTACTATGAACTACATGAAATCAGAGAGTGCGGTGGAATAACTGAGTTTTAGAGTCAAGAAGACTCACGATCAAACCCTGTCATTGACAATTCATTTAACCCAGTGAGCTTCCATTTCCTTAAAATGATTATAAGACTTGTGCTACCTCCATTATAGCATCTTGCTTGTAAAGAGTTTACAAATCTTAACATGATATAAAATGTCACTTAGTATCATCTAAACTTGTAATTCTGAGGCTTTTCAACTTCTTTTGTGTGGTATCTTATGTAAGACATGTCTGAAGTAGGAGATATTAGCAGAAAGTACCTAAGGGAGAGATGAGAAAGAGGGGAGATGATGGATTTCATGATGAATGGCCTTTTTAAATAAAATATTAGACAAAGTTCTCAGCTGAGAGCAAGGAGGAGAAAAGCCGTGGGAGAATTAAGGAAGTATGAAAGAGCTGCTATGGAGAATGGAATAATGAATTAAAGAATTATGGAAGGATTGCCTGAAAGCAGTAAGGGCCCACTTGAGGTTATATAGCATAATTTTGTGTCTTCATATCACAATAATTGTACAAATAGAAGGCACTTAATAAATGCTTCTTTATTCAGAAATAGCTTGAGGACAGTGTATGTCAGGATTAAAAATTCTTGACAGAATTAGTCAATTGCTTAATATAGCAAGTTGAAATTCAGTGAATTAAGTAAAATTTTTTCCCATTGGACTCAAAAAATTTACCCTCATAAGTATAAGATGGGGAAGAAATATATAGACAGTGATTATTCTGGAAAAGACTTGAGTTTTAGTGGATTGCAAATGTAGCATAAATTAGCAGTTGATATGACAGCCAAAAAATATATATATAATCTTGATCTGCATTAAGAGGAACATTGCTAATAAATTAAGGTCTTTCAGGGTCAGAACTAAGATGGTAGAATTAAAAAAAGCAATCAGCAGAGCTTTTCCAACATTCCTCTCCAAACAACTGTAAAATAATGCTTGGAATTGCATTTTCTAGTGGTAGAGGCAACAAAGGTCAGAGTAAGACATTTTTCCACCCCAAGACAACAAGGAGAAATCTGTGACCTGGTAGAGATTGACTTGGAGCTCATGTGGATAAAACACCAGTGGTGAGACTTAGATGGTGACTAAAGGAGAAGTTTTGGTAGCTCTCAAGGCAGAGATGGTAAAAGGACTTGTCAACAGGTCTAAAAGGATTTACACAAGATCCCTCGGTTAGTCACTGGAGGCAGACCAGATGCTTGTTGGTAGTTCCATTGCCTATACCCACTTTTGAGTCATAGTTCAAGGGCAGGGGGGAACACTTTTTGGTCAAGAGGAACTAGAAGTCTTGAAGGTTGGTTTCGCTTCTGGTTTCAAAGGATCTGGGCATGCATTGAAGAACAGAATCATTTTTGGTCCCTGGAGCAAAGGACCACCCAGAGTTATGGTGTCAGTTAAAATCTCAAGGGATGTTTGTGGCAGTCCTCTTTGTGTTGCTGAGTGAAATGAACTGGAACAGGAGATCATTGTATACTTCAACAACAATACTATATGATGATCAATTCTGATGGATGTGGCCATTTTCAACAATGAGATGAACCAAATTAGTTCCGATAGAGCAGTAATGAACTGAACCAGCTACACCCAGCAAAAGAACTTTAGGAGATGACTATGAACTACTACATAGAATTCCTTCACAGGCTAATTGTACACTATTTCAAAGTCCGATTCTTTTTGTACAGTAAAACAACTGTTTGGACATGTATACATATATTGTATTTAATTTATACTTTAACATATTTAACATGTGTTGGTCAACTTGCCATCTTGGGGGGGAGGGGAAAAATTAGAACAAAAGGTTTGGCAATTGTCAATGTTGTAAAATTACCCATGCATATATCTGGTAAATAAAAACTATTAAAATATTTTTAAAATTTTTTTCAAGGGATCAGGGGCCCTTCCTGAATAAGAACCATAGTGTATAACAAGAGAACAGGGAGTACACCTCTCCTAAGATCACACTTTGGAAACACTGAAAACTTCCAGTCCTTTAGAACTAGTTCTGAAAACAGCAGTGTGGAAACTTAAAGTCTGAAACTTGAGACAATACTCTTCTCTTCCCAAAACTTCCCATGCTGGCATAAGAGACCAGCATTAACATAAAGTTCAAAATCAACAAAGTAATTAGCAGACAACACAAAAAGAACCTAATCATAAAAAGCTACAGTGGGACAAGAAAACTAGGACAAACTCAGAAGCTAATGAAGTCAGAACAGTTGCAAGCAAAGTTTTAAAGGGGAAAAAAGGGGGAATATGATTGAAGCCCAACAAGAATTATTAGAAGAGCTGAGAAAAATGTTTTTCAAAATCAGATAAGAATGGTGGAAGAAAAATGAGGCAAAGAAATGAAATCAAGGGAGGTAATTATGAAAAGACAATTAACAAAAGGGCACAAAAAAATACTGAAGAAAATAACATCTTTAAAAAACAGAATTGCCCAAATGGAAAAAAGGTACAAAAATTCACTGATGAAAATAACTCCCTAAAAACAAATTTAGCCATAGGGAAAAAGAGGTATAAAAACTCCTTGAAGAAAATATTTCCTTAAAAAGCAAAAAACCCACGAGAAAGAAAAAGCAAACAATAGTGAAAATCATATTTTTGATCCATATTTAGTCTTTATAATTCTCAGTGGAGATGTGGGTGGTATTTTCCACCCCATTTGGGGTTGTCTTACCAAAGATACTAGAATGATTTGCCATTTCTTTCTCTAGCTCATTTTATAAATGGGTAAACAGGATTAAATGATTTAACTAGGGTGTTTGAAGTTTCTGGCCAGATTTTAACTCATTAAGATGAGTATTCCTTATTCCTAGCTTGGTTGTTTATTCTCTACATCTCCTGACTGCCTAGAGTACATAAACACATCTCAATTGGTAATAGAAACTTACCTTAGCCAACAGAGGAGAGGAAGGGGATAATGAAAAAGGTAGTGGTAGTAGTGATGGGGTGACAGATAAAAGAAGATAGAGGTCAGAAAGGGATAAGAGAAGAAGGAGAGATCATAAAAGGTTAACATAAAGCACAGCAGATTTTAGAAGAAAGACAGGGTAAAAGAGGGGGGGATAAAATAGGATGGGGGGAAATGCATAATTAGTAATAATTATGAATGACAGTTCATTCAACTGTGAGATGGCCCCATCCAAAAAACAGAATAAATTAGAGATTGGATTAGAAAGCAGGATTCAACAATTGTTTACCAGAAAGACACATGAAAGTGGGGGGATCTCAAATTTCCCTTCTCAGAACTAGATAAATCCAACTCTAAAATAATAACAGAGAAGTCAAGGAGATGGATAGAATTTTAATAAAGTTAGATGTGATAGATCTGAAGTGTTATGGGAGCAACCTGCTAGTGGCTGCTGGGGATCTACTTCTGGCCAGCAGAATAGATCCTTTCATGTGAGAGGATGATACAAGGAGACTGAGAAGCAGTTGTATTCTCTGACTTCTCTTGCCTCCAGTTTATTTCATTCTCAACCCACAAGGAACATCTGCATCCTAAAGGCTGATTTGCAGTTCCTTCAAGTGTATTAGGATTCACAGCTGTGGGGGTTTTCCAGAGAATTGACCTGCCCCTTCACACTTAGGCATGGTCCTTAACACTGGAGAGAACTAAATGGAAACAGAAAGGAGGATACCTTTTTCTCAGCCATACCCTAGTACCTTCACAAAAATTAGTCAAATATTAGGGCATAAGCCTCTCAATCAAAAGCAGAAAAGCACAGGTATTAAATACACTGTCTCAAAGACTATAATGCAGTAAAAATTGCATTTAATAAAGAACATTGGAAGCATAGATTAACTATTAAATAGAAAATGAGAAAATAAATCACTCTGCTCATGATGTGGTGGTATATTTAGAAAATCAACTAAAAAACTAGTGTCAATATTTAAACATTCAGCAAAGTTGTAGGATATATATATATATTTTAAATCCACAAAAATCATCAGTATTTCTAAATCTAACTACATACAACTTTTTTCCACTTTTAAAAGAAAAGCAGAAAAATAGAAAAATTCATTTTTTAAAGTGGAGACAATATAAAAAGCTAGGGATTCTATGAAAATAGTTACAAAACATTTTCCATACAAATAAATTCAAATCTAAACAATTAGAGAAATATCAATTGATTGAGCCAATGTAATTAAAATGACAAATCTACACATGTTAATTTTCTTGTTCATTGTGATACCCACCTACCAAAGAAAAAAAAGTCAAGACTATCAAGGAAATCAATGGGAAAAATGTTTAATGAAGGTTGCTTAGCAATTTTAGATTTCAGACTATATTACAAAGTGATAATCATTAACACTGATTCATTTTAGCTCAGAAATATAGAGTGGTGGATTAGTGGAATAAAATAGGCACATAATATAGAGTAGCAAATGACCTCATGTAACTTAGTGTTTGATAAATCCAGAAATCCAGGTTTTGAGGGTAAAAACTCATTTGACAAAAAAGTCTAGGAAAACTGGAGAGAGTTTGGCAGATACTAGTCATAGGCCAATATGTCACAGTATACTCCATAAATAAATTAAGCATAGGAAACAATACTTGTCAGATCTATGGAGGAGGAAAGAGTTTATGACAAAAAAAGAGAGAACATTACAGGAGGTGAAATAGGTAATTCAGATTACATGAAATTAAAAGGCTTTTGCCAAAATTGGAAGAAAAACATGAAAGTATGGGGAAATTATACAGTAAGTTCCTCTGATAAAAGTCTCATATCTCAAATATATAGGGAACTGAATTCAATTTATAAAAATCTAAGGGATACCCATCAATAGAAAGTGTGAATAAGTTGTGGTATATATGATTGTGATGAAAACTGTTGTAGTGTAAGAAATGATAAGCAAGACCGTTTCAGAAAAACCTGGGAATACTTATATTATATAATATAATGTAATTATATTATTTTTATTATGAGCTGAACCAGGAATACATTGTATTGAGTAACAGCAATATTGTGTGATGATTAGCTATGAAAGACTTAGTTACTCTGATCAAGATAGTGATCCAAGGCAATTCCAAATAACCCATAATGACAAATGCTATTCATTTTCAGAGATAGAACTGATGAACTTTGAATGCAGACTGAAGCATATTTTTTTAAAAGTTCGTTTTTATTATTTTAATTTTATTTGACTTATATGGATATATGTTTTGCATGACTGCACATATATAATCTAAGTCAATGTATTCTATCACATTTTTCTTTTTTCTGTTTTTCATGTATTTCCCCCAATTATTCTATCCCTTCTTTTACTAAATTTAGTAATTTAAAATTTAGTGCTTTTTTATATAGTATACACTGCATTTCAGTTGAAAAATACAACTTTTCAGAATAATGGTTTAGATGATTCTGTTATTTTGATGTATCTCTTTATTTTAAGGATGTATATACAAATCACTTTTTTGTTTTTCAGAATCGGAGGGCGATTCAGTGTTTAATGTTTTACCAATAATGGCAGAGCATCCACCACTCTTGGACACAACTCAGATTTTAAGTAGTGATATTCCTCTTCTACCTGCACCTATTGTAAGTGGAGATGGAGCACAACAGGTACCTTGTCCTTTTTTCCTTTGGAATTGTATTTATTAAACTTAAAAGAGCTATGATTCATCTTAAAAATTGTATTTTTTGTGTTAATTCACCCTTAAATTCCATATTAAAATGCATCTTGAAGCATCTTGAAAAACAGCATATAGGATAAGATTATAACATATTTTGTGTGTAGTGAGGAACATGACTGTCATTTATAGCCCTATCTTTTACCTTTATTTTAAATTTTTCTTGCACTGTAGCTTTGTTGGTATAAAAGCTGTTCTGTATACACTTTGGGCCACAACTACATTAATAACAAGATAATTTAGAAGAATAAGACTGCACATATTTTGTAGCTTCATTGTGTAATAATATGAATACTCCATTTTTTAAATAGACAAATATTTAACAGAATTTGTTCTGATCCTAATTTATGGAAATAGAAAGTATGTAATTTTCTTTCCTTTATTCCTCCTTCCCTCCCTCTCTTCCTCCCTTCCTTCCTTCCTCCCTCCCTTTCTTCCTTCCTACCTACCTACCTACCTATCTACTTGCTTAGGGTCACACAGCTAGGAAGCATTAACTGTCTGAGGGCAGATTTGAATTCAGGTCCTCCTGACTTCAGGGCTGGTACTCTCTCCACTGCACCATCTAGCTGCCCCCAAAGCATGTGATTTTCCAAGATAGCATCTTTTACTTAAATATTAAATATTTTTCACTTTTTTGTATACAAATATTAACATTTATATAAGTGATATTTTAAAATTTTGTGCTGAATTATATAGAAAGGGTTTGATTCAAGCACTAGGTGTAGAATTTACATGCAAATTAAAGGCATTTAAACTATGATGATTGATATTTTTAGTTGGGGGGGGGGGGGAAGAGAATTGTTAAATTATAAGGATTCCAGGATTGTCTAAACTTCTCTTCCCTCATAAAAGAAAAGTAGCTTAAACCAAAAAATCCTAAGCTAGCTTTCTTAAAGACATCTAGAAAAGAGAAATTCATCATATCTTACCCTGATAAGTTAAGTACATTTCTTATTCTTTTCTTTGCAGTTGCATACTAGTCTTCACAATGGTAGCTCTTCTTTTATTTTTTCCCTTCCTTCCTTTCTTCCTTTCTTCCTTCCTCCCTCCCTCCTTTCCTTCCTCTCTTCCTTTCTTCCTTCCTCCCTCCCTCCTTTCCTTCCTCCCTCTCTCCTTTCCTTCCTCCCTTCCCTTTCTTCTTCTTCTTCTTCTTCTTCTTCTTCTTCTTCTTCTTCTTCTTCTTCTTCTTCTTCTTCTTCTTCTTCTTCTTCTTCTTCTTCTTCTTCTTCTTCTTCTTCTTCTTCTTCTTCTTCTTCTTCTTCTTCTTCTTCTTCTTCTTCTTCTTCTTCTTCTTCTTCTTCTTCTTCTTCTTCTTCTTCTTCTTCTTCTTCTTCTTCTTCTTCTTCTTCTTCTTCTTCTTCTTCTTCTTCTTCTTCTTCTTCTTCTTCTTCTTCTTCTTCTTCTTCTTCTTCTTCTTCTTCTTCTTCTTCTTCTTCTTCTTCTTCTTCTTCTTCTTCTTCTTCTTCTTCTTCTTCTTCTTCTTCTTCCTTCTTTCTTCTTTCTTTCTTCTTTTTTTTTTTTTTTTTTTTTTTTACAATTGCCAGGTGTTGTGGATAGCAAAAATCCTTTCATCTTTAAAAATATTCCTCATTATTTCTATTATGATTATCACTCTGGCAGTTTATTCAAGAGGCAAGTGTTGAAGATGCAAAGACAAACATGAAATATCATAGCCCTCAAAGAACTATAAATTCTTTTTCGGAGAAAGAATATGAATTCCTTAATAAATACAAAATATAAACAGCATAATTTATAGGATCAGACCTTTATCACAGGCTATATCACTATTACTTTCAGTAGCCTCATAGTGGGGATCTTGAGTATCTCTTTCAATCTGTGTAAGAGATAGCATGGTGTAATGAAAAGAGTGGGGGCCTTGGACTCCAAATACTTAAGTTCAAATACCAGCTCTTCAACTTTCCTTTTCTTTTTTTTTTTTTTTTTTCAAGGCAATCAAGGTTAAGTGAGTTTCCCAGGCCCATAGCTAATAAGTATCAATTATCTGACATTAGATTTGAACTTAGGTCTTCCTGATGCCAGGGCAGGTGTTTCATCTACAGCTTAATATTGTTTCCCCTTTGTAAAAACAACAATTTTTAAAAACATTTTTTAAGGTTTTGAATTCCAAATTCTATCCCTCCTACCCTTCATTTTTCTACAGATGATAAGCCATCTACTATAGGTTATACATGTGCTGTCATATAAAACACATTTCCATATTAGTCATTTTGTAGAAGAAAACTTGAACTAACAAGAATGTGAAAAACAGTGCGTTTTGTCCTGTATTGAAACACCATCAACTCTCTCCAGAGGTGGGTGGGACTTTTCATGTGTCCTTTGTGAACATCTCGGACCCATCATTCCTGAGAAGAGCCGGGTCAGTTGCAGATGTTGCTACTCCTGGGTGCTGCCTTCTCTCAGCTCTCTTCACTCTGTATCAGTTCTCATCCATCCCCCACAGGCTTTCCTGAAGTCATCATGCCTTTCCCTTCTTCCAGCCCAGTCCTGTAGCTTCTTGGGGGACCTTGAGCAAATCACTTCATTTCTTTGAGCTTCTATATCCTCATCTGTAAATTGAGAAGTTTGGATTAGATGGCTTTAGAGATGTTCTCAAGCTCTTTTCTAGGATCCTGTTCTTTGAAAAATCTCTTCCAATGCTGTTTTTCTCATTGCCTGTTGAAAAACCTATCCTAACATTCTCCTTAGCAAATTAAATCAGCTACGATGGGTCGTCTGGAGGGGCCACTGTGTGTATGTCTGTGTATTTTATGTGTAATGTATGTATGTGTGTATGTATTTAAAAAAATGACACTTGTTAATACAATTCAGATCCTGTTTTTTCTCTGGTGCAGGTACTTGTGTTGAGGAGTCTGTTCTTTCTCTTTTCTAGAAGCTCTAATGGGTTGCTTTCTCTTTCTCTCTCTCTCTCTCTCTCTCTCTCTCTCTTTTTATACTTTTTATTTACTAGATATATGCATGGGTAATTTTACAACATTAACAATTGCCAAACTTTTTGTTCCAATTTTTCCCCTCCTTCCCCCTCTGCCCAGACGGCAAATTGACCAATACATGTTAAATATGTTAAAGTATAAATTAAATACAATATATGTATACATGTCCAAACGGTTGTTTTACTGTACAAAAAGAATCAGACTTTGAAATAGTGTACAATTAGCCTGTGAAGGAAATCCAAAATGCAGGCAGACAAAATTAGAGGGATTGGGAATTCTATATAGTGGTTCGTAGTCATCTCCCAGAGTTCTTTTGCTGGGTGTAGCTGGTTCAGTTCATTAGTGCTCTATTGGAACTGATTTGGTTCATCTCAACGTTGAAAATGGCCACATCCATTATATAGTATTGTTGTTGAAGTATACAATAATTTCTGGTCCTGCTCATTTCACTCAACATCACTTCATGTAAGTCTTTCCAGGCCTTTCTGAAATCACCCTGTTAGTCATGACTTATAGAACAATAATATTCCATAATATTCATATTGGGTCGCTCTCTTTACACATCCTCAGCTGCTCTAGTACTATCTAACTCTTCTCTCCTGCCATTTCTGGATCCAAAAGATTTTTGGGAGAGAGCAATCCCTTTCCCCCATCATGAGAAAGACAGGTCTATTCTCTGTTTATATTCTCTTTCCTAGCTGAATTTCTTAGCTAATGGAAACAGTGTAAGAGAGGGGAAAAAAAAACCAGTACGAGATAGAAGGCTGTAGACAAGAAAGTTGGGAGAAAATCAGAGGCAAAATTTTACCTGTTTTGTGAGTTTTTCCCATGCTACAACAGTGCTCAGGAGGTAAGGAAGACTCTTTGTCTCCTTCCCTTTTCTTCCAATCCTAAGTCTTCTTTTGCTTCGCTGCTACTGCCTTTCTATTGTTCCCATTCCCCCAAATCTTTGCCTACATATTCTATAAAATCCTATAAAACCCACAATTCATGTTAATACTATTAGTTTTAAAAATCACTACATTATGAGTTAAAACCTAAGCAGCTAACCACTATTTAGGGGAAAAAAAAAACAGACAACAAGATTTGTGGGAAAATGTGTTCAATATTCAACATAATAGGTTTACAAATTAACTTTTAGTTCCCTTACCATTCATAATTTGGAGAATGATTATTCTCAAAATGCTTCCAGAACGATCCAACACGTTAAGTTGAAAATATATGCCTTGAATATATTGAACTCTTAAAAAAATATGACTATATCTGTAGCATAAATTAAATTAAACTATTTAATTTCTCATTACTGTTACTAATTTTGAATTAATATTTTTGAAGGAAAAATAATCACATATCAGAATGGAATCTCAAAACTGGCTATTTCTTTTTTTTGGAAGACTGTATATTAAAATAATTCCCAGAGTCCACATCTTGTGAAGTAAAAAAAACTTGTGTGATGGAAATCTTTTTATTAAGATTTGTAGAAGAAATTAGATGATGAAAGTAAGATTAAGTAACCTAATAGCATGCACATTTCTGTCCTTTGTGAAATAAGTGGAGAGTTAGATTGCAGGACTTTGTTAATAATAAATGGTTGGCTACATGTCTTTTAAGGAAACAAAGGTTAGGCATTCCATCACAATTTTGTTATTACAATTTCAAAGATCTTCATTATTCATTCAAATTTTTAAAAAAAAAATTTTTGTTTGTTTTGGTGGCTCCTGATCAATAGGAACTTTTATTTATTTATTTTTGCTTTATCACAGCATGTATTAGCTATTTCTCTTCAGCCAAACTTTGGCATTAACTTTTGATGCATGAACTTTATTTTTTGTCCTTACTGCTTTATGAAATGTGAAAATTAATTTATCTATTACTTAATTCATTTTTTTAGTCATTCTAATGTAAATTAAATTTTCTTAGTTTTCTGGTAAAATCACCTGGTGATTTTTTGAAACTCTTTTAAAACTGTTAAAGTAGTTCTACTTATTTTCACTTGTGAAAGGTATTGAAAATAGTAACTTCATCCAACACATAACTGTTTTGTATAGCCTATCTTCAGATAATTTTTTAAAATTGCAAAGATGATCCACTTATCCTCACAGAATTTATGTCATAAGTAAAAATAGGTATTACTATCTGCAATTTATTAGTGAGGGAGGGGGGAACTAAGGAATCATGAAGGGGAAAGGTATGCTTAAAGTTATGACAGTAGATATATAATTAAGGTTCTTACCTGGACCCCTAAACTTGGTAGATTTTTTAAATTGCATAACTATACATAAACTGTTTACTTTGTAGTTCTGTATATTTTATGCATTTTAAAAGTAAGATTCTTTCTCTTTGAATTAGTTATTTGTTGTTGTTGTTATTATTATTATTATCATATACTTAGTTATTTGTGTAAGATCTTTGAGCACAGAACGTGGGTTTCAATTTATCTTTCTATCCCTAGTACCTTCATCCAGTTCCTTGGGCCTAAAAGTGCAGTGATTAGAGAGCTGGCCTCCAAACCAGGAAGTGTTACAGTCAGGCCTTGCCTCTGACCCACAGAAACAGTGTGATCCTGTGCAAGTCATTCACTTCACCCCTCTATGCTTGAGCCACAGAGGCTCAGATGCAAATAGAAGAAAAATATAGATTAGCTTATATTTTTGTTTATATCATTAAAACATTTTTTCTTCATAGATTTGTGTGTTTGACAACACTGTAATGCAGTAATACATTGCAGACAATGAACCAGCCTACACTGATTGAAAGAATTCTACAGGTCATTGCAATCACACTTTATTATCCTTACACTTTATCAGGTACAGAAATAAGACACCCTGTCTTCAAGGAACTTAAAGTTTACTAGGGGGAAAGAACAAATAGGAAAAATGGTAAGGTGGAGATGGATGGGTAGATGGAGACAAGGGAGGGACTACTGATATTATACCGAAACTGAGTGGAGGTACTTCTCAGTGGCTCCACTTTCCATTACTATGCCCAATAGTAACATATTTGATTACTGTTCTAGATCAAGAGTCAGTAGGAGAATTTGTGTTGTTTCAATTGGCGGATATATGAGGTAGCCTAGATGGACAATGAAGCAGAGCTAGAGCTAGCTACGTATAGTTGGTCATGTGAGGTTGTACTCATGAGGCTGATGCAATTCTTCATACAGTTTATCCTGGGAAATTCCTCAATATTTCTGCTTTCTATTTCTACAAACATTATTTTAATAAAGGTTTTATTTGAAGCTTAAGAGTATTATCCTGCTTCTTTCACCATTCCAATCCATTTTAAACAAAATTGCTGGAACAACTTAATTACATTTTCATCATGTCCCTTTCCTGTTTAAGATGTTCTCATTAGTATTACCTCTTCTCTTTCAAACCAAAGTATTCAAAATCCTGCATCAGCTGCCTGTTTTGTACCCAGTTTCATATCTTTATTCCCCACTTTGGATCCTCTGCTCCAACTAAGACTCTTTGTTTACCATTTGTACTTGGCTGGGACTTGATTCTTTCTTACCTCAGTATTTTTTGTTTATCCTTTTTTGGAATGTTTTTCTACTCCTCAGCTCATCTTTGAAACTCTTGGGCTTTGCTTCCTTCATTTAAATAGAATATTAAATTGTTTAGGCCTAATTTCCATTTCTCTTTGAGGTTAAAACACAATTTCTGGTATGCTCAAATTTCACAAGTTGCCTGCATATGTACCAACCACTTCTAAAAAAAAAACTTCTTGAGATTTTTTTTCTCAGTAATATTTTATTATTCCAAATATACATAGATTCTAACATTCATTTTTGTAAGATTTTGTGTTCCAATTTTTTCTCCTTCCTTTCCTTATCTCGTCTCTTCCCAATACAGCAAGCAATCTGATATATTAAACATGTGCAGTCCTTTTAAACATATTTCCATATTTGTCATGATGTACAAGAAAAATCAGACCAAATGGGGGGAAAAACACAATAAAGAAAAAGCAAACAAACAAAAAAGTGAAAATATACTTTGATCCACATTCATTTTCCATAGTTTTCTCTCTATAGGCAGATGGCATTTTTTTCCATTATAAGTCTATTATAAATGTCTTGTATCACCAAATTGCTTAGAAGAGTCAAGTTTTTCACATTTGATCATCACATAATCTTGCTATTTCATTTACAATGTTCTCTCTTGGTTCTTCCCACTTCACTCAGCATCAGTTCATATAAGTCTTTCCAGGCTTTTCAGAAATCAGCCTGCTCATCATTTCTTATAGAACAAACAATAATCATCTTGAGATTTTTGCTATATTTGTGTTTCCAGTTATGTAGTAATTACTTTTCTCCTTAATTCATACAAATGCTTGATGAAAAGTAGAAGTTGCAGATGAATTAATAGTACATTGGAATGAGCAATACATTCTTGAATTCTGTTCTTAGTTTTGCTTCATGAACAAGGCAAATTACTTAATCTTTCTGTGCCTTGGTTTACTAATGGAGAATCTGAGACATGTCAGTTTCTTCTGCAAATTGAGAGGACTTAACCATGATTACAACAAGTTTCTATGTATTGATGACCTGCTTTTTCTAGAAAACTTTTCTGTTCATGAAAGTTACTAGCAAAAAAAGTTACTAGCAAAGAACATTTGAGTGATTTTTAAAAATCTAATTTGGGGTTTTTGTTTGGTTTTATTTTTTTTGAGTATGTATACTAATTATCATTAACATAGTTTGATACTTAACATTTTTTCAAGTAGATTTTTTTTTTTTTTTTTTTTTTTTTTTTTTTTGGCTAAAATTTTCAATATAGGATTTTCTTCAAAAATCCTTTTTCCCTCCATGAAATTGGCCTTGCCTATTTTTTTCAAATAGGGCTTTAATAAGTTATGCCAATAATTGTTCGGTTCCATTTAGTTGAGCAAATTATACTTGCAAAGTATATGTGCTATACACGTGTGTGTGTGTGTGTGTGTGTTTATTGGTTTAATATAAAATTTCCTGTTCCTCATAGTATAATCATAGACAGTAATATTTTAAGTAATATTTTACAATGGCTTTGAGATTGCAGTTTGGGATATTGCTCTACATACAGTAGATACTCCATAAATATCATTATTTTTATTTTTCCAGATTAACATATCACATATTTTATGATGAAAATCATTGCAAAAATATAAGTGGGCATGCAGGAAAATGTTATTGTTAGGAATATATTTGTTAAAAAGCTTCCCATATCGCTAAGTATGGTGGTTTGTCCATTATTTGTACTTTTAAAATGTGTTTGCTCTATTTAGAAAGTAGAATGATAATGAGGAGGCAAAAGAGAACTATTAGAAAAGAAAGTTTTATTAGAAAGAGTTTGTCTATTTCAGATGTCATAGTATCATAGATTTTGAGCTGGGAAGGAAATTCAGAGTCCGTTGAATCAACTCCCTCATTTTATAGATGAATAGACTGAGGCACAAAGAGGTTATGATTTGAATTCAGGAATTCAAAGCTGAATTATTAGTGGCAGGGAAATTTCAAAAATGACTTAAAATTAATGAGCTCTCATTTTGAATTAGAGTAATTGTGAAGAAGGAACTTGCTTGAATGACATACTTAAATTATTTTCTGAGGTGTAGAGATTGCTTTCTTGGCAGTATTTAAAATATATAGACAAGGTAGGGAAGCTATTAGGAAATCTATGAAATCCAAACAAGATAGTCTTAGATAAGAAATTTGGTCTTGGGAATAAATTAGAATGAGAAATAATTTCAAAGAAGAAAAATTATGAACAGGACATGAAAAAATCTGACTTAATTTTTAATTTCTGTTAACTTCTAACTAGTTTGCCTTAAACTAAACATGCTCTGAACAGAGCATGAATTTTCATCCAAAAGAATATTAGGTAAGCTAATTCCAAAGCTAAAATGTTTGGATTTGTTATTTGAGGAAAATTAGAAAGGAAGTGAATCATCCCTATTTCCCTATCCTGCTTTCTTGATTTTAGACTAGGTTTTGGTTTATTTGTTTTTCCAAACATAGTCCTTAGTTATTTGTGATCAAGAGCTTCCATTGAAATGACATTTCCACTAATCTAAAATCAGAAGGCAGCTATAAAGGGGGTAATTTCATTAGTGCTCAGAAGTCTATTAAAATCCAGATTAGCAATTGAAGAAACAGTTAAATGAGATATATTTTTTCATCCTCTTTATACTTAACCTTTTGATCCAGATTTTACCCTGTAATTCATTTACTTATATATTAGGGATATTAGCAGCTTATTTCCTACATGTTGATAAATAACTATAAATAATAGGTTTCAAGATGATAAGCTGACACAGCAGTAGGATTATAGCTGAAGGGGTCTGAGAGACCATTTAGTCTAACACTTATTTTATTGATGATGAAACTGAGAGACCACAGATAAAATTTGAACCCAGCTGCTCAGACTTCTGGACTTTTCTTCCCAACAGAAATGCTATAAATAGGAAAAACTACTCGAAATACTCAAAAGGAAACCTAAAAATTAAAGAAATAAAACTTGTGATCCAATGAATATAGGGGGGTGGAGATTAGTTAAAAGAACTGTAGTGGCAGATATCAGAAAAAATAATACTCAAACCACCAACAGTACTATCAAATTCATAAGTGATGAAAAGAATCTGATATGAAAAGTTATGAACATGAAAAGTTATCTAAATTGTATAGATATAACAACATATGTAATTCTTTTTTTTCTTTTTTTTAAATTAAAACTTTTTATTTTGAAAACATGCATGGATAATTTTTCAACATTGACCCTTGCAAAACCTTGTGATCCAATTTTTTTCCCTCCCTTTTCTCTCTCCCTCCCCAGATGGCAAGTAATCCAATATATGTTGAACATGTTAAAATATATATGTTAAATCCAACATATACATACATATTTGTAGAATTATCTTGCTGCACAAGAAAAATCATATCAAAAAGGAAAAAAATGAGAAAAAATAAAATGCAATAAAACAACAAAAAGAATGAAAATGCTATGTTGTGATCTACCCTCAGTTCCTACAGTCCTCTCTTTGAGTGTAGATAGCTCTCTTCATCATAAGGTCTTTGGAACTGACCTGAATCATCTTATTATTGAAAAGAGCTACATCCATCAGAAATGGCCATCATTTTTTTAAAAAAATCACTTTTTTAAAAAAAATTATACCTTTTTATTGACAGAACATATGCATGGGTAATTTTTTACAACATTATCCCTTGCACTCACTCCTGTTCCGACTTTTCCCTTCCCTCCCTCTACCCCCTTCCCTAGATGGCAGGCAGTCTTATACATGTTAAATATGTTATAATATATCCTTGATACAATCAATATATGTGTGCAGCACTGTACAGTTCTCTTGTTGCACAAGAAGAATTGCATTCAGAAGGTAAAAATGGGGAAAAAAAAACCTGGGAAGAAAAACAAAAATGCAAGTAGTCCACACTCATTTCCCAGTATTTCTTCTCTGGGTGTAGCTGATTCTGTCCATCATTGATCAATTGGAACTGAATTAGATCTTCTCTATGTTGAAGATATCCACTTCCATCAGAATACATCCTCATATAGTATCGTTGTTGAAATGTATAATGATCTCCTGGTTCTGCTCATTTCACTCAGCATCAGTTCATGTAAGTCTTTCCAAGCCTCTCTGTGTTCATCCTGCTGGTCATTTCTTACAAGACAATAATAGAAATATTTTCACACCCATTTTTGTTTTTGTACATTTTTATCTGACTTTAAAAATATATATTTTCATAGCCTTAGATATGCTTTTGTATAGAGGGGGAAAACATTGATGTAAATTCAAGAATTTAGGGTGATACAAACATGTGAACAAATGAGTATATGCATTATACCTCATATTTGAGGAAGAAAAAAGTGCTAATAATTACAGGAATAGGAAAGGCTTCCTGTAGGATGTGACAGGTGTATAGAACCTTGAAGAAGGTCACATTACAAATGATTTGTTAATGAATGTTAATTTTTCAATCAAAAAATAAGTTCTTTGCAAAGAATTAAGAAATAAAAGTATTAATCTCTTGATAACTATGTCTACACAGTTGTTTATAAAATGCATCTATTGTATCATAATTATTCTTTATATATGGCACAAAAACCAGGACTATAGTGAAATATCTCAATCAGAAAACAAAATTAAAAACATGATGTTAAAAAGAGAATAAATTTGGAAGAACCTTTCTTTGAAATCCTAACCTTCTGTTGACTAATGTTCAATAATTTTGAAACATATGTTACCGTAGCTCTTTGTTGATTTAGTAGCTGTGGTTACATGATACATTTGTATACGAGAAGCTCATTGTACCTTCATTAATTTGATAGGAAACAGTCACTTATGTAGGTATGGATGACTATATTGATAGTTGATTGTACCTTTTACACTATATACATAGATATGGAAAAAATAGAATGCTTACTCAGAATGGAGTTTGTTTGGTTGAATAGTTAGTCAGAGAGGAGTTAATGAGGTTTACCTTAATAAACAAATTGGAACATCCTGAGAGGTGATGAGAATCTTAGAGTAGTTTTTGTCACTGTCGTATCACCAGGTGAATGAGAGAAATAAATGGATAAGAGGCTGAAATGAAAGCTTTCAGATGTAGTGTAATTAACATTTCCATTGTATTTTGTAATTAGATCCACAGTCTTAGAGCAGTTAGGATGAAATGTGATTGTTATGAATAGATGATGCCCTAATGGAAAATATAAGCTACATATTTGTCAGTTTTACTGTGAACTTAGAAATGAAGTCCTCAACTGGTTTTCATCTTAGAACAGTGATATTAAAGTTATATGCTTTTTGACAAAATACCATTTCTTAAACAAGAACCAGCAGCACTAATATATATCTGTAGCTATATCTATGTCTATATTTTGCAACCATAATAATAACTTTCAGGTCTTCCTAGTTTGTAAATAAGCTTTAGACTATAGCTTGTGTACTTTGGGAAGGAAATTTTACTTCTGTTATTTTTAAAACAAAGCTTTGCAAAAAGCCTCTTTTTCATTGCTACCTTTTATTGTTCTAAGAATTCTGACATTTCCATATAGAATTTGGATTGTATTAAAAAGCCATCTGTCAGCAATATTTGAAAATTTTGAATTGGTTATTTTCAGGGTTTTTTTTTTTTCTTTAAAGAAAAGGGAAAAAAAAAGGTATTAAAACTTTCTTTAAAAAGACATTTTTAAAAATTTTTCCCAGTTACATTTAAAACAATTTTTAACATTTGTTTTTAAAACTTTTGAGTTCTAGATTTTCTCCTTTATCACTACTCTAATTCCCATTAAAAAAAAGTATATGCAATATATTGTATTTAATTTATAGTCTAACATATTTAACATGTATTGGTCGACCTGCCATCTTCGGGGGGAGGGGGAAAATTGGAAAAAAAGTTTGGCAGTTGGCAATGTTGTAACATTATCCATGCAAATATCTGGTAAATAAAAACTACTTTAAAAAAAAAAAAGAAAGACAGAAAGTATATGCGAAATTATGTAAATATGGTATAAGAATTTCTACTTCAAAATACTTGGAAAGAATGTAATTTCTCATCTTTTAGGCAATCAATAATTATTTATCCCTTCCAAAATATACATATGGATCTTTAGAGAATGTGCTCAATAAGATTCATTTACTGTCCTTGAATTTATATCTGTTTGACCTGTTAATATGCTACTAGATTTATTGGCTAATTCTATTCTGTAATTAATTACTTTGCAATAACTCACTTAGGAGCCCCTCTTTACTTTTAGTAGTATGTATTACATTATATATTCTGCTGTTTGAATGCTTAAAAGTTAATAGCCAAATTCAGAGTGGTAGTTTAAAAGTATTACTTTTAAAGATAAAAAATTAATAGAAAAATTATTTTCCTTATATCTGTTAACTATAAATTTTACATCTTCATTCTGAGTATCTTGAAATTATTAATTTTATTAAATATACAAATTTTTCTGGTTCATATTGGTATCATGAGTTTATTTTGTTGTAGGAATATAATTTGTAGTCTTAGTATATATTTCATACTCCTGTTTTTTATAAGTGCTTGAGTTGTTAAAAAAAAAAAAAAGCAATTTCAGTTAATCTAATTTCTTAAATGTTAAAAATGATTGGAAGAGTTAAATTTTAGTGTATAATCCATTTATAATATTTCAGAATGTGTCCCTAGAAATAACTGACTAAAGTTTTTCAAGCCTAATCTAAAAATGATCTTTAGGAATTTTGATTTCCAGAGCTTATTCCATGTGCTAAATTTCAAAAAGATTAATAATGGAAATTGTGCATCACAAACTTGTTTGCTTTGTGTGTCTACAAATTAAAATGCAAGTAAACATAAAAATTTGAAGTAGTATCAATATTTTTCTTTTTGAAAAGTATTCAGTCTTTTCTTTCTCTCTTTCTCTCCCTCCCTCCCTCCCTCCAGGGTCACACAGTCAGTAAGTGTTTGAGGTATGATTTGAATTCAGGTCCTCCTGACTTCAGGGCCATTGCTTGATCTATTGTATCATCTAGCTGCCCCCAGTTTTTCTTAAGGGTAATCTGTAACTGGAGACTTTTAAATATAAAAAGGTTTTTTTTTGTTTGTTTGTTTTTAACTTCCAGGCCTCTTTTAAATTTACATTTCACTTAATCTTCTTGGGTTTCACTTTCTTCATCTGAGAAATAGATGGCTGTGCTGGACAAGCCTTTTTGCTTTTCTTTCCATCTTTAATTGTTAGCCTCTTAATTACTATTATGCTATATTTCATTTAAGGAATGTTAAAGTGTGAGGAGTCACCTCATTCTGCTGTTCCTTTTTTTTTTTTTTTTTTTTTTTAATTTAACCTGCTTTTAAAGCTTTTCTGCCCCATTTTGGATCTTGAATTGTTAGCTTTCAGTTGTGGTTTTTTTGTTTTTTTTTTTTTTTTTTTTGACAGGTTGCCTGATTAGCAAGCCCCTCTCCATTTTATATTTCTGATTTAATCCTTCTATATAAATTAGATGATCAGTATTTACTAAACAGTTATTGAATATCTACTTTGTGCTAAGCACTAGAGATCTTAAGAAAGGCAGATGACAAAAAGGCAAAAGAATTGCCTTTAAAGAGCTCACAATGTAATAGCAAAGACAATAAACAAACAAATATATGCAAATAAACTATGTAGAGTGTAAATAGGAAATAAATTAGGGAAGGAAAGCACTAGAATTAAAAAAAGTTGGGAAAGGCTTCCTGTAGAAGATGGCTTTTTACTTAAGCCCTAAAGGAAGCTAGGTAAGCCAATAAATGGGAGATGTGAAGAGAGTATTCCAGTTGTAGGAGACTGACAGAGAAAATGCCTGGAGCCAAGAAATGGAATGTTTTGTTTTAGGAACATCTAAGAGGGCCCATGTCTTTGGACTAAAGAGTTAAGGGGCAGCTAGCTTGTGTAGTAGATAGAGCACCAGCCTTGAAGTCTGGAGTACCTAAATTCAAATGTGGTCTCAAATACTTAGCACTTCCTGGCTGTGTGACCCTGGGCAAGTTACTTAAACCCAATTGCCTCAGCCAAAAAAAAAAAGAAGAGTAAAGGACTTCTTAAACTTTTTCCATTCACAACCCCTTTCAAGAGAAATTTTTACCCAAACCTAGGTATATAGGTATATAAAATAAATATACAAATTAAACATTTACTGATAATAAATCATAAAGAATTTAATTTAAAACATTTTTTTGGTAAACATATAATTTTACCATTTATTAAAGATGCAAACTTTTATACTAATGAGATGGATGATTCCTAGGTTGTAAACTTGATAGTCTGGTAGGATATTGTTGTCTTTAACAGTAACTGGGAAGGGATGGGAGCAAGCGAGTGTTTAAGAGGAAAGCTAATGAATTCAGTTTTGGATTTTTTTGAGTTTAAAGTGTCTCTTGAACATCCAAGATGTCTGAAAAACTGTTGAAAATCTGAGACTGGAACTCAGCAAGTAAACAGGTATCTACATCTTTAGCCTACAGTGTGCTTTATATAATTGTTTTAATTGAATCTTCATAACAACCCTGAGAGGTAAAGAGTATATTTATTATTCCATTTTACAGATGGGAACCAAAGGCTTGGGAAGATCATGGTTTGTTCATAGTTACAGCTGCTAAGTGACAGAGGTGAAACTTGAACCCAAGCTTCTTGGCTCTAAATCTAGTATTCTTTCTAATTATCCTCTCCTTAAAAGGTCTTGGGTAGGCTTCAAACATCTACTTTTAGTTAATGACTGTGAGTTTATTAGTCCATTTTACTGCAAAGCCAACTGTTGTTGTAGCACAATGCCTTGTATCTAATGGGTATTCACTCACTATTAAATTGATTAGAACCCCTAAAGAAGAGAATAATTTCACCACTAGTAACAGAGGAGAGAAGAAGGGGAAACTTGTTCACAAGGAAGCCTAATACTTGGTAGGAATGAAGCGAAAGAGTTTTTTAATGGGTTTGAAGGAAGTAAATTATAGAACAAAAAGCTTAGAACAGAAATTGGAAAATCTCACCCAAGTAGCAGACACTTTAAAAATTAGAATAGAGCAAATGAAACTGTGAGACTAGAAGCCATGGAATATTACAACAGATTTAGAGGTTGGGGGGGGGGGAAGAAGAGGTAAAATAAGGGGAAAATCTTAAGAGTAAATGATGGAATAAGAAGAAGAAAGAAGGAAACAAACATTTTATTAAGTGCCTGCTGTGTGCAAGGCACTATGCCAAGCACTTGACTAATGTTCTCTCAGTTGAGCCTTACAACAACCGTGCAGTCTAGATGCTGTTATCCCCATTTTATAGATGAGGAAACTGAGGCAGTCAAGTTAAGTCACATGAGTAAAAAAATATCTGAAACTGGATTTTAACTTGAGTCTTGACTTTAGGGCCAGTATTATATTTACTGCACTATAAGATTTAAATATGGACACTGTTTCACAGATGATCTCTTTGTTGTTATTGGGGTTTTGTGTTTTTTGTTTTGTTTTGTTTTTTTTTCAGTTTTTTTTATTATTAAAGGTTTTTATTTACAAAGCACATGCATATGCATGGGTAGTTTTCCCACATTAACCTTTGCATAACCTTTTGTTCCAAATTTTCCCCTCCTCCCACCCCACCCCAGTTGGCAGGTGTCCAATACATGTTAAATATGTTGAAATACATGTTAGATCCAATATATGTATACATATCTATACAGTTATCTTGTCGCACAAGAAAAATCAGATCAAGAACGAAGGAAAAGAAAAACTGAGAAAGAAAACAATGCAAGCAGATAACAGAGAGTGAGAATGTTATGTTGTTTTCCACACTCAGTTCCCATGGTTCTCTCTCTTAGTCTCTTCATTACTGAACAAATTGAACTAGTTTGAATCATCTCATTGTTGAAGAGAGCCACGTCCATCAGAATTGATTGTCGTATAGTCTTGTTATTGCTGTGTACAGTGATCTCCTGCTCCTGCTCATTTCACTCAGCATCAGTTCATGGAAGTCTCTTCAGGCTTCTCTGAAATCATCCTGATAGTCATTTCTTATAGAACAATAGTATTCCATAACATTCATGAACCATAACTTATTCAGCCATTCTCCAATTGATGGATATCCACTCAGTTGCCAGTTTCTCATCACTACAAAGAGGACTGCCACGAATATTTTTGCACATTCGGGTCCCTTTCCCTCCTTTAAGATCTCTTTGGGATATAACCCTAGTAGAAACACTGCTGGGTCAAAGGCTATGCACAGTTTGATAACTTTTTGAGCATAGTTCCAAATTGCTCTCCAGAATGGTTGGATTCGTTCACAGCTTCACCAACAATGTACCAGTGTCCCAGTTTTTCCATATCCCCTCCAATATTTGTCATCTTAGCCAGTCTGAGCAGTGTGTAATGGTATATCAAGAGTTGTCTTAATTTTCATTTCTCTGATCAATAGTGATTTGGTGTTACTATTGGTTTCTGTATGTGAAAATATAGTGATATTGGTTAATTTCAGAATAATAAAAATAAAACTGAAAAAAGAAAAAAAAATTGGTTGTATAGTTACAAAACGGAGGGCACAGAAATAGAATTTGATTTATTAACTTGCCCCCATAGTATAGAACTAGGAATGAGTGGAATTTAAAAGAAGACAGAATCTTATACAACATAAAGACAACTTCTAATAAATAATCCTTTTATGACTAGAAGGGGCAGTCTTGAGAATTCACTATCCCTGAGGCTAGATGACCACTTTTCAGGAAGTTAAAGACTAAATTCATAATTTATTTAGTGATTGATAAATTGATACTGAGAACTCTTCCAAGTCTTCATATGCTATCAATCCATAAATTCTATAGACTTCAAGTCAATGAACAAATTAGGTTCTTTTCAATGATCACATGTTATGCTGTACTCTCACTGTCAGTTAATGAATATGTGAAATGATTTGCAAGTTAAACATACACAAGAAACAGAAATGCTGAAGCAATGCTAAGAAGCTTCTAATATTTTGAACTGAAATTGAAAGTTTTCTAAAGGGGGCAACTTTCCTGGAAATTTAGTGACCCCTTTCCCCAAAGTTACCCTTGAAGCCTACAAAGGTCATGCATAATATTTCGAGTAATTTCTGAAGCTTTTTAAAAATAACCTTAATATTTCATTTTTTATTAGTTCAAATCTTACGAATTATGTGGATAAATTTCATGATAAATCCTTTTTAAAAGTAATAATCATTAGTTTCAGACTTATACTTGGAGAAGGAAGCATGATTGAAAAATGGATTGTTAGAGTATTAACCAAATTTTTCTAATAATTGAGGGTTACCCTTAATTAATTTCTTTTGAGTATTACATTCACTGTCTTTTCTACATATAAGATACTATGATTGCTATTCATTCAGGATGTTGATAAGACATAATCCCTGCTTTCAAGTTGGTTGCAATCAAATAATACAGTGAATCTATCTGGAGTAAAGATGTATGTCAGATGCATGGGTTTTTGTTTGTTTTTCTTCTGCAGTGTGTCATGTGGAAAAGTATGATTTGTTAAAACTCTGAATTTATATTTTTAAATATCTAGTGCTTAGTCACAGTTCATTATTCTAATAACCAGATCATCAATTTCCTTTGTAAGGGGTCTTGTAAAAATATAAAGTTGATGATGTTATCTAGATAACCTAAATAAAGAAAAAAAAAACTTTACTTAACATGGGTAGATTGCAAAAGGCTCCAAAGATTTGAGAGCAGACAGATATTTTAAAAATAGAATAGAAATTTCTGAAAAACTGCCAGTGACTGAGGAAACCTTTAAGTATTTAAGTACTTCATTGTTTTTGGATCTTTTAACTGGAAGAATAGATTTAGGCTAGAAGCAGAATCGTTATTTTCCCACAGGTTAATTTGCATAAAGTGAAAGCTTAGAACAGAAAAGTAAAAAGAAATCTTTAATAGTACTTAGGAAATGGTAAATAACCTTCACTCTCAGACATCAAATAACAAAGATTTTACTGGGGACAACTTTCCTGGAATTTTAGTGACCCCTTTTCCCAAAGTTACCCTTGAAGCCTACAAAGGTCATGGATAATATTTCAGAGTAATTTCTGAAGCTTTTTAAAAATAACCTTAATATTTCAGTTTTTTATTAGTTCAAATCTTATGAATTTTGTGGGTAGATATTTTGGGCTCTTGTTCATTTTCAGGATTCATTGATGGTGTTTGGTGTTTAAGAAGTCTTCTCCAACTCTTTACCACTATGTCATGCATTCTGTCACTTAGTTTCAATTTCTCCCTGTCTTCTGGTTCATTTTCTACTGCATACAACATTCCTATGTCTGCCATCCTAAAATGACTCTCATTAGATTCTTCCATCCTGGCTGTTGCCCCATATCTTTTCTGCCCTTTATAGCTAAATTCCTTGAAAAGGCTATTTACAACAATAAGTGCTTGTACTTTTCATTCCATCTGCTTTCTTCAAAGATACCATTGATCTCTTAATTGTCAATTCCAATGGCCTTTTCTCAATCCTCCTCCTTGATCTTCTGCAGCCCTTGACACTGTTGATCATGCTCTTCACTTGTACTTTCTTGCTAGGTTTTTGGAACACTGCTCTTTCCTGGTTCTCCTCTTCCCTCTCTGATTGCTCAGTCCCTTCTTTTGCTATATCCTCAGCCATATTGAATCCTTAACCCTTGGTATGCCTCAAGGTTCTGTTCTGGGTTCTCTTGTATTCTTTCTCTATACAACTTCACTTGGTGAAGCTCCCATGGATATATTTTATCACTCTCTCTATGTTGTCTATTTTCAGAATTACTTATCCTGCCCCTCCCTCTGTCTTCCTTCAGTCTTATATTTCCAACTGTCTTTTAGACATTTAGAACTGAATGCCCAGCTAGACATCTTAAACTCATTATATCCAAAATAGAGCTTGTTATCTTTCCCTCTAACACCTTCTATCTTCCCTATTCTGTTAAGGACAAGAGCATCCTCCCAGTCCCTCAGGTTTATAACCTAGGAATCATTTTACTCACTGCCTTTTTCACCTCTACTCATTCCCCCTTCCCTTACACCCAATCAAAGTGATTTTTCTGAAGTGCAAGTCTGACTTTGATACCCCCTACTCAGTAAATTTCGACAACTCCCTGTTGCTTCCATGATCAAATACAAAATCCAATGTTTAACATTTAAGAGTCTACTTAAATCTTATAGCCTTCAATCCAATGATACTGGCCTCTTGAAAAAAATTCTATATTAATAACTGCAGACATTTTCTTTAGTTGTCCCCCATAATTAGAGTGATTTCCCCGTCTCTGCCTACTGACTATTTGGCTTTTTTTAGGTCCCAACTAAAATCCTGTCTCCTACTAGAAACCTTTACCAATCCTTCCTAATTCTAGTGCCTTCCCCCATTTATTTATTTCCTGTTCAGGATCCTCTTTAGAGCTTATTTGTACTAATTTGTTTGCTTACTGTTTCCTCCATTACACTGTTAGCTCTTTGAGGTCAGAAACTGCCTCTTGCACTTTTTTGACTTTCCAGTGCTTAGCACAATGCTTGGCATAGAGTAGACATTTAATAAATATTTACCACCTGTCACTTAGCACTATATCAGTTAAGTGTTTTTCTTGTAGTTTGTTGGGTATGTGATTTAAAAGCAAACATGTTTGTCTTTTGTGTGAATGAATTGACTTGAAGGGGAGGAAACAAACATTTATGAAACTTCTACTTTGTACTAGGTACATTTGATCCTTAACAATGTAGTTGCCTTGAATGAAAAACTTTCTGAAGTCCATTTGTATCCTTACAAGTCATTCATCATGTTATTTCATTTTCCATTTTTACTTCATAATAATACACTGGAAAGAGCACTGGATTTGGAATTAGAAAACCTGAGTTTGAATTGTGACTCCACTATTTGTGATGTTTGTGATCTTAGACAAATCACCTGACCCTTGCTGAACTGTTACCTGCATCTATAAAATAAAAGAGTTTGAGTAAATGATCTTTAAGGTCCCTTTTATAATTCAAAACATTTGGTCCTATGGCATCTGCTTTCATGCAACTTAAGAGTTAAGGGTGAGTGGAAAGAAGGATATGATGTGTTTATTCAGTTTGGCCACTAGATGGCATTTGTGCCCTTTTCTCCTCCAACATGACTCACTTGTGTTCAGGATAGGAAATTAAAGCTAGCCATTGAACTCCACACCATAGTGAGATTTTTATTTTAAACCTCATTGTATAGTTGATGATGAACATTCTAGTATGTGGAATCTTGAAAAAACAAAGAAACACACATATATACTTCTCTTAAATAAATAACTATTTAAAATAACTGAGGTATTTATTAATAAGCATTTATATATGATAGACAGCAGACCTTAATATAACAGAGAGCTGGCTTCCAAGTCAATAAGACTAAGTTCAAACTTCACTTTTTCCTCACGTCTCCTTGATCTTAAGCAATTCTCTAAGACATACATTTTTAGTTTTTTAATTGTTTTTGTTAGACTTTAGTGACCCCTTTCCCCAAAGTTACCCTTGAAGCCTACAAAGGTCATGGATAATATTTCAGAGTAATTTCTGAAGCTTTTTAAAAATAACCTTAATATTTCAGTTTTTTATTAGTTCAAATCTTATGAATTTTGTGGGTAGATATTTTGGGCTCTTGTTCATTTTCAGGATTCATTGATGGTGTTTGGTGTTTAAGAAGTCTTCTCCAACTCATTACCACTATGTCATGCATTCTGTCACTTAGTTTCAATTTCTCCCTGTCTTCTGGTTCATTTTCTACTGCGTACAACATTCCTGTGTCTGCCATCCTAAAATGACTCTCATTAGATTCTTCCATCCTGGCTGTTGCCCCATATCTTTTCTGCCCTTTATAGCTAAATTCCTTGAAAAGGTTTGGTTTGGGGGAGGAGTTACACTTAATAGTATTTTTTTTTCCAATTACATGTAAAGATAGTTTTTAGTATTTATTTTTGTATGATTTTGAGTTCCAAAATTTTCTCTTTCCTTTCCCCTCTCTGACAGCAAGCAATCTGACATATAGATTATTTATGGACAGTCGTGTTAAACATTATTTTCACATGGCATGTTGTGAAAGATCAGAACAAAAGGAAAAAAACACATGAAAGAATTTTTTAAAAGTGAAAATAATATACTTTGATCTGCATTTTGACCCCATAGTTCTTGATATAGATAGCATTTTCCATCATGAATCTTTTGAAATTGTTTTAGATCATTATATCACTGAGAAGAGCTAGATCTATCATAGTTGATCATCTACTATACTGTTATTACTGTGTATAATGTTCTCCTGGTTCTGCTCAGTTCATTCAGCATTATTAGTTCATATAAATTTTCCAGATTTTTCTGAAGTCATCATTTCTTAGAGTACCGTAATATTCCATTACATTCATATACCACAACTTGTTCAGCCATTCCCCAATTTGTGGTCATTTCCATTTCCAATTCTTTCCCACCACAAAAAGAACTGCTATAAATATTTTTATACATATGAGTCTTTTCCCTCTTTTTATAATTTCTTTGGGAGAGAGACCTAGTAGTAAGTAGTATTGCTCCATCAAAGGATATGCACAGTTTTATCACCCTTTGAGCATAATTCCAAATTCTCCTCCAGAATGATTGGATCAGTTCACAACTGCACCAAGAATGCATAAATGTTCAAATTTTTCCAGCTCTTAAGCATTCATCTTTTTTTTTTTTTTTTTTGCCAGAAGTTCTTACTGTGGTCCTCATACCTCTGGGAGTTCCTAAGACTTTTTGAGGAGATCTGAAAATGTCATATTAATACTAAGATTATATTTAACTACTAAAACACTCTTCCCTTTTCCAATTATGTATTTGTATGAGGCTTGATTTTCTTCAGATATTTCTATCAAAACAACATTGCAACCGATTGTAAACAGAAACAGTTATGAAAATCTAACTGTCTTCTGTTAAATCAGACATTAAAAAGATAATGTCAATAGATATAGCTCACATAAAAGCTCTTTGGAGTGCTCAATAATATTTAAAGTGCAAAGGAGATCCTGTGACTAAAAAATTTTATAACTATTGAGGTTTGGGAATTATTCAGTTCCTGACCTTTTATTAGTAGAGGGGATCTTCTTACTAGCTTTCTATGTGAGTGAAAACACAGCTTCAGTTCAAAAGAAATAAAAGTTTTTATAACACAGCAACATTGAAATTTTAAACTGTCATCTGTGCCATAAAGGAACTGCATGTTGATGCAGATCTTTTTATTTACTGTCCTTTAGAAGTAATAATTCTGCTTATTATATATAGTATTAAAGAATTTCAGAGTTGGAATTGATCTCAGATGTCAGATTCTTTCTTGACCAACTTCATCCAGGACTAGAATTCTTTGCTCAGTGTCTTCATTAATTGATTGCTCTGTCTTTTAAAGACCTACTGAGAAGGTGGCTCACTACACGCTTGAACAGCTTTTAATTGCTTACCTTAAATTTGAATATGCTTCTGAAATACCTATTTATTTTGCTATTTCTGCCACATAGCACCTAACAGAACAAATTTTAATACCTTTTCCAAAAAATAGCTCTTCCAATATTTATAATTTCTACTTTCCTTCCACCCAAGATCTCTCTTTTCTAGATTCTATACCTTCAAAAAGTTCTCTAACCTGTCACTATTCTCATTCCTATCTATTAGAAGCTGGTAACAACTTTTCTACATTCTCTCAAAAATATGATGACTAGAACCAAATGCAGTACTGTGGGAAATGTGATCTGAACACAACAGTATAGTAGAGATTAACCTTTCATTTTAGACATGATATGTCGTGCAGCCTAGGATAACAATACCTTTTTTTTTTCCCATTTTTTGCCCCACCTTGTTGTCTTCTTGGCTCAATGTGTGAATTTGAACATCTTTTTCACAAGGATTATTATCTTACCATATCTCCCATACTATATTCAGGAAATTGTTTTTATTTAATCTATGTGTAATCTGTGCATTACTTCTAATTTTCATTTCTATTATATTCTGCTTGGTTTTTGCCCATTAGATTTTTATGTGTACTGTCTGTATGATTTAAGATATTAGTAGTTCTTTGTAAATTATGCAGCCTGTACATTTGATGGGCATGCCATCTGTTTTTTTTACCAGATCATTGATTAAAAAACTTTGACTGCCATAGGGCCAAGGTTAGGTTTCCTATGCTTCACTCTAATTTTTGGAGAGTATATTTCTAAGGTTTCTGTTTTAGCTCATTTTCTTCCAACTTATTTCATATTTCCCCTATTTTCATTCTCTTGCCACACTTATATAAATTATTTTATGGTAAAACTGGAAATTTTTAAGCCATACTTTCGAACTTAAAGTAGAAAACAATTAAATTGTGTTTGTATATGTGTTTTCCTGATCATCACCTGACATTTGTATTGGTTTCACATATGTTTTACCAGTATGTATTTTTGTATCTGTTGGTTCTTCTGTTAGAGTATAAACTCCTTGAGAATAGGGACTATTTTACTTTGGTCTTTCTGTCCTCAGATCTTGATATATGTGTTTGTTGATATGTGCTTGATATGCTAATTGATTTGATTATTGTCATCAAATATACTGTTCTCCTTATTCCATTCTATATTATTTGCATCCTGGTGGATTTTTTTTTTTTTTTTTTTTTAGAAATCTTTATGTTCAAAATTTTCATGCACAATAATCTATTACATTCAAAAATTATAATTGGTTCTGCCACTTTACAGTTAGTGAATATAAATGTTAAGTTTTTTTAGGGAAAATAATGACAAATTGGAATAAGGTCAGACAACAGTGTGTGCTTGGACAAGAGACTTAGTTCTTCTAAAACTTCTTAGGTTAGAGGAAAGAGGAGTGATAACTATTAATATAATTGAGGGGCTACTATGTGAAATAGGAATTAAGCTTCTTGGACCCAAATATAGAGCTAGTAGCAATGATTTGAAATTGGATAAGAAAAAATTCCATTAACAGTTCCCCAAAGTAGAATGGGCTCCCATAGAAAATTGTAGGTCCTCCATCACTAGAAACCGTCAGAGATTAGATAACCATTTCTCAGAGATGCTTTGTTAAGGAAAGTATTGCTGGCTTATATACAGGTTTTATCAAGTAATTTCTGAAGTGCCAGATTATTTTTAACATTAAAATTTGTTGATTAAAACTTTCTATATGAATGGTTTTGATCTGTCTGCATTATTTAATGACACAAATAATAGGAACAATTTTCAGAAAAAGAAATTAAAACCATTCCTAGTCATATGAAAAAATGCTCTAAATCACTATTGATCAGAGAAGTGCAAATTAGGACAACTCTGGGGTACCACTGTACACCTCTCAGATTGGCTAAGATGATAGGAAAAGAAAATGATGAATGTTGGAGGGGATGTGGGAAAACTGGGACACTGTTGGTGAAGTTGTGAACTGATCAACCATTTTGGTTGAGCCATTTGGAACTATGGCCAAAGGGCTATGAAACTGTGCATACCCTTTGACCCATAAATGTTTCTACTGTGTCTATATCCCAAAAAGATCTTAAAAGAAGGAAAGGGACCAGTATGTGCAAAAATGTTTGTGGCAGCCCACAAATATAGCAAAAATATAGTGGCAAGAAACTGTACCCATCAATTGGAGAATGGTATATAAATACTATGGAATATTATTTGTTCTGTAAGAAATGATCAGCAAGATGATTTCAGAAAGGCCTGGAGAGACTTACATGAACTGATGCTAAGTGAAATGAACAGAACCAGAAGATCATTATACATGGCAGCAACAAGACTATAGGATGATCAATTCTGATGAATATGATTCTTTCCAATAATGAGATGATTCAGGCCAGTTCCAATGATCTTGCAATGGAGAGAGCCATTTGCACCCAGAGAGAGGAAATGTGGAGACTGAGTGTGGATCACAACATAGTATTTTCATTGTTTTTGTTGTTGCTTGCTTGCTTTTTTCTTCTTCTTTTTATTTTTCCTTTTTGATCTTATTTTTCTTATTCAACAATATGTAGAAGAACTGCATATGTTTAATCTGTAAAGATCAGACTTGCCTAGATCTCTGCGTAGCAAGCTCACCAAGAAATATGAAGGACTTAAGGGCCAAAAAAGCCTGTTTGTTCTCTGAGGGATGATGTGTGACACTATTAAATGTTGTTTTCATTTTCTTGATTTAGAATTAATTCTTTTATCCTTGGGAATTGAATAAATAAACATAGAGTGGACCATTTTGAACCTTGCAAATAACCATTATTCCCAAACTAAATTTTTTATAGATTTACCTTATACATATTTAACTAGCATTATGGGTACTCATTGGATTCATTGATTGTTTACTATGAACATTAATCCTCTGAAACATGCAAATTTTTGAGAATTTGATTTGGCAGTGGTAAAAAATAAACAACTTGTGCCCAGTAATGGTGTAAAATTAGATTATCATTGCATAGTCCAAATGTACAGGCATGCCAATGAGTTGAACTAACCTTCTCTAAATGGTTAAGTTTGAATGATTTTTTTTCCATAATGTGTTTGCTATTTAGTATTAGCTATAAATGTACAGGAGGGGTGTTTGATGTGTGTGGCTTTTGTCTGTTTTCATACTTGCTCTTTTTTTATATTTTGGCAGTGACTATATACTCAGATTAAAATTATTCCGAAGGGGGTGTAGCTATGCAATGGTGAGTGAAGTTGGAGAAGGCCTTTTCGTTCATGTGTGTGTGTGTTGAGGTCTAAAGTTTCGTATTTCATGTAAGGCTCTTATAACAACTGATTGACCACTTTTAGTAATGTCCTTTTTAAATACTAATCTGATAGCTTTTCTGGGTATTAACATAATGTGACTTATTTAAAACATTAAAAGAATTTTTCTGTGGCTTCATCTTGTAATTTTTGTTGGTCAGTCTGCTCATTTAGCCATTCAGAGCAAGAGGTCCTGAATTGTGTAATAGTTACAATGAATTTAGGTCCAAATTTGAATGAGGTAAGGATGGAGTGCACTATTCAACATTATGGAAAGAAGACTTATTATGTAACTATCGACCTGTAGTGCCTTTAAAAAGTGAATTTCCAAATAAATCTGAACACTTGTCTTTATTTAAGAAAGAAAACGAAATAAAGCCACAATTATGGTTAACACAACTTCTAGCAGCTTGAATATATTCTGAAGGGTAAAGGATCACCTGTTCAGCTAAACTGAGTATAATTCTTCAGGGGGAAATGGATATGTAATTAAATAGAGGGCTTTCTAGCATTCCTGATGAAAAGACCAGAGCTGAATAGAAAATTTGATTCTCAAATACAAGACTCAAGAGAAGCATAATGACATTAAGAAGAAAGAATAATCATAAGTAAATCAATAAGTTTAAACTGTTGGTATTCCTATGTGGAAAGATAATACTTATAACTTCTAAAAATTCTTATTATTAGGGCAGTTACAAAAAATATACATAAAGTTGAGAGTACAAGAGTATGGTAACTATGATGAGTTGACTTCCAAAAAAATGAAATAAAAATTAGAGATTAGAAAGGGAGGTTCACTGGGAGAAGGGGGAGGAAAGATAGAAAAGGGTAAATTACATAAAAGAAGCACAAAAGAACTTTTAAAGTGGAGGGAAAGATAGGCAGAGATTGGTGGGAAAGAATCTTACTCTCACTGGAATTGTCTCAAAGAAGAAATAAACTTTTATTTGTTATTGGGGATAGAAATCTAACTTAAAGGAAAGTAGGAAGGAAAGAGACAAGGTGGAGGGAGACTGATAGAGGAAAGGACAGATTGGAGAAGGCTGGTTAGAAAGAAAACACTTTTGAGGAGGGACAGGATTAAAGGAGAGAGAGAGGGAGGGAGGGGAAGGAGAAGAATAAATGGGGGGAAAGTAGGATGGAGGGAAGTACACAATAATCATAACAATGTAAATAGGATGAATTCACCTACAAAACTGAAGTAGATAGAGGAGACAATATGGTTTAGACATAAACAAAATAGAGGAACATGGAATAGTTCTATCAGATCTATGAATAAGAGAAGAATTTATGAAAGTACATAATGAGATGTAAAATTGATAAATTCGATTACATTACAAAGCTTTTGCACAAACAAAATCCATACAGCCAAGTTTGGAAGGAAAATAGACTAGGGAAAAGATTTTACAGCAAGTTTATCTGATTAAGGTGTCATTTCTCAAATATATAGAAAACCGAGTTAAAATTATAAAAATACAAGTCATTCCTCAAAAGATATGAGCAGGAATTTTTCAAATAAAGAAATCAAGTCTGTAGTACTGTGGGGAAAAAAAAATGCTCTTAATTTGCTTATAATAAAAGAATTACAAAATAAAACAATTCCCAAGGTACCTCCCACATTGGCTAATGTGACAGATAAGGAAAATAACACTGCTAAGGGGGATATAGAAAAACAGGACACTAATACACTATGGGTTATGTTGTGAACTTAACCAGTCATGCTGCAGAACAATTTGGAACTATGTCCAAGAGACTATAAAACTGTTCATACTCTTTCATCTAATACTACTAGGTCTGTATTATATATACACAAATATTTATAGCACCTCTTCGTAGTGATAGAATTGGAAATTGAGGAAATAGTCATTGCTAGAATGGCTGAACAAGTTGTGGAATATGAATGTAATGGAACAATAATGTGCTATAAGAAATGATAAGTAGCATGCCTTCAGAAAAATCTGGGAAGATTTTTATGAACTGACAGTAGTAACAATATTGTATGATGATCAACTACAAATGACTTAGCTATTTTAAGCAATCAGTGTTTTAAGATAATGCTGAAAAGATCTAGGATAAAAGAATATTATTCCCCTCCAAAGAGAGAATTAGTAGAATCTGAATGCAAATTAAGGCATACATTTTTTTCCTTGATTTTTTTTTTTTTTTTTTTTAGTTTGTCATCCCTTTTATAATATGGCTATTTTGGAAATAGTTTTGTATGATTGTACATGTATAGTTGATATCAAATTTCTTGTCATCTTAGGAAGAATTAAGAGAAGGAAGAAGAGAGAGAAAATTTGGGACTCAAAATAACCGAGGGAGGGAAAGAAAGAAAACTTAGGACTCAAAAAATTTTTTTAAAGTTATTTCTTTACATATAATTGGAAAAATATTTTTAAATGTCAATCTTTAAATTTTATTATTATTATTATTATTATTGTTATTATTATTATTATTAGGCTGAGGCAGTTAGGGTTAAGTGACTTGCCGAGGGTCACATAGCTAGGAAGTGTTAAGTGTCTGTGGCCAAATTGGAATTGGGGTCTTCCTGAATTCAGGGCTGGTGCTATATCCACTACACTACCTACCTCTGCCCCCTCAATGTCAAATCTTTAAAGTTTCAATTAAATATAATTAAGTTGAAATAGAGATACATAAATATATCTTCCAGGTGCTGTTGATTTGGAACTAGCAAAATAACATTTTTTCCCCTTGGATTGTTTACAAAAGCAGTGTTTGTTGAGCATCATTTTTTAATCTGAGTTAAACACTAAAAATCCTTTATATAGTAGCAAATTTTGAATTGGACATTTTTTTACTAAGAAATTTATCAAAATTGCAAATGCATTTATGTGGTATTTTTTATCTTTTCATAAGCCTTTTCTGTAAACATTTTGCATTGACAAAAATATCATACAGTATAACTTCAAGTTATTCAGAAAGACTGGATAAGAAATGTATTTTGATATAGCAGTGTTGCATCAGTTATAAAAAAGTGAAATAAATTTATATTTTTATTTTTACCAGAAATAAGTTCTTCAGTATTGGTATTATATTAGTTTACAACTGTGCAAAGAATATTTTGGTATTAATAAACCCCAGTGAATCAGTATATAAGAATAGCTTGTATTGAAGAAAAAGTAGGGTTCTGTTTTATGGTTATTATTATTTGAAGTAACTATCTGTACTAATAAAAGATACTGTTTTAGTTAAAGTAAGGGCATAACTTTATGTTTGGTTTGTTGGGGGAAAATATTTTAAAAAGAAAGTAATAGGATTTCATGAAACTAGTTTTCAACTCATGAAAAGACAAAACTTTTGTATGTGGGAATGTATATGGCACCAGTTGTTTGATTTAAGTAATATTTAAATTTGACTTTTTAAATCACTAGAAACATTTTTAAATATTTCTGATTTAGTTATTTCTCAATAAATATGTTTTCTTGGGTTCTATTCCTTTAAGTTTTATTTATTCAGTTTATATAATACAATTTTCCAAGGATATTCCCACTTCAAAAATCATTATTTTGATTGAACTCAGAAAGTATTTACTAAGTATATACTGTGTGTTAGATACTACTAATACAAAGATGCAAATGAAATATAATCTTCTGACCTAAAAGAGCTTCTCTTGGAATGGATGAGTTGGACCATCCTTGATAACTTTTCTATTAGTATTTGCCATTTCTTTTCTAATTTTCAATCTATAATTGAATGTACAAATGATATAATTTAAAAGGGTCACCTGTTTAATCTTTATACAGAAGAATAGAGGTGAGTACCATTTCCATTATAGTTATATATAATGCATTAACATTTAATGATTTTGAAATGATAAATTATACATTAGCACAATAAATAAAAATATGAAAATGTTGATTTCTTATTGTTGAGTTGTTTTTCTAATAATAGTAATGGAACCTAACCCCTTTTTTCTCTAAGAAGCTTAGTGTATTTTGAATTCATCATGACTTCTAAAAAAAAAAAAAACAAACACACACACACACCACATAGTTTTTATTATTTATTCTTCCAAAGTAGTGATAACTTAAAAATGAAGACTGCCTTAGCATTGTTTGGGTTGTTTCTATGGGCAAAGGTAGAATGCTGTAGTGCCTAAACAATACTTCCTGCAAATACAAGGAGAAAAAAGAATAGAAGTCATTTATTCTGAAAGACTTTATTGTTGGAAACTGATTAATTCCCATTTGTGAGTTTTGGGGAAAATGCTTTTTTGCCAACTTAAGAAAGAAATTCTATTGGTTACCACCATCTCTTTATTTTTATTTTGAGACCTAGAAGAAGAAGGGAGATGTAGAAAAATGTTCCTTATAAATCAAGGCTTTTAAAAAATAGATTTATTCTCTAATGTAATTTTGCCTGATCTTTTGAGAAACATAGTTCAACTGTAGTTATCTGGAGACTAACCTTCAATCAACTGCAAGGGACTAAAATAGAATCACTTCAGTTTCTAAATAAGGGGGGAGGGAGATAAAGTACTTTTGGCAAATAAACCTTGAGTAGCAGGAAATCAACCAAGAAGAGGAAAAGTTCAAAGATTAATTATACTTGATGTACTTACCCTCCAGAGTAAGAGAAGGATATTCTGTCTGATAATGTTTGTAAGATACAAGTAGCACATAAATGGCCAAAAATAGAGGCTTAAGGAAAAAAGCAGATAGAGATGGCAGAAAAATTCTAGGCGGCATGAACAGTAGGAATTATAAACAACAAACTTAGGAAATAACATGAAGCCCTCTGAAAAAACAGAATAGACCCAGTACTCCTACATTTTAGGAGCTCAAATAGTAATCTGTACCTGGGTAGTAAAGTCTTTGAAGTCATAGGGAATCTGTTCTTTACAAAATGTGATTATGAAGACAGCCACCTGAACCACACTGATATCTAAATGCTGTTAGTCTCACATCTTTCATAGCTATAATTCAATTCAGAATATATTGATTAAATACATATCTACAAATGCAAAGATGACAAGCAAAGTCTCTGCTTTCTGAAAACTTTTACACTGTCTGGTGCTTCTTGAAAGATGTTGTCCAGGCTCCTTTTATCATAGTTGTTTTCAGTTAGTCCAATAAATCTTAGATTGTCTCTCCTAAATAGATCTCTTTTCCATGTCAGTTTTTTTTCCAATGAAGTATTTTATTTTCTAATATTTTTTAATGTTTTTGGTTTGTTTGACTGAATCCTTAAAGTCTCATTGACATTTGTCCAATTCTAATTTTTAGTGAATTATTTTTTTCAGTTAACTTTTTTACCTTCTTTTTTTTACATTTGGCCAATTGAACTGTTAAAGGAGTTGATTTTTTTTCCTATTTTTTAAAGTTGTTCTCTTTTTCCATTTCATCAAATCTGTTTTTTAAGAAATTGCTTTCTTCAATATATATATATATATTTTTTTCCCCCATTTCACCAAATGTATATTTTTAAGGAGTTGTTTTCTTCAGTTAATTTCTGTGTTTCCTTTTCCAAATTCTTCAGCAAAACTCATTTCCTTTCCCCAATTTTATTCTAAACTCATCTTTTAAGATCCTTTTTGAATTATTCCAAAATTATTCCAAAAAAATTCCAATTATTCCAAAAAAGCCTTTTGAATTGGAGAACCAGTAAATATACCCCTTGAGGCTTCATCTGGAGATGATTTGCCTTTAGTGTACTCAGGATTTGAGGTCTGTTCTTCCTGTCTCCAAAGTAGCTCTCTATGGTCAGAGCTCTTTTTGCTTTTTTCCTCTTTAAAGGTTGAGGTGGGCTCCTAGGGCACAGGGGAGATTGTCCCAACCTTCCTCTATAGGTGACGAAGTTTTGATTTGCTGAGGCCAGTGCTGCTGCTTCCTTCCTGAGCTGGGCCTGGCCAAGTCCTGCTTGTTATGTGGGGGTGCAGGGACTCATGATTTGCCTTCTGCAGTTGCATTGGAGGCCTCAGAGGCAATGTACTGATGCACTTGGCTTCTGAACCAGGACAATGCTGCTGTATTTTGGCTACGAGCAGCTATCCCCTTGAGGTGCCTCTTCACCCTGGGCCTCCTTGAGCTCGGCCAGGGCCCTCCCTTCTCTCTCCTCCCTCCCTGTTCCCCCCTCCTCTCACCTACTTGAGAAAGACCTTCTAAGATATCTTCTGCTGGAAATTTTTTGTCATCCAAATATTTGTGGGTTCTGTTACTCCAATATCTGTTCAGAGGCTTGATCTGGTGTTGATCTGAGGGAAGCTGGGGAGAGAGTTCAGGCATAGTCCTGGCTACTCTCCACCATCTTAAATGAGTCTTCCGACTTCCCCCTTGTAGGAATTGTTTTCTTTAATCAATTTTTGTACTTCCTTTTCTAATCTATTGACTCTCTTCTCATTTCTTTCTCTAGTTTTCCTTCTACTTCCTAATTGATTTTTAAATAAAATCCTTTTTGTATTCTTCCAAGAAGGATTTTTGAGCATGAGATCAATTCATATTCCCCTTTGAGGATTCTCATGTAAGCATTTTGACGTGATTGTTTTATGAGTTTGTGTTTTGTTCTTCCTTGTTGTCATAACAGCTTTCTATGGTCAGGTCTCTTTTCTGGGTCCCCCCCCCCAATGTTTTTTAGCCTATTTTGTGACTTAAGTTGAGCTCTGCTCCTGGAGTAGAGTAGGCACTCTCCCAAGCTTCTTATGCTGGAGAATAAGGATCTAGTCACTGGCTTTCTGTTCCAGGGTCTCAGGGGCTGGCAGCTTGCCTACTGTACTGAGGTAGTCCATCTTACTCATGCCGGTTGTGCTGGGGGTTTAGAAGCTGGCAATTTGCCTTCTGTGCTGACACTGGAGGTCTCATAGATGGCATGCTATACCGATGGCCTGCTTAGCCAGAATTAAGGGGTCTTGGTTGCTGATATGCTCTGTGCTGTAGCTAAGGCATTCCTGCTGACTTGCCCAAATACCTGCAGTAATCTGCATCTCTGTTTCCTCAAGTGAGACAGACCTTTTCTGAAGTCCTCCTAAATTATCTTAAGCTGAAAACGTGTTTCACTCCAACTTTTTGCAAGTTCTTTCACTCCAAAATCCATTTAGAAACTTGATTTAACATTGTTTTCAAGGGAAACTAGGAAGAGTTCAGGCATTTTCATGGCTTTTCTCTGCCATGTTTAGATTCTGAATTTTTATTTTTAGCAAATTGATTCAAAACCCACTGAAATTCTTTGCTTGGAAGATATCAGTAGGAAATCCAATTTAAGAACATTGATGGGGTTTTGGTTTTGGTTTTAAACCATGACACTTGGTTTTGGAAACAAAAAGATAAGTTTTTAAATATCCTGCTAATTATCATGACATAATACTGTCATGATAAATAATCTTGAGACACTGTAATATGGTAAGATTAATCATTAGTGATCGTGCATGTAATTACATATTTTAGATAATAGAATAATAGATAATAGAAAAATTTTATGTCTTAGAGTGATGCTGATGAAAAGTTTCTACTAAATGTCTTGTTTGCTTGTGCTTAGATTATTATGATCTGCAGTACATGATATTTTTTAGGAATCTTTTTAAGCCTCTTTTGTGAGGATTGTTTTGAGTAAAACTAAATACTATCTTAACTATTACATACACATAAATTACAATATATCAAAGTTAGCACATTTAATATAAGTAAAGTTTAATTTCTTTACTTTAAAAAAAAGAGAAATAAAGAAATAAAGAGAAATCATTCACATCTCCCCCTACCCACATATTCAGTTGATCATCTTGCACACCCTTTGTAGATTAGTTATTGTCCTTCATTCTCAGAGAGGACCAAAATGATATATTCAGTAAGAATCAATTGAATGTTTCTGACTATGACTAATTAGACCAATAAGAGCTCAGAATTCTCTGCCTCACTTCAGACACAAAACAGTCTATGAACATTTGGGGTGGATTTTCTAACTTTACACATTTCTTCTGAGCAAATTCAAATCTGTTTTGCTAATAGAGTACAGCACCTTCTCTGATGTGGGCATGCGGTGCTGAGTAGTCCTGTGCCAGTGTCTCATGTAATGCAGGCAATTCTAAAATTCTTAAGAGAGACCAGGAAAGTCGTATTAATTTTCCTGACCATTTTGTGAGCAATTGTCCTTTGTGAGTTCTCCATAAAATAGTCTTCTTTCTGGCAAGCGCACATTTAGCATTTGAAGTGTGACCAGCCCAATGGAATTGTCCTCTCTGTAGTAAAGTTTGAATTGCTTTGATCATTATTTTGCAGACCATTGGTTTAGAATACTACTTGTACTGCTTGACACAAGAGTATGGTAGATGATTACAAGCAATATAACATCATAAACTATGAAAAATTAGATAAGCAAAAACAGTCTTCAGAAAGCTTGAGAACCAATTGGGATCATTCTAGGAGCATTTATAAATTGTAGACAGTTTGTAAACTGCAAATGACAAATTGGCATAAAATGAAACAGTTGTTAGCATTCTACATCAGTCTGTTTTCTTTGTCAGCGACAATGGAGCCATATATTTGTACTAACACCTCTATGTGTTACATGAGGAAAGTGGGAAACAATTAAGAAGATGAAATTGGGAAGACTTTTTTAAAGAATGGAAAAAATCATGGGCTATATCATTATTTATTTAAAAAGACACTAACCAGTTCATCCAATTTCTCATCCCAAAAATTTTTCAAAGAATGGCTCTACAAATGTGTCAAGAACATACTTAATAGTAACATGTAAAGGAAAAAGACAGAATTTTGTGGAGAAGTGACTGAAAAGGTGGTAAGAAGAGAGGATCCTGATGTTTAGTGATTGATTACCATAAAAAGAATTTTTCATGTTAGACTAAAACTAGCATTAAAGAATTTCTAAAAAGTGTTCTCTCCATCTCCCTGAGAATATGTATGTACCCATATACCTGTGCATAAACTTACACATTTATTTTCTACAATTTTTCTTCATATAATAGGTGAGTTTATTAGAAAGCCTTCTGATTATTAATAATCATACAAGGCATTAACTAGGGAACAATCCCTACCTCAAGATATTAATTGCTGTCATGAAAGATGCCTTAGGCAGAATCCAAATAGAAAAAATTTCACTATAGACAGAGATAGATATTTAAGTCTTTTTGAAAAACAATAGCATGAAAAACTTCCAGAGTTGGAAGAGTCCTTAATATTCTGCACATCAGACTTTTTCAATGAGCTCCAAACCACAGACATGTAGAAGAGTTAAGCTGTCAATCAACATAGCAAAAACCAAATAGATAAAATGTTTAAGTTGACCTTATTTAGAACATGTAGCTTGATAGTTAATAAATTGAATTAGTTCACACTTTTCTTGTGTAGATATTGCAGAGGACAATGACCTATTTACAAATGAATTAGGGAGAAGATAGTGTATTGGACTGAAATTGACTGAATTGTTCAAGCATTTTCTGATTCTGACATGATGGCTTTATGTCCCCGGACAAGTCATTTAATTCAATGAGTTAACTCTCCATTACTTTAGATATCTCTCTTAAGTTTGTAAGTAGAAGTGACGATATGAGCACATGGTGTTCCTTATCAAGGGCTCCCTAAAGTTACAGTTCTGGTACCTCTCTTGGTGGTGCAGTATGACTATCTATTATAAAACACCCTGATTTCTTGAAAAACTCAGATTGGGATTGACCCAAAGACTCAGGTAATGATACATGATAGCTTGAAAAAAAAAAAAAGAAATGTAGATAATATAAAAGAAATGTATGATCAGAAAATGATATTAACTGGATATGTAATAATAATAGCTGATAATAACAACTGAATAATAACGGGTATTTTGTTTTTAATTTGCAAAAGTGTCATATTACTCTCATTTGATTTTGATAATAATCTTTGAAATAAGTACAGTGATTTGACATTACAGAAGAAAAAAGCAGAGGGTTGTTAAATGAGTTGCCAAGGTCACAGATTAATTAAGATGCTAGCTGAATTTGAACTTAAGTCATCACTCTAAACCTGCAATTCAGTACACTACAGATACTAAGAAAGACCGTCAAATTTCTGTACACACTCATGAAATGAAAGAGCTAGAGGAAAGCTTCCAGTGGGATATAAGACATGCCCAAGAATTGCATAGTATGAGGTATATGTTAATTGTAGTGTGTATTGTTAGCAGGTGTTAGTAGGAGTATTTACATTGAAGGATCTATGAAAACATTGGATTAGGCACATTCCATAATAAATGCTATTTATATGACAACACAAGAAAAAGTGCAAATACAAGAATGGATGTTAATGTTTTCTTTTATCTAGTATAGAGAAATAAACAATGGATTAGTGGGAATCTAGGCTAGCTTGCATAGGTCCAAAATATAGAGAAATTTGAACTGAAGTATACAGTGCTTTTTTTTTTTTTTTTTTAAACATTCTAAGAAAAGGAAAGAACTGAAATTCTTAGCTAAAACCGCATCTTATGTTAACAGCTGTAATTTGATCATTCAGCAACTCTATTAAAGACGTATTATTTGCAAAGCCACCATATTTGGTACAAGGGTAGAGATAGCATACATAAAAGTTTCTGCCTTCAAAGTCCACTACTTCATAGGGCCAATATTAAACTGAAACTGAAAGAATCCTAGGATTTAGAATTAGAACTGATTGATAGAAAAACTAAAAATCTGTGCCTGTAGAGTGATTACACATTTACAAAGTTTGTCTCTATTTCAATATAAGAGGCAACTAGATGACTTCGTAGTTGAGAGCTAAGCCAGGAAGATCTGAGTTCAAATGCAACCATAGATGCTTACTAGCCCTGTGACTCTGGGTGAGTCACTTAACTGCTATCTGCTTTAATCCACTGGAGAGGGAAATGACAAACTACTCTAGTACCTTGCCTCATGGTCAGTGTTGTCCATGGAGACATGAAGAGTCAGACATGATTGATTGGACAACTAAACAACAAATTTTATTAACTTCATTTCAGTCAGTAACACCACAAGTGTATACTAAATACTTTACTAGTGCTGAGGATAACAGCACAATAAATGAAGCAATCTGTGCTCATGAATAGCTTATGTTCTAGCTAAACTGGACTGGTTGTTCCCTGACCCAACCTGCCTTTATGCTTTCACATAACTGACTCCAAAGCTGAATTTCACTCCCTCCTCATCTATATCTCTTTACATTCTTTTTCCCTCGAGTGTCACCTTTAATGCCACTTTCTCCATGTTTTCCCTAATTCCCTTTTAGTTCAAAGTGCTTTCTCTCCCCTCATTTACTTAGACTAAATACTTCTTTGCACCAACATACCCTGCTTCATATTATATTTCTCTGCATATTATAATGGAGAACAAATGCTTACAAGGTGTTAATGGAATGCATGCATGTACTAAATGTGAATTATATTATCAGTTATTGTAGTGTTTTCTTTGTAATGCAATTAAAATATGTATATTTGTTTATCAGTATACTAAATAGCCCCCAATTGCTTTTTTTGTCTCTTCCTTTTGCTGTCAGCTGTCCCTTTTCACAAATGTAAGTATAATGCTTCTTTCTCTTAATCCATTTCTGTATATTGTAATAGTTGTCTGAGTGAGGGCTTACTGTAAAGAACATAAGTTTTGTCATTACTATTTATTACTTAGCTTTCTTTTTTATTTACTTCTGCATTCTTGACTATGTTTAGAGTAGTTAAGGTTGCTGAAAGATTTTTTTTTAAGTATTTGTGTACTTTTAACAAATTTGGATTACCAGTATATATGTTTCTCTTGTCACCCATGTTATAATATTTCATAGGAAGAAATGCATTTTCTGATAGCTAGAAAACAGCACATTTTGAAATGCTTTTCTTCTGTCATTGTTTTAGTTAATACTTTACCCCTTCCCCCACTTATTTTAAGGTTATTCTGGTGCAAGTTAACCCAGGGGAAGCTTTTACGATAAGAAGAGAAGATGGACACATTCAGTGCATTACAGGTAAGATCGGTAATTCTGAGACTAAAGAATCATTTCATCCAAATATAACTTATAATCGAGTTCTTCAAAAACTGGTGGGAAGGTGTGATGGGGAGAGGAGAAGAGAGAACAGAAGGAAAAAAAGTGTGTGTGTGCGTGCACACATCTCAAATAATGTAGGTATATACTAGTGAAAAAAATCATATAAAATTACTATTTTGAAATCCTTAACTGAGAGTTTAATGGCTCTTTCCTTTCAAATAAAGCTATCATTCATTTTTTGTCACTGCTACCTGTATCACTATTTTTATATTACTTTTGTTTCACTTGATCATCCTATAATATATCATTTTCATTATCATTGATTGCATTTAAATAACAGTTTAGCTTTGGATAATAGATTCAGGGGCTGTTCTTTCCTGTTTTCTGATTCCAAGACTATTGTGCCACCTAGCTGCCCTACTTAGCTTACAATAAGAGAAAAAGTATATAAAATGTAATCTTAGAGGGGAAGGCATTAAAAAATCCTGATTGGGAGTGGGAGGACCTCCTGCTGAAAGCAAAGTTGATTGTTGAAGGAAGTTAGGAGAGCTAAGAGGCAGATGAGGAAGAGAAAGGACTCTCCAGGTATGGGGAAACAGAGCTCTTAATGCCTTCCTTGAAGATTATCTCCCAAGCACTTTCTATATCTTGTATGAATCTAGTTATTTATATATTATCTCTCTCACTAGATTTAAAACTCCTTTAAGACAGGGTTTATTTTTAATAAAACAATATCTTGGACTGTTGTTCAATAGGCCAGAGAAACATTGGTGAAAAGCAATAGCTAGTTGCAGTAGATCTACTCAACCTATAGGATTCAAGGAAGAAAAGAAGTGGGGAGCTAGTATCAAACAAAGTTTTCCTAGAGTTTATGCTAGCTTGAGAATCTAGCCCTATAAATTCTTTACTCTCAAGTTCAATTTCCATCACTAATATCCCTTCAGTTTTTTCTCCTGATGTGCAAACTCTTGACACTATTTTCCAAATAATGTCTTAAACAGTGGAAATACATGTACAGAACTGTGATAATCCTTGCTTTCAAAGAACTAAAGAAATGTGCATTCCCAATGTTTTATAATTTAAGGAAAGGTAGGGAATCATTCAGGATAAAGATGGGTTTTCAAAGATTTGTTTTTGGTGAAATATTGAGAACACTTCCCCATAGAAAAATGATTAATATAGTTTGATTAGGTTCTTAAATATTATTAGCATGTTATATAATGGGTTAAGCATCCTTTTATGTGCTGAACTAAAAAAACTAAAAATACGTTTTGTGTCATGAATTCCATTGGCAATCTGATGAGGCTTATGGATATCTTCTAAGAATAATGTTTTCAAATGCACAAAATAAAATATATAGGATTACAAAGAAAAGTAATGATATTGAAATAGTGTCTGGAGTCAGAAATACTATAAACACATATGATTTACTGGTACATTAAATAACTATAGCAATTTCCAAGTAATGATGGCTCTAAACACTATTTTGAGATTTCTTTAACAACTGTAAGGTGATAAAAAATATGATTTCTGATGGTAATATTTGTAGGTACTGCTAATGTGGATGATTTGTTGCCTTCATCTATAATTGAAGAAAAGGCTAAATTGCAGCAAATTAGTCATGTAATTTTTTCCTCATTCAACTTGAAGGATTTCCTGAAACCTATCCATAGATGTTGGGCTAAGAATTTCTGCCCTCAATAATATTACTGAATAGTACATTCTAAATACAGGTCTCACTTTTTTTCCCCCCAACTCGGATTTACATAATACTTAAATGAAAAACTAAAATTATGCTCTTAGTACTCCAAAAGCTTTTGACAGAAAGTCTTGCTCCCTTAACGGGAAACTGGAATGGTTTGTCATTTCCTTCCCCAGCTCATTTTACAAATGAGGAAACTAAGGCAAATAAGATTACGTGATTTGCCCACACAGCTACAAATATTTGAGACTGGATTGTGTTTTATTTACCTTGATGATAATATATTTTACACATTAGTTGAAGGACATGTATCTCCTAAAATGCCCATAATTAATGCACTAAATTAAAGAAGGTTGTTGAGTTTGCCATTATTTAATAGTTAGTTTTTTGGAGGAAAAAGGAGTTAGATAAACAAGTCATTCAGGTCTCTGATATAGGAAGAAGAATTTTTAAAATAACTGCTTTAAAATGTTTAATTAATAGCTTTTATTTGAACTATTATTAGAAATATCAAAATTGTGAGAAATTTTTAAGAAACAGTGAAGAATAGTTTTTATAAAACTTTCAAAAGTGGGTTGAAATACATGACCTCTGACTCGGGTCCCTTAGATTCTACATTCTATCCTATAATCATCCTACAGTACATTAATTGAAGTTGACCTACTTCAAATCAAAATCATTTTCTAAAAATTTGATTTAATAACTATAGTGTATTACAGAGCTAGGTATTAGAATTGAAAGGTTGATATAAAATATGATAAAGTAAAGGCATAGACCAAGTTTGTTCTTCTTGATCTGAATTCTTTTCTGAAAGATAACTTTTTAAAAAACTATCAAGCAATTACTTAATCAGATTTAGAGCTAGAGATCATAAATTTGAGCACGTAGTAGAATAACAGATATAAAAACCTAACTAAATGGAAAATTGAGAAGAGCAAACTCTTTCCTTATTCTAATCCTGAGTCTCTACCTTAAAAATTTTATCTATTTCTGCTTCACATATGAATCTTAAACTCTAGCTAACTTACTATTCACTGTATCTTTAACATATTCTTGGATTTCCCCCATTTTGCTATTAACTTAGGTATAGCATTGGTCCTTGTGGTCTTGTATATCTAAATTCTACTTTCACAAAACAGTTTATATTCCAACTCTTTCCTAGACCATCTGAAAATGATCTCTGTCTTCTCAAGTTCTGTGTAAATGGTTATAAGCTCTACAGTAAATAGACTTATGAAACTATAATCTTAGCAAAGCGAATATTTCTAATAGCTCAGGTCAAACTTCTGTTCGGCATTCTTTGGGCCTACTAGCCATGTTCTCTTTTAAATCTTTCCCTGGGATTCTACTCACTGTAGTAGGGGCATTGCCCCAGATGTTTTCACATTACATGGAAAACTATAGAAAGCTGTATTTTTAAAGTTGGGTTTAATGATCCTATACTTGTTTTTACGCTTTCTTTTTGAGATGTGAAGTGCCCTGATAGTATATAAGAGATGTGCTGTGAGAATTATTATAGTCTTTTTTTGATTGGCCCTAGCACAATGATAAGCATATAATAGATATCCAATAGATGTTTTTTAAAATAAAGTATTATATCAAGAACTATGCTGTCTTCATAGAAATCTTTTATGTCTTAAAAATTGTACTATTAAACTTGATTTTTTTTTAAGGCAGAAGTTCAGAGCAAGTAGGAAACAGAAGCAAACAGAAGCAGTGCTAAATGGTGCAGAGCATTAGACCTAAAGGCTTTGCACTGAGGCTCAAACAATAGCTGTGTGATCCTAGGCAAATCACCTAACCACTCAGCCTCAGTTTCCTTATATGTAAAATAGGGATAACTTGTGAAGATATTCTTAAAATCTTTTGCAAACTTTAAAGTGCTGCATAATTGCTATCATCATTAGTATTAATATTATCAAATAGGGTAGTCCTGAGAACTCCTACATAAAAATAGTTATCATCTAGTTTTTGACTGAACTATGCTAGAAGATTTAGTTGGGACTGTAAAATGAAAGAAAGTGAAACTACTATTTGAATATATATGCATTCAGCATATATTCTTGATAAAATATTGGGATTGTTTTGAGATTACAGGGTAAAGGAAAGAAAAGAAAATAGTATTTCCTAATAGTGTTCCTGGTGCCTGATTTAGGCCTTGTCCTCAGGTGTCCTTCCAGAATAATGGAACGTATTTATTCATATTTGAATTTTAAGGTGTTTAGATATGATAATTGAAATCATGGAAGCCAATGAGATCACCAAGCAAAAGACTATAGTGAGAAAAGAGAAGAGGTCTCAGGACAGAGCTTGGGAAACCACCCATAGTTAGCACATATAACCTTGATTCAGAGCCAGCAAAAGAAACTAAGAGGCAAGAGACATAAGAGAGAATCTTATCATGAAAACTTTCACTCATAGGTCCTAGTTCAGCTCTCTGGGGCCAAACAAAATGAGTCTGAAATTGCTTTTTCATATGACAATCTTTCAGGCCCTATAAAGGGGTATGTGATAATGTTTTACCACATTAAACTCTCTGCTATTCCCCATGTCATTTCTTCTGAAAACTAAACATTCCAAGTTCCTTCCACAGCTTTAAGGATATAATTAAAGAAGTCTTCTATAACACAACTGTCAGACATTCAGATGGTAACACCCTCCAAGGCATGCAACCAGATTAAAATAAAATTTTACAAAATAAAATAAAACTAGAATATTGTTGCTGCTATTGTTCCATCATTTCAATCATATATGATTTTTCTTGAACTCCCATTTTGGGTTTTCTTGGCAGAGATACTAAAATTGTTAACTATTTCCTTCTCTAATTCATTTTACATATAAGCAAACTGAGGCAGATAGTGGAGTGACTTGCCCAGCATAACTTTCTGAGTCCATATTTAGATGTCAGGTCTTCCTGGCTTCAGGCCTGGGACTTTATCCACTATGCCACCTAACTGCCTCCACTAGAAAATCAATTATGTTAATATGTGGTTTTCTAAGTTGGTATCTTGCCAAAGGGATCCTTATGTAAGGTTAGTAACCCCCAATTCTATTTTAATTTGGCATACATTGCTCCCTACCATATATTTATAAATCTCTTCTCCATTAAACAATGTTTTTAAAAGTTGAGGTCTGAAGCCAGACAGATTTAAGAAGAGAATGAAATTGAAAGTTAGTGGAGGCATCAGTTGTTAAATTATTGAATAATATAAAGTGTGGATGGACCAGGAGAGGGTTTTTGAAGCTGGGAGGAAACATGAGCATCTTTGTAAGAAATAGTGAAGCAGCCAGTGATGGAGAGAGATTGAAAATTAGGAATGATATGGAGTTGATAGAGAAAGGTTATCATTTGTGTATGTACAGAATTTTCCTTGGCAAGCAAGAGATCTGCCCCTTCTTATGAAGCAGAAGCAAAGCAGAAAATAGTGGCAGAAGGCATCTGAATGATACTAGATGAAGAGGAGGGGAGAAAAGGGAGATCTCTCAGATTGCCTCCTTTTTCTTTTTTTCAATGAACTGTGATGTAAGGATATTTTTTTTAACTCCAGATGTTCCTTATTAAATGTAATTTTTATTGTATTATGGTCTAAAAGGTTGTATTTAATATTTCTGTTCAAGTACATGGGTTATTTTTGTGAAGGTGTCATATATAGTTCAGAAGAGGTATATTCCTTTATATTTCCATTTAATATTCTACAGAGGTCTAATATATCAAACTTGGCTAAAGTCTATTCATCTCCTTAATTTCCTTCTTATTTTTGTATGGTTGATTTATCTAGATTTGAGACGGGTACTTTAAGAACCCCACTAATATAGTTTAATTGCCCATTCCCTCATGTGACACATTTAAGTTTTCCCTCAAAGAATTTTTATGTCATGTCATTTGGTACATATTTTTTTGTTTATTTTGTTTATTGGGATTAAATGATTTGGCCAAGTATTAAGTGTCAAGTATTTGAGGCCAGATTTGAAACTCTGACTCCAAGGCTGGGTTCAATTTTTCCATCTGAGTGTTCCCATATATTTTCAGTATCATTATTAATTTCTATAATATCTTTTATCAAATTCATTCTTCAGTTAAATTTTAAATTATGTCTATTTTCACTTTTGCTTTGTCTGGATGCAAGGCTTAGTTCAAGTTGAGAGCAAGGGAAGCTATAGAATGTTTCAGGAGAGAAGAAAAAGTTTGAAAAAGTCATTGTCTCATAAGTATGAGAATGAATCTACATTAGGGAGATAGAGAAAGATTGTAAATTAGTGAGATGCATAAGGATTAACTTGCTGTGATGAAAACACAGTTGAAATTGTGTAATATACATTTGTAGATTCAGTCAACAGTTTTATGATGGTGGAAAACCTCGATTTTGTTGGCAAGAGAGAATTATAAGGAAGTAAGATTAAGGAAGCAGAAGAATGAGGAACTCATGGCAAAAATAGAGCATAGAATTAAATTGTTGCTCCAAGGAGACAAGATGGAGAAACGAGAGGCATGTAATAATTCTGGCCTGGAAAAGAACTTTGGGGTGGATGACTTGGAGGTCATGGTGAGGACAAAAAACAAAGTTAGAGGATACAAAGTAGAAGAAGTAGTAGAATAAAAAAATAGATTGTGATAAGATAAAGGAATTTCAGATTCACAGACATGGAAAATGTCTTACTTATGAATAATAATAGGATCAAAGGTATGTTTATCTCTTTGTATGTAGCTGAATTGAGATTGAAAATAAATCATGGCAAATATGTAATTTAAGAAAGTGGATAGTTAGAATTTGGAGAAATATCAGTATATATTTTGGAAATCTAGTATGAAATCAGCAATAAAGTTTCATCTCAGGCCATCAGATTAGAAAGTTGACAAAAGAAATATGACAAATATTAGGAGATTATGAGAAAATGAGCTATGAATTGGTCTAGTTTGAAGTTAGGCCCAACATTACTAAGTATGCTTGTGTGTGTGTGTGTGTGTGTGTGTGTGTGTGTGTGTGTGTGTGTGTGTGTGTGTGTGTGTGTGTGTGTGTGTGTGTGTGTGTGTGTGTGTGTGTTTCAAACCAGAAATATCACTACATAGAGATACTGCTAAGAGATATCCCTAAGTAGTGGAAGAAAGCAGAAGGGGACCCACATACGTGTGTGTGTGTGTGTGTGTGTGTGTGTGTGTAGACACACAAGTATTAACACTAACTCTTTGGCAATGTTTTGAGAACTAAAAAGTTGCCTACTTATTGGAGATTGACTGAACAAATTATAGAATGTGAAAGGAATGGAATATTATCATGCTGTAACAAAAGGTAAAAAGGATAATTTCAGAAAAATTAACAAAAACCTGAATTCATACAGAGTGAAAAGGGCAAAATTAGGAAGAACAATTATGACATAAAGAAAGCAACTTTGAAAGATTTCCAAATAATTAGTGTAATGACTGATTCTAGTATACTGAAGGTGAAACATTACTCACTCTGTAGAGTGGTAATGAATTGCAGAATGAGACAGGTATTTCTGAAATTGACCATTGTGGGAATTTGTTTTGCCTAAAGCCTTTCTAAAAAGTTATTATTCATCTGAGAGAGGAAAGAAAAAGTAAATGTGCATTAATCTGAAAAGATAATAAATTAGAGGAGAAAACAAGGTATATAAATTTTCTAGTGATAACAAATAAGTTAAGGCCAGATAACAGTGTAAATGATTATTAATCAGTAATCTATAGGTTCTTAAAGTGTGTGATACATGGATCCCCTTTCAAAAGATCTGTGAGGTAGAAATATTTTCATAATAGATGTTACTTACCTTTTAAAATACTTAATCTTTTTTTAACCACATATCTATAGGTGACTGAAATTTCTTTATATACAGTTTCAACTAAAATAACATATTGCAACATAACCTTTTAATTCAACCAAAACTCCTCAGAAGTTCTCAGTGTAATCTCTAAATTGTCAATTCAAATGGCCTTTTATCAGTTCTCATTCTTCTTAACCTCTTTATGCCCTTGCCATAGTTGATCATTTTCTTTGCAATAATAATAGCTAAAATTTATATAGTGCCTTTTATGTACCGGACACACTTTACAGTTATTATCTCATTTGATTCTCACAATGACCCTGGAAGGAAGGTCACCACCATTTTAAAGACGAAGAAAGTGAGGCAAGCAAATGATTTGCCCCTTCCTTTTCTTGATAACTCTTTTCTCTTTCTAAAGTTTAAAACCCCATCTTTAAGAAAAAACTTTTTCTGATCCCCCTTCACTTCCTTGAGTAAATGATTATCTCCAATTTATACTGCAAATATCTTGTTTTTATATTATTAATTGCATAATTACCCTGTGAACTCCTTGATAGGAGAGATTGGCTTTTCCCCTTTTTTTGTATCCTCATTATTCAACGCAGTGTCTGTCTGGCATATTGACTAACTGACCAAATAGATTGAACACAGAAGCATGTTAAAGAAATTTATTTTTAAAACATGTCAGTGTCACACCAAATAGTTTTTATTTTAGAAAATTGATATTTTTTTCAATAAAAATTTGTTTTCTTAACATGTAATAGATTTATCATTTTAAGTGAGTTAATAATTTAAAGTTTTATTTTAGTTTCTAATATGTTAAATGTCGAAAGGTTATCTCCACAAACAAAAACTTTTGTGAGGAGTGGTCCTGAGACCAAAAATTTTGAGAATCAATGTATTGATCATCCTTTTTGTTTTTGTTTGTTTGTTTTGTTTTATTTTGTTTTGGAGTAAAAGTGTTTATTTTTAACAATTACATGTAAAGATATTTTTCAGCATTCATTTTATAAGATTTTGAGTTCCATATTTTTCTCCCTCTCTTCCTTCCTCCCCAAGGCAGCAAGCAATCTGACATGGGTTATACATGTGCAGTCATGGAAACATTTCCACATTCGTCATATTGCAAAAGAAGAAACAGACCAACAGGGAAACCCAACAAAAAGAGTGAAAATAATATGCTTCAATCTGCATTCAGACTCCACAGTGTTCTCTCTTGATGTAGCTAGCATTTTCTATCATAAATCTTGGAATTGTCTTGGATCATTGTATTGCTGAGAAGAGCTAAATCAATCATAGTTGATTATAGCATAGTTTGTTACTCTTACTGTGTACAATAGTCTGGTGGTTCCGCTCGCTTCACTCAGCCTCAATTCATGTAAGTCTAAATCCTCCTGCTCATTATTTTTTATTGCACAATAGTATTCTATTATATTCATAAATCAAAACTTATTCAGCCATTTCCCTGTTGATGGGCATTTTATCAATATCTAATTCTTTGCTACCACAAAAAGCTTCTATAAATTTTTTTGTTAAACTATTCTTAATACGTAAGAAACATCATAAGGGGTGTGTGTGTATGTGTGTGCGCGTGCGTGTACACAAAAAATAAGTTTCTTGTTCTAGATAGTGTGCTACTTAAATATTTAGATTAGCCATATTTTGTAATTAGAAGTCAGATAAAGTGAAACTATTCTTTCAGATTTCTTCTTGTTGAGAAAACATCAATTATAGTAGAGAAACTAAGAAAGCAAGTTTTGAAATATGTAAAAATATTCTCTTTGTGTAATTGAATTGTAATTGATTATTTATATAAATGCAGCCTATTATAGATTAAATGAATGAAGATGACTCATTGTGAATACATTTTACAGTAGTTGAAGCTAAAGACTATTGAATATTACTTTTTTAGAGATTGTATTATATTTAATACTTTTAGGTGTCCATAGCCATAATAAATTGAAAAGATATGTAAGTTAGAGCAAGTCATTAATACTTCACTTTAAAATAGATTAAATAGCAACACTTTCATTCTGTTATTAAAAAGTCAATAATCTAAGCTTTATTAGTCCTTTTTTTTGTTAAATGACAAAATCTTGATAAATAATATTTGGCTATGAGGTATAGAGGAGTTGAAAGAAGATTTAAGTTCTTAAGCACAAAAATATTGATCCAAAATTTGCTTTGCTTATTTTTATGCATTTTCCTAAACTTGTTTCATTCTGATGTTTTTGTTGGTCAGTGTTCAGAAAATTGTAAGTGTCATGTCTATTTTTGCAAAGCCCTTTAGAACTGGCTTATTTGGGAATACATAAATTTATCCCAAGTATCTTCCTGCCTTCTAAAGAGCTATATCTATTTTGAGAAATAGCTGGCACTCCCAATATTTTCACAGGGAAGCAAGGTCATCTAGTTCCTTCCCTGATTCTACTGATTTTAATGAATGTCAGCCTCTTTTTGTTTTGGTACTACCTATAATTATAAAGATTTAATAGGGAAAAATGTTTATTGACATTTTATTTGTAGTTGGAATAACCCCACTCTAATCTACCTTTTATACTGTAGCCTAATCGCAGTATTTAAAGATTGGAAGGGACCTCACTCAATTGATATTCTTAGGCAGATCTGCTCATATTACCTTACTCTTTTCCTCTTGCAAATCTTAAGTGGGTTGCTTTTGTTTCTAGAATAAAATGTAAATTCCTCAACCTAGAATTTAAAATCCTCCAAAATGTGGTCCTTCTAATCTTATTTTATATTATTCCTCTTATGCTACAAAACTGCCCATCTCCATAGGAGAATGTCTCCATTCTCAAAAAAAAAAACCAAACCTCTTTTGATCAAACTACCTTCCCATATCTCTCCTTCTTGAGAAGTCTACCTTTTGGGGAAGCTAGGTGGCGCAGTGAATAGAGCACCTGCCTTGAATTCAGGAGGACCCAAGTTCAAATCTGGTCTCAGACACTTAACACTTCCTAGCTGTGTGACCCTGGACAAGTCACTTAACCCCAGCCTCAGAAGAAGAAAAAAAAAGAGAAGTCCACCAAGTCCACCTTTAAGTGGTACTTCTACTTCCTCTACCTCATCAGTCAAGCAAAATTACTCTGCAAAATCCTCTAACCTCTAATAATTAATAGCTGTTTCTCTAACTTATTCTTCTTGTCCTGTCTGCAACTTTTTATACTGTTGCTCAATCTATTCTTGACACTTCCTTATCTGGTCCTCCTCCTTCTCTTTCTGTATTGCTGGATCTTCATCTAAGTCATGCCTGCTGATGCCTTTGCCTGAAACTTCTATTTAGCTTTTTCTACAATAGTTTGCTTTGGTGATCATATCAGCCCCCGTGAATTCAATAATTGACTTTATGCTGATGGTTTTAATCATCTTTCCCTAACCTCTAGACTCACATCTCCAACTGTTGAGGTTGGGAAAGAGGAGACCCCAAAAGTTTGGGTCCCAGACCAGTGTTGCAAGGTGTTTCAAAAGAATTGGTAGGTTTGAACCCATCTCCTAATCCAGTTGCACCATTACAAAGAAGACTGAATTGTAAGGGAATTCAGCCACAGAGAAACAGAAACAAAGAGATAGCTTTATCCAGCTTTCAATTATAGCTATGCTAATTTTATGGCTTGTAAATAAGGTGTGGTCTCCGAATTTGGTTCTCTTGACCAGATTATTACTGACAAGTTTACCAGTCCTCAGTAAATTGAGGAGTGATCTCTTAATCAGGCAGATTAGGTTTGGGAGTTTCCTGAGATCAGTAGCTCTCTGACTAAGGAGTGGTCAAAATCAGACAGATTGGGCATGGACGTTTCCCAAACTAGAAGATTTAGAACTACTGATTTATTATTAGAACAGAAGCTCCCCAATTTCCCTAGAAGCTATATCATATTATTTCCCCCCCTCAAGCAGTTTGTACCCTAAATTCATTTGGGACAAAGGAAAGGGAAAGGAATGGACCTTCTTTATGCTGATAAGGGGCAGAGAACAGTCTCTGCCCATTGGGGTCCAGAATAAGGAGGGGAAACTAGATAGTGGCGGCATTATTCAGAGGGGTTCTGGGTATCAGAATCAGTTAGCCGGTGATATTCAGGGTGAACAAATAGTTGGAAGTTCGTAACTTGGAGTCTGGAGGAAACAAATCTCACAAGTAGGTTAAAAATGCAAGGGCCAAATATGAGCAAAAAGAATCTTTAGAAGTAAAGTTAGTAGGGACAATAGCCAGGAACTCCACCTAGACAAAAGCGGGGAGGTGAGGGAACGGAGATGAGGCTATCATGAGGCTGTTAAATTCCCTTTTGATGGGGGGGGAAGAGGGGTCATTTTCTGTCTTGCTCTGGCACTCTGGTCTTCCCTTCCCCTCCCCCTCATAGGGTAATGGGGATTGAAGGGAAACTTGAGAACTGTTTGGAGACCTTCCTCCTGCCCTGCCAGTTTGGTGACCTGTTACTTACTCCTTTCCTATTATTCCCTTCTCCCTTGTTGGGTCGTGATTAAATGGGGAAGTTGAGGACCCAGTTTTTCCTTCTTAGACCTCCAGGTGAACTTTTTGTGCTTCTCTCAAAGCCCTCCCAGATTCCCTCTGAAATCTGGGAGGAAGGAGACTCCTCTGTCTGGACCAAGGAATCCCTGGGTGAGCCACTCATGCCGTCCCAGCCTTCGTGGCCTAATCCCTATACTATCTCCACTCAGATCCCAGGGGACACCATGGTTTTCCACTTTAGGTTTTAAAGATGCTTTCCTTTGTATACCATAGCATAAAGACTCAATTTCTTTTTGTCCCTGAAGGGGCAAATCCAGGGGAACATAACTCCTCCCATCAATTCATTTGGACTGTGTGGTATCTTGATCTGCAGCCCCAACCCAGAAGTTTTTCTGACTGTAGCCATACAAACCCTTATCTTCCATCCTCTTTTCACTCCTCCCTCCTCCCCTGTGCAGGGCTAAGAAGTTTCTTTGTTTAAAGGCCCAGTCTTATCAGTTTAAAAACCTGAAAGCTATAAACTAATCTCTTGTCTGGCCTTAGCTCCTTAAAATGAAAGGTGGGCCCAAATTTGGTATCTGAGGTATTCTACTGCATTACTCCTACCAAGCTCAGAATATTTTTGCCCTCGCAGAGTTTTAGAATTGGGGAAAAGAATGAAAGTGAACACAGACTCCAGGTATGTTTTTCATATTTTGCATGCTCATGAAGTTATATGCAAAGGGCAATTTTTCCAGGAGAAAGTTCTATTAAATATGCAAAGGGAAACAGGCTTGCAGATTCAGTTGCCCATGCTGCTCCCTCTGACCATGGCACCTTTACTTTCCCAGCATCCTTCCTCCTTCTGGGTGGTTTCAAATATCCTCAGGCCAGCTTCTAATCCCAGCCTAGCTCTTTGCAGAATAACTCTGCAAAGAGTGACTATGACCCAGCCTTCACTCTTCAAATAACTCAAAAGGTGGCCGAGGCACTTGAGCTTTGCTCCAAGTATTTTCTCTCCAACTCTCTGGGTGTCATTCTGTGGGCTCCTGCCAGTGGGGAGTTAACTTCTTAGTTTTAGTCAGGCTTGGAACCTCTGTGGGCAGTTGGGGCATTCAGGATTGTTGGGTGTGCCCTCAGCACAACTGTCTGTTAGACATCTTGAACTGTATGTCCTGTACATATCTTAAATGCAACATGTCCCAAAATGACTTCTTTCTCTTTCCCCAAAACTCTTCTGAACCTCATCCAAATTTCTGCATTACTGTTGAGGCTGCCACCATGCTCCCAGCTTTCATCCTGGATGACACTTTCAACTTCTTACTCTCTCTCACATCACTCCCTGTATCCAAACAGTTGCTAAGTCTTGTCATTTCCATTTTCATCACTTTTCTCTTATAAGCCACTTTCTCTCTTTTATCCGCTACCTGGGTACAGGACACCTAGATAATTGCAATAGCTTCCTACCACATAGAGAATAATGTGGTTACAGTTTATCCTCCACTTAGCTGTCTTAAAGTGCAGGTCTAACCATGTGGTGTTTCTATTTAAATAATCTCTATGGCTTCCTATTATTTGATCCTTGAAATCAAATATAAAACCCCCAGTTTGGCATTCAAAGCCCTTCGTAACCTGACCCTCTTCTACCTTTTCAGCCTTCTCATACCTATGTTCCTTACATAAGACATTCCATCTCCTGACTGGACATTTTCACTGACTGTCCTCTATGCCTTCCTTATGGAATTATTTCCAGTTTACCCTGTATGCATCTTGTTTGTACATAGTTATTTGTATGTTATTGTTTTTTGCCTTTATTTGTATCCCTCAAATTTTACACATGCCTGGCATATATATATAATAGATACTAAATTGACTTTTTGACTTAAATGATTGGTCCTTCATTCCATCTGTGACTTAATTAATGAGTAAAATCTTTCCCATTGTAAATCAGAACTGTTATTTAGATTCCTATCAATATGATAAATCTACTATATTGTATGTAGGCTTCTTTTACTCCTTTAGTTTCTGGAGATTTGTATTTCTTTGGGCTTCTCATTATTTGAACAATCAATTTTTATATGCTCATACATGGTCCTTGAAATAATATCTTTTATGTTTTAATGCCATAGAAGTATTCTTTGTTTTTTTTTTGCCCTCTTCAGGTCCCCATTATGTTTAATCCTATCTCTGATCCAAAAAATATTTTTCCCAGAAAACTTGTTTATGTTTAATAACATTAATAGTATCAGTGATGTAGATAATGGAGTGATTTCTAAATAACAATCAAACTATATTTTAATTTGAAATTTAAACTTTTTTAAAAATTGTACTTCTAAAGGTCTTAAAAGAACCTAGTACCTGGTAGTTGAGATGTTTTCCCCAAGAATCACTATCCAGGATAAAGTTTTTTTAATGTATATTTTTATTTTTAATATAGCTTGTTCTTACGTCACCTATATTCCTTTTCTTCTCCCAGAAAACAATTCCTTAAAAGAAAGAATTTTTAAAAGGAGGAAGAGAAAACTGTAAAACTAACCTATGTATTGAAATTAGATACTATTATTTCGCAGCATTCACTTTTGATTTTTTTTTTTTTTTTGGTCTTGTTTTTTCTATTTAATTGTTGTCATTCTTTGTATATATTATAAAATTTATTTTATTTACAAAAACAATAAGAAAAAAGAAAAACAGAAAAGGAATGCAAAACAAAATAAAACAGAAGAGAACATTGTCATATGCCCAGCACAATATCAGGGAGGATTCAAAATATATAACAATAAATTACCAGTTCAAGAAAGTACATATAATTAGTAAAATAAATTATATTCATGAATGTTCATCTTTATTGTTTTTTGTTTTCTCCTGTGCACCTTTTTTACTTTTATGTTTTACTCCCTTTTCATAGGAGTTTACCCCCCCATCCCCCAAGCAAGCAAGCAATAGTTAAGATATATTTATATATACATATGTAGATATATACATACACACACATATTGTCCCTCCACATACACACATAGATAGATTTTTGCTATCCCTGCTGACTCTGTTTTAATTCTGCTCCTTAACTTGCCTTGCTATTATTTAACCTAACCTCACCCAAGGATCCCTCCCTTATCTTCTTCCCATATCCTTTGCTTTCCAGTCTGCCCATCCTTCCTCCCTCCTCTCTTATTTCTTTATAGATTTTGGAGGGTGCTATTCCCTTTGTGGTATACATGTAGTGTTGTTTATTTAACCCATTCTCAATGTGAATAGGTTTTCAGAACTTTGAGTCCTCCTCCCTCTTCTAATACCTCTGTGTTCATTATGACTTACTGAAAGAACAAATCAGTTATATCCATGAGGGCTTCTCTCCCTTAATCTTTTTACTGCCCTCTTCTCTTCTTTAAGTGCTATAATGCATCTAAAGGGACCCAAGTTCATGTTTGTTCCTCCCCTTCTGTTGAGCTGACCAGAAGATTGGCTAGCTGCTTTACTGCTGCTAAGACTCTTTCTAACCCCTCTTCATTAGTGCCAAATCCCTTGTTCTTTTGTACCTCTTCCTTTATAATCAGGCTTCCCATTCCCTTTCTTTGTTTAGAAATCAGTGTAGTAATTTCTAAGATTAATCAAAAGGCATAATCTATGGCTATCCCTTCCTCCCTTCACCTCCAGGACTTTCCTGATTTAAAGGAAAAAAAAAATAGTATACTCTTAATAAGGATTTGCAGAAAAATATATAATTCTTAAATCATGTTATCTAATAGGATTTGGAATTAGACTGGTAACAGAGTACTGTGTACTTGATTAAAAATTCAATTAAAAAATTATTACATATCCACTTTATGCAAGGTACTTGTATATTAGGAATACATGGTTTTAAAATTAAAAAAAGAAGCTAGTAGGGAGAAAACTAGTTATAACACAAATTGGAACTTGATAAATATGTAAGAGTACTTAGACCAGAGAGTAACATGACTGGAAGGGTAGTCGCTTTATGTCTGGTACATCTAGGGAGTTCTGCAGGAAGTGATGTCATGACCTGGAAGATTTCCACAATTGTAGATATGAGGAGAATTTGTTGAAAGGAAACTAGCACATAGCAGGCACATAGGAAAGCACATGTCCTTTACAAGGACTTTCATGGTAAGCTGAGAATTTGTCTTGTAGTATCACTAGCAGCTGCCAAAAAACTTCCCCCTGGTGGATAATCTGAAGTTCAGACCATCCTAGAATAGAGAGCATCTCCTCAAGGAGCTTCTTGGGAGTGGGTTGCCCCAAATGCTCCATATACCTTGAAATAAGCCTGGGGCTACTGAGTGAGCTTTTACAGACCATGGAAGGCTGTGAGGAGCACACTCATCATTTATCTTAAGTAAAGTGACCTGTGAATTGTTTATTTAAGTCCTGGAGCACCTTATTGAATCTGAATGGAACACATTTTGAGTCTCCTCTTGTGACACTTTGATAAAACTCACAGGACTAGCATCAAGACCTTGAGGTTCCAAGGGAGTTAATCCTTGGTCTGCAAGCAACTGTGTAAGCAGCAATTTAGCAACAGCTCAGAAAGTTCCGTAGTCTTTTGCTTAGTATTATGGTTTGTAATTAGGTGGATACCTATCAACTGTGTTGTTGGTATTGCCCTTGAACCCAGAAATGACTATTACTAGAAGAGCCTGACCTCATGCTTTAATGAAATAGGGATTCCTATTTGTTGGGTTGACAGTTTTGGTCCCAGCAGGAAGCACAGCTTTTAGAAATATATTATGTCTAATTATGCTGACTGCCGAGGTATGGACAGATTGTAGTAGTTGAAACACAAACTTAAACACAGTATAGCTAGCAATAGCTGATTAAAAAAAAAAAATTTCCCTCTTGAGTAGATGATCATGGGCACAGAATAATGGAAGAACCAAAAATGGCTGCCTGGGAGGATGGAAAAAATTTTAATTTTATTTCAGGCTCCTTGACTTCTTTTCCCCTTTCCTTCCCCCCCTCCCCCCAGCTGTTGAACTCATCTTGCAGATAATTGAAGGCCATAAGTACTACACTCATTAATTTTGTTGTATTGCAATTGTTTCATGATATGAAATTTTAGTGTATAATTCCATAGGGAAAGCATAGAGGACAGTCAGTGAAAATGCCCAATCAGGAGATGGAATGTTTTATGTAAGGAACAGAGGGAGGTATGTAGGACTTTAAGGTTTGCAAAGTCTTTTTCATGCATTATTTCACTGCCAGATGTGTGCATTTGAAAAATTAATTGGCAGTAGTGCAAAAAGTAAATTGGAAAGGTGAGGAGACTAGAGAGAAGAAACCCATTTTGGAAATTTTTCTCTTTCCTTTCTTTCTCCCTTTTTCCCTCTTACCCTTCTTCTTTCCTTCCTTTTTGGAGGCAATTGGGTCTAAGAGACTTGTTCAGGTTCATATAGCTAATAAGCATCCGAGGTTGGATTTGAACTTAAGTGCTTCTTACACCAGGGCTGGTGCTCTTTTTTTTTTTTTTTTTTTTTTTTTTAAGTCCAAAAATTTGAGGGGAAAAAGTTACTACACATAGTGTTTTCTTTTCCTCTTTTCACATTGTAGTATAATATTTCAGCTATTTTATGTCAACTTTTGTGGGTTTGCATGAGAACCTAACCATTAGTAACATTTTTGTGGGTAAATAGATTTCCAAATTAGAAATGTCTACTTCTAAATTAACTTTAACACAACTTGTGTTTAAAATGGGACCTGGATATAAGTAGTCATTTTTCCTGTATTCCTTAAAAGGACAGTATTTCTGGTGCCCAGATGTTAAATTCTTTCCATTACCCTAATAGAGAAATATGTCTTAGAACATATTGTTGGCATCAATCAATGCATAAAACAAGGAAATGGATGCTCACCAAACATGTTTGCCTAAAATGCTCTTAATAAGGATTTGAAAAAATATATATAATATATACATATAATATATATAAATATAAATAAATAAATAAAAATAAATATATATATATATATATATATAAAATATATATAATTCTTAAATCACGTTATCTAATAGGATTTGGAGTTAGACTGGTAACAGAGTACTCTGTACTTGATTAAAAATTCAATTGTTGGTTGCAAAGTCCTAATGAAAGAAAGATTCCTTACAGGAGTGTTGACTCCCAAATATTCCTGTTTACAGATAATATTGTACAATATTGTGTACAATATATTGTGCAATATTGTAACAAATCCTAGAATATTATGTAGCCTTTTAAATGAAATTCAAAAGAGTTTGGCTACAAGAAGAAATAACTAGATGAAAAGGCAAAAGAACAAATTACTTACAATAATCTTGGTTCCAAAAACAGATTGAAACACAATGTTAATGTTAGTTCCCCCCTTTAGATTGGTAAACTCCTTGAGGATACATAGTATTTTTTTTAATTAATTGTATTCCCAATGCTTTAGCATAATGCCTAGAACATATGGTAGGTGAAAAATAAAGGAAAAATAGAGGGAATTAGGCCTATAAGTGATTAATTGTGGGAATTCAGTAAACTGTAAGAATGAGTGAGACACAATTAACCACTTGCTTTCCTAATTCCTTCAAGTGCCTCACACATAGATAGACACTTAATAAATGTTCATTGATTAGAGCCTCACTTAGCCTTTTCCTGCCAAAAAGGAAGAGATCGCAGGTCAGTTGCATATGCTGTAAAATAAGTTTGATTTAAAGGTCAGTTTTACTTAACTGTTTATCCTTTTTTCAGAGGACAGAGGGAGGATAGGAAGAAGAAAACAGTATATCAGAAAATTATTGTAATAAATTTAGGGTAAGAGGAACTTTCATATTTAAGTGGTGACTGGGATTTACTGCTTCTGTGACTGTTCTTTTTGGAAACAGGTTGTTCATTGGAGAAATTGTTTTGCATCCAGAGATTTTGTTTTCTTTTCATTAAAACTGTCTTTAAAAAATACAAATTGTATTTACATCTTTTATTTTTATATTGCCTTTATTTTTTTTCTCTCTTCTTTTCCTCAAGATTATCCCTTATAATGAGGAATTTTTAAAAAGAGGGGAAAAAATAGTTCTTCAGAACCTGACAATATATGCATCAATGTATTATTCTACATCCATACTTCCCTACCTCTGCAAAATAGGGAAAGAGGTAAATTTTTTGTACTCTTCTCTTGGGCCAGAATTAATTATGTTAATTGATCAGCCATCTCTTTCATGAAGCCCTTTCTTAAAAGCAAAATAAAAAATAAAAAAGTAGAAAAAAATGTCTGTCTTTCTGACTTTGATTTTCATTTAGATGGGCAGCCTGTTGAGCTGGTTGTCTCTCTTCTGTAGATTAACAGTGAGCTAGCCCCAGAATTGGATAAGATTATGAGAGTGGGACAGATTGTATTTGGGGAATCATATGCCATTTTCAACAGCCCCAAATCTTCTCACATAAACCAAAGACCTATCTTTATTATACTTTTCTTCTAATGCCATTTGGCACTAAAATTTGAGATCACCCAAAGAGCCATTTAGAGATGTATAGTATATGTAAATAGAGTGCAGCATAATATCAGTAATAACTTGATTGCAAGGAATAGAATGAAAGATATCAAAATCGTGAATCATTGGGACAAAAAAGTTGTTGTAGTCATGTAGCTTTGAAGAAGGTAAGGTGATATTTGGGAAACCAAACTTCAAATGATATTAAGACAGTGATATCAAACTCAAATAAAAATAGGTCCTTTCCTATATAGACTACATATTGACTTGGAAAATTATAAGTTAAAATCATCTTTGTTGTATTTTAATTTTATGTATTTTGTTAAACATTTTCTAGTTACATTTTAATTTGATACTGGATTGGGGAGTTTTGAAGAAAGCAAGTTTTACACTTTTGGTGTAAGAAGGCTAGAGGATTCTAGAACAGTGGATAATTACAAAAGAAGACATGGATAGACTACTTTTGGAGGAACTATCCACATCAGTGAGATCAGACAACTGGTGAAATATTGAAATAAAAATATTTGTCATTCTTCAACTTTCATGTTTACATCTACAGATAAATCTTAGCCAAATAACACTTATTGTGTTACTTATATTCACATACCTTCATTGGGTACCCTGTGGCCTATGGAACAAAATTTATAGTGTCTTAGAGTTGAAGGGAGACTTTGGGACCATCAAATCAGAACAAGAATTCTCTGGAGCATACCCATTAAATATTCATCTAATCTTTCTTTGAAGAAATCTAATATGAAGAAACTTAATTCACAAGGTGGTGACATTTTGGGATCTTACAGAACTTCATCCTTTCATGCCATTTCATTTCATTCATTCCTCCAACATCACTATCCAAATATTACATATAGAAGTGTGTTTGTTTTGTTTTGTGTTTTTTTGGGGGGACAATGTCAACTTGAGTATGTGTTTGTGTGTCTGTGTGAAAGGTAGAGGTAGAAAGATAGATGCATTTCAATCAATTAATAAGCACATTAAGTGCTTAATATGTGCCAGACAATATGCTAAGCTCTGGGGATACAAAGAAAATTTTTTAAAAATATGGTCTTCACTCTCTGGGAGCTCACAATAACACTAAGCAGTTGGTAAACATGCAAACAACATTTACACATGAAGTTTAAGTAAAAGTAATCCTAGAAAAAAGGCATTAATAGTGGATAGAATTGGTAAAAGCCTCTTTAATTTGAAGGCTTGAAGGGAACCAGAGAAGCTTTCCAAGAAGGAGAGTTAGCCACTGACAAAGTACACAGAATTGGGAAATGGAATATCATAGGAGAATAGCAAGTTTTATTGTATCATTGAGTACTCTGAAGAGGGGAGGGTAAAATATAAGACTGAAAAAGTAGGAAGCAGCCAGCTTATGAAGTGCTGTAAAAAGATTTGGATCTTCTGTTTGATCCTGGTTATGGAGCCACTGGAGTTTATTGAGTATCAATAAATGCATGGTCAACTCTTTACATTAGAAAGATCACTTTGGGGAGATGGAGTGTAGAGTAGAATAGAGAAATACTTGAGTCAAGAAGACTAACGGAAGGCTATTTTTTAAGTTTATTTTAAGTGTCAGGTGATAAAATCTGCACCAGTATGGTAGCCATGAGAGAGAACCAAAGGAAATATAGGTGTGAAATGTTGTGAAAGTAGAATGACAAAATGGTAAAATGGCACTAGATTGGATATATGAACTCAGTACATAAAGAGTCAAGGTTACAAGCTTGAGTCAATGAGACAATGGTGGTGACCTTAACAGAACCTCAGAAGTTGGAAAGAGGAAATCATTTAGGGGAAAATAATAGCTGGCCAATCTAGCCATCTCAGTTCTCAGTTTTCTCCATTTTTCTTTATTTTGACATTTGAATCCATGTAGAGATACCAGTACAATTTCAAACATTACTGTGAGAGAGAAGTAAAAAAAAAAAAAAAAAACCTTTGTTAAGCCCTAATAATTCATATAAACCAGAAAGTTAACAATTTCTCTACTTTGGGGCCACTGAGATCAACATAGAATTTTCTTTGGGGAAATTGATGATGATCACTCTGGCTCTTATTAGTATGCTTCCCCCTTTTTTGCATGTGTTTTCTCCCCAGATTAAAGACAGATTCATATAGCATTGACTTTCACAGTGGGAGTTACTCCAAGAAAGAGTGAAAAATGGGGAAAGGGGTGTGGCAGAGAAAAGAAGGCTGATTTAAGTACCTTAGTATTTTATTTCCATGACTGATGAAAATAAGTAGAATTTAGAGCCTGTTTATGAAGATAATAAAAATTGACTTTAAAAATGTTGATGAGACTTACATGATATTAATTATAATCCTTTAAAAGGAGTGGGAAAGGTGAATACAAACTTTGGTTTAAAAAAAGAACTGATTTTTAAAAAAAGTCTATAATTAAAGAGGTGGCAAAAAAAGGCTTTAAGTAGGACATTATTCCATGTTTAGGATGTACTGGTGTTATATCTTAATCTGTACTGATAAATATGCCAATCTGTTGTATGGAGTAAGTGTATCTTTTCAACTCTTGAATATCATGTATAAAATGAATAATAATTTATAAGTTTTTTTTTTTTTTATTTTTATGATTTTTTTTTTTTTTAATCATTCCAGTATAGTGATACTTTGGAGGTTTCCAGCTCCAAATCCTGTGATTCTATTGCTCTTTGACTGCATAACATACATATCTTATTGAAATACTTAGAAGATAAGGATAATTTTTGCTATTATCCCATATCAAATTTAAATGCTTTAATATTTTCTTTAATCATGACAAATGACTAAAATATATAAATTAGAGGCAAATTAAACATAGACCAGTCATTTGTCTTTTGAGTAATTGAGTATAATAAAATGACTAGAAAAATTATTCAAATAATGCACTTGTAACTATTTTTGTGATTATACCATATGAAAAACATATGTGGTCTGCTTATTTCATTTATTTGATCCAGAATATGTAACTGGAGGTAAAATAATGTTATATGAAGATATTTAATTCCATAGTAATAGAGCTGAGCAGAAAAATGTAGAGTTTTTGTTATATAGTCTGGGAGCAAAAGCTATATGTCAGACTAAGGAACCTAACATTTTAGGAAGAGTTATTATTGTATTGTTATATAATGTTAGGTATTCATGTATGTGAATACTACTTTTTCTACAGGCTACTGTTGTTTGGAACTACACAAGGGTCTTTCTAACTAGTTTTGCTCTCTTTCGAATTATTTCTTCAAATTAAAGTGAAAGAGGATCTTTGCTTCCTTAGTTAAAGCATGAACACTTAATTCGCCAAAACCTAATTACAGTAGCCCAGAGAAAGTTAAGTTGAATGCTGGCCAGGGGCATTGTAATATTGTATTAGTTATAGTATCCCCCCAAAATTAATTCTATGACATTGAAAAATTACTGAGATAGCACTAATAGACCTTATGTCCTGCATCTCTGCTCTCTAGGGTAGATGTCAGATTTTAGAAAAAAATATCAGTGAAGGAGGAGTGTTGGTGAAGAATAAAATACAAAAAGAAGGGTGATATTGCTAGAGTATCAGGGACAGTCAAGTGAATTCCAATGCTGGATGTATTTTGAAATCCTTCTATGTCCATGTCCATGTCCAGTGGATAACATAATAAAATAGTAAAACTATTTTTTATTTGCAAAATAACCTTTAAAACCAAATTCCCTCTTTGCCTTTCTTTATCCAAAATCAATATGAATTTTTTTCTGCAGTATTTTCATTAAATTTCGTGATAAGATTTTGGCATTTAACTAGAAGTATTTAAAAGATTATCTAGGTCAAAACCTTTATATTTAAGGAAAATTTACATAGGAGGAAATTTTTATGCCACATTTTATTGATTTAAGTTTTTTGTGTTTTTTTGTTTGTTTTTGGCTAACTATGATTATCCTTCATTTGTAACACTTTAAAAAACTCCTGATTTAAAAAAATATATTTTAGACTTTTGTTATGTGCTAAGGCTAAAAAAAATTCTGGAAGTTTTAAATTTGAAGACTATTGATTTCCTGTGGCCTATCCATTTTAGATGAATTCGTGTTACTTACGTCAATTGGTACTCTTGTTCCTGCTACTGTGCAGTCTTTATTTTTCATCTTATGTCTTTGATTCATATCATTTGCCAGTGTGATGTCAAAGTGTGGGTGTTCAGTTATAGAGACATGATTAACCTAAAATCTGCAGTGAATCCCAAGTACTATTTCCTTCCAGGATAACAAAATAAGAATGAATCATCATTGTTCTACTATAAATAGCAGTGTGCATGACCTGCAGCAACCATATATACATTAATATCATAAATACTGCCACTTTCTAACCAGAATGCAAAAATAATGGGAAAATATCCTTGTATAGAAAGAGATAGCTGGTCTGATGTTTCATGTTTCAAAGTTTTTGATCAGTAAGCAATTCAGTTTAAAGCTAAAAAACTATGATGAGGCCAAATTCACTCTATTAAGTTATTCTACATAGTAAGTTTATTTAAACTATATTATAAACTGTTTTATTGTGGAGACATCTACATTGTTAAGAAATATGATTATAGGGTTTTTCCGATCTGTGCAAATAAAGGGAAAGGAAACATAAAAAACTGAAATTCATAGATTATCCCAAATTCATTTTTGATACTAATTTTAGTTTTCAGTGTTCCTCCATCAAAGGAGGAAGAAAAAAGAAAATAGACAAGGGCTTTTTTATTCAAAAACTACAATCCTATACATGGGAAGAGATCAGAGACCATTTCTCCATATATCTGCGTTTCTTTGATACCTCTTTTTCCTTCTTTGATTCAGTCCACCATGAATTGCCATAAACTAAAACAATTGACAGATTTCATATGTGTGCCTTGCAAGCAGCTTTACTTGAGAGTTCCTTTAATAGTCCATGAGAAATAAGAGCAATGCAGCATTCCTTCCTAAATTTGATTGAAAATTACTAGTCTGTTGTAGAGATATTTCTTTATGGTGAGCACAGTAAGTATAAAAACAATTTTAAGCAAACATATAACAAATGAGAAAGTTGGAAAACTGAACCACAAAAAGTGGTTCTCCACCAAAAAAAAAAAAAAAGTATACATTATCAGTATAAGATATACTAAATGTGACATGCCACCTTAAATGTTTGTTTCTCTAGGGAATACTTGGACCATTGTGCATTTCAGTGTCTTGTATTGTGTATATTTATTTATTAAGCAGTTAGTTTGAAACAATATTTAAGATTACAAAATAGCTCATTGAAAAGTAGCTTTTAGCTTTTTTTTTTTTAAATTTCAGGATTTATCAAAACAAAAATACCAAGTGAATAGTAGAGATTTTTTTAAGTGAGAAGTGTGCTAATCAAAGGAAACGGAATTCTTTAGAAGACAACTGCTGAAATAATGCCATAGTAAAGTGATCAAAAAGAAAAGAAACTGTCTTTTTCAAATTCCAACTATTCATTTGATTTAATTTTACAGATTTTCGAATTTACAAATAAGGCTCTATTTAAGGTACAATTTCACCAAAGCAAACTACAGTGTACTGCCCTAAGAAATGACTTTTCTGTGGCCTGTTGTGAACAGGAAGGCTTGCGTTTTTCTCTTTTTCCACAGTAGGTCACGTGATAGCATCATGTGACTCGGTCAAAGGAGCTTTTCCTCCTACTGCTTTGCAAAAAACAAAACCATCCTCCAATTAAAGCAGATAACGTGTACAACGTTTTCTTGCTGGATTCTCTTGTCCTCTGCCGCTACTGTAAAAGCAAAATGAGTGGTAAGATTTGCTGACTTGTTTTGAGAACATTCTGTTTTTATTTTAAAACATAGAAAGCACTGTCTTAATCTAAAAGCATTCCGTGTTTTTGAATATGTGCCAAATATAGCAGTAAAAATGTGAATTGCTGCCATGTGGTTAAAATTGCTATAATTATATATAGTTCGAAGGGTTTCACATTCCACAGAATACTCTCTTTCCAGTACTTGCCTTTGTATTGCATGTGGATGTTCTGAGGTGGTTTTTTTGTTTTGGTTTTTTGGGTTTTTGTTTGTTTTGTTGTTTTTTTTGGTGGGATTATTTTACATGTAATAGGACAATCTGATTCAGGTTATTTTGGAGGCCATTACGAAAACCTGCTTTAGATGGAACTTTTATCAGCCTACTGCACCTTAGGCATTTAAACCATTTTGTCTAACATTTTTAAGTTTAAAGTTAGAAAAGCAAGAAGGTTAGCTTTTTAAAAAAAAACAATGCTTAATGAAATGCACATTAATTTGATATTTTTGTGATGCTTTCAAGGTATTTTGTGGTGTTTTAAGTGTCAGATTCAATTGAAAATTGTATTTGATATGTGGTATTGTGCTGTTTCCAAGTAGAATTTTAAATAAGCTTTCCAAAATAACTAGCTGTATGATTTCAAATCATTTCTCTTCTAAGCAAATAAGCTAAGAAGCTACTAAATAAAATTCATATTTCAAATTTCTTTTTAGGACAGGTGTGTTCTATTTGCAGTTTCTGTGTTTTGATTTAAGACAGAATTCGAATTTTCTCAGTGTGGGACAGGGTTAATTTTTGTCTTACACTTTTAATTTCTACTTGTCAGAAAATTACAATAACTAACATTTACATCGTGCTTTTTATTTAGTAACAAGATATATGTGTGTATCATTGTTTAAACAAAGGCCATTGCTAAAAAAAATAATTAAATGTCCTTTTTCTTTTCATACAGACCTGCTGTCACTAATTTTAAAAGTTTATATGAGGGTTTTTAGTATGTTATAGTAAATATGTTATTACAGATTAATATTTTTAACATTACCTATTGTGATACTGAGGTTAGAGAATCTGAGTAAAACTTTTTTTTTTGTTTTTAGAACACAAATTATTTGAAGTAGTGTGGTATGGTTACCATATGGAAAGAAGTTAATAGCATATAATTTTTAAAATTGTTTAATGTTATAACTAAATAAGTTACTTGAATTAAATGTGGATTTTGAACTGATTTTTGTGGCCCCATGGGGAATCCAAAATGAGATCATTCTCATTTTTGAAACAACCATTTTTAAGATATACCAATTGATGATTCAATCCATGCTTACAAATAAGTTTCATCAGAAGCAAAATGTATTGTCAGACATTATTTACAAAATGCCTTTTTTTTTTTTTTTTGAAGATTTATTGAAGTTTTAATTATATTTAAATAGAAACAATCAAGACTAATATAGAAGTGGCATTGGCTTGATTTCTAGTTAAGAGTTGTTAAATGATACATTGTGTTTTCCTGGGACAAATACAAATATAGTCAGATGACCTACGGTCCAAGATTCCGGTCTTCTAACATTTGCCAACTATATGATTATGGACAAAATCACTTTACTTTTCTATAAAATTTGGGTTTTATTACTTTGACTACCTACTTCACTGTGTGGTTTTCAAAAAAGCATTGTGTGAACCTTAAAATAGCTGTATAAGATGAATGTGTTACTTTTTGAAGTGAGATGAAAAATTCAACAAAGAATAATTTTGATCTGGACTTAGGAAGCAATCACCTTTTCTATTTTGTTAGTAAAGAAAGTAAAAGTAATTGAGTACACTGTTGCCAGCAGTGTTGTCTTAACTATCCATTTAAGTTCATGAAAATAAAAACAAGTTAAAAATTGACATTTTAAAGGCAAAAAAACCCTAATATTCTGAGGAATAACTATTTATATTTAGTGAAACTAAGGCCACAATATTTTCATCTTCCAAACCACTCACGTGGCATTTTGTTATTGTTGAGTCATTTCAGTCATGTCAGACTCTGAGTCCATTTAGGGTTTTCTTGACAAAAACACTGGAGTAGTTGTATTATTTACTTCTCCAGTGAGGAAACTGAGGCAAACAAGATTAAGTGGCTTGCCCAGGGTCACACAGCTGATAAGTGTCTGAGATTGAATTTGAACTTGGGTCCTCCTGATTCCAGGACCAGTACTCTATCCACTTCAACCACCTAGCTACTTCAGATATGGTATTTGTACCAGTCATCTTCCCTGTCTTCCTTGAACATTTCTTATGCTTAAGATAGAATCCACAGAGAGAATCCGGCTTGTCCTTGTCTCCAAAGGTAGGCTTTATCTGCATTCTTAAAAGTGTGTTTGGGAGTAGTACTCTCAGAAAATAGGACTTGGGATCAGGGTCTAAATAGTGACTGATAACCTGATCAGGCCTAGCTGGAAAGTATGTGGCACTCCTAATACCTCAAGCTTTCCATACTCTCTTACCTCCCATCCCTCAATAATACTTTTACTGTTCCCCCTGTCATTGCTGTTCTACCAGCTTAAGAATACAATTGCATCAATATAGGATCTGATGATTAAGCAATTGCTAGTAACAGGGGCATTTCCATAGCACATGTTCAAAACAAACTTCTGTGCAGGTTAATTTTCATTGGTGTGCCAAGCTCATTTTATTTTTTTCATCATTTTATCTCTCCCCTCTCTTTCACTCATATTTTTTAAAAAGCCCATTTGCCTGTGGGTAATATCTCACTAACTTCTCTCCCCTTTGCAATCTTAATTTCTTTTCCTACTACTGCTAGACTAAAACTGCTCTTCCCCATTGATGTCTAGCTTGATGTCTAACTTCATTCTGTTTTCCCTTTCAATGTTTCTGCATAAGCTGTCTATCATATCTAAAATGTTCTTCTCATCTCTGCCTCTTAGAATCCCTAATTCCATTCAAGGCTTAGATCAGAAGCCATATTCCACATAAGATCTTACCTAATCCCTACTATTTCTTAACACACTCCCATCCAATTTTTAGTAACTAGATCTATATATAGATAATTCCTCATAATGGATTATAAACTCTCAAGGGGATGAGCTTTTCCTTTGTATCTATATCCTCAATACTTAGCACAGTGTCTTAATACTTATTAGACTCTTATAATGTCTTTTAAATGACTATAATAAATTGAGGGAAAATTTTTTTAGTGTAAACTCTGAGAATTATGGTATGATGAAAATATGTTTGAAGTTAGAGGAGCCCTGATATCCTGCAGGTACCTCAGTAAAGCTCTAATAATCACAGAGAGCAAGAATAGCATTTCAGAGGTAAAGTGCCTCTCATGTCTTATTTATTCCTAGTATAGTCAGGAACATTTGGCCAAAGCCTGTCAGACTCACAAAAAGGAACCGCAAATTCCAGCAAACCTTATACTAGGATGAGTCAGAAAATGAGCGATGGCTAAAACCCTGAGTTTGAACTATCAGGAAACTTTATCAAAACCCAATGATTCCTACAGAAGGCAAAGCCAAGACTTTTCTACCCCAATTAAGATATCAAATAGGGCCTGTCCATGCCATCTAGCACTGTAAAAGGAACAGAGTCTGACCTAAACCTCAAATGAGAAATTTATGCTAAATAAATGAATAAACAGAATAAAGGTTAAATACAATGAAGAAATACCTTCAACTCAGAGCAGCTTGGTAGATAGTACTAGAAATGATGAGTAGTACCATAAAAAAGTCTAAAATAGATTCTTAATTAGATAGAAATTATATGGACTATGAGAGTAGCTGGGAATAAAAAGAAACAAAATATACAAAAACAATGTTAAAGGAAATGATAGCTAACGAATAAAGAATTGACAAGAAAAAAATAACAGAACAAATAGTGAGACACTTTACTCAAGAAATGATCTCCCTGAAAATTAGAACAAGTCACATAGAAAACAGTGAGTTCTAAAGAAAACAACAATAGAATTAAAAGATTGGTGAAGTGGAAGTGGGAGAGAATAGAAGAAAATGTGAGGTATCTAATATTAAAAATCAACTTACTACATGATCTGATGCTAAGTGAATGAATAGAACCAAGGCAATATTGTACATAGCAACAGCAAGATTATAAGATGATCAATTGAGATGGACTTGGTTCTTTTCAACAATGAGGTGATTCAAGACAATTCCAATAATCTTGTGATAGAAAGAAAGAGCCATTGCATCCAGAGAGAATTATGGAGACTAGATATAGATCAAAGCATAGTGTTTTTACTTTGTTGTTGTTTGCTTGCTTTTATTTTTTTCTTGGATTTTTTTTTCCCCTCTCTTGATCTAATATTTCTTGTGTAGCCTGACAGATGTGGAAATTTGTTTAGAAGAACTACATATGTTTAACCTATATTAGATTGCTTACTGTCTAGGGGAAGGGGAAAGGAAGAGAGGAAAATTTTGGAACATAAGGTTTTGCAAAAGTGAATGTTGAAAACTACCTTTGTATGTATTTGGGAAAATAAAAGATTATTGTTTAAAAGAAAAAAAAAGGGAGGAAAAGGAAGGAAGAAATTAACTATATCTGAAGGAAATATTTTAAGAGATGATTTAAGAAAAAGAAAAGGCTGACTTGAAAGACATCAAAGACAACATAAGGACTTTAACATATTTAACATGTATTGGTCAACCTGCCATCTGGGGGAGGGGGTGGGAGGAAGGAGGGGGAAAATTGAAACAAAAGGTTTTACAATTATCAATGCTGAAAAATTACCCATGCATATATCTTGTAAATAAAAAGTTATAATAAATTTTTTTAATTAAAAAAAAAAAAAGACAATACAAGGACTACCTGAAAATTTCCCTCCCATCTGTGTAATGTTTTTGTTGGTTTTCTGGAGGTCTCTGGAGCAGCCTTCATTTCAGCAAAGTAATCACCAAAAGAATAGCCAGATGTGAAAGTCAAAATCCTTTATTATCTCCTTCACAATCTAGTTTCTTTGCCTGGGGTCCGGGCCAGCTTTCTGAAGAGCCTTGGAGGCCAGCCACCATGGTGGTGTGAGGTAGAGTGAATGTCTCACCTTGGATCCGAAAACTTGAGCTCTCACCTCCAGTCCTCTGGTCTTCTCTGTCTCTGACTCTGGCTGAGTTTGTCCCAGCTTATATGCTCTATTTTAATTACTCTAATTTAATTATCATAGGTGTGAATCTTAAAGAATAGGTGTCAATCTTGGGGAACTATATTAAGTACTAAGTACATGTACTCAACTAGAGAACTATTAAACACCATGCTAAACTAGATAACCATTGTCTTTATCAATTCCACTGAATTAGCATCTTATAAGAATCCTTGTTTCAAATACAGAGTTCTGGCTCATAAAACATCTCTCCCTACCCTACCATCACCAAAAACCTGGGTACTGTATTATAACAAATTATAAAAACTACCTGCATCTATTAAAACTAAAGGGGAAAAGTTTAAAAATCCAATCACTATTTATCCACTGAAAGTCCCTTCCTAAAAAAAACAAACTGTAAATGTCCAGTAATGTTGTAGTTCAAATTTATTTTAAAAAAATTTAAAAGTACTGAATAGCCTTAATAAGAAAAGTTCTAATATTAAGGAGCAACAATCAAGGGCACACAAAATTTCACAGCTATTACTTCTGAGGATTAGAGTACTTTTGATTAAGTATTTCAGAGGGGCAAAAGCTGAAGCTTTACAATAAAGAATAACCTATCTGGCCAAGCTGAGAACAATTTTTATAGGGAAAATAGACTTTTAATGAAATGGAAGACTTCCAAATGTTCCTACTGAAAGGGCCAAAAACAAATAGAAACTGAAATGTAAACACTAAAGTTAAAAGAATCATAGAAGGGTAAACATATTTGACAAATTTGAAAAAGACTATATCATGATGGAACAGTAATTTTGGTATAGAAATATATTACAAGCAATAAAGTAATAGAAAGAGAAAGATTAAGAGATCATACAGGATAGGTGAAAGAGTGGTGATAAACAAAACTCTAATATCAGAAAATATAGCATGAATGTAGATTTTGTTTTTTAATAACATCTTTTTATTTTTCAAAATAATGCAAACTATTTTTTCCTACATCCCCTTCAACATTTATCATGTTTCCCTTTCATCTTAGTCAATCTGAGAGGTATAATGTGGTGCCTCCTTGTCTTAATTTTCATTTCTCTAATCAATAGTGATTTAGAACATTTTTTCATATGACTAGAAATAGCTTTAGTTTCTTCATCTGAAAATTATCTATTCATATCATTTGACCATTTATCAACTGGAGAATATATTGTATTCTCACAAATTAGAATCAATTCTCTATGTATTTTAGGAATGATGACTTTATCAGAACCCTTGGGTATAAAAAATATTTCCCAGTTTTCGGCTTCCTTCTAATCTTGGCTGCATTGGTTTTGTTTTGTACAAAACCTTTTTAATTTAATATGATCAAAATTATCCAATTTGCATTTCATAATGTTCTTTAGTTCTTCTTTGGCTATAAATTCCTTCCTTCTCCACAGATCTGTTGTTCTCCTAATTTGTTTATAGTATCACCCTTTATGTCTAAATCATGAGTCCATTTCAACTTTATCTTGGTTTAGGATGTTGGTGTTGGTAAATCCTAGTTTCTGCTATTTTCTAGTTTTTCCAGCTATTTTGGTCAGATATTGAGTTCTTATCCCAGAAGTTGAAGTCTTTGGATTTATCAATACTAGATTACTATACCTAATCTATTCCACTGGTCAACTATTCTATTTCTTATCCAGTACCAAATGGTTTTGATGATCACCATTTTATAATGCAGTTTTAGATCTAGTATGGCTAAGCCTTCTTCACTTGCTTTTTTCCCCATTAACTCCCTTGAAATTCTTGACTTTTTGTTCCTCTAGATGAATTTTGTTATTATTTTTTCAAGTTCTATAAAGTGATTTCTTGGCAGTTTGATTGGTATGGCACTGAATAAGTAGATTTATTTAGGTAGAATTATCATTTTTATTGTATTAGCTCAACCTATTCATTCTTATAGTGTTTAGACCTAATTTTATTTGTATGAAAAGTGTTTTGTGATTGTGTTTATAAAGCTTGTTTTGTCTTGGCAGGTATAATATTTCATATTACCTAGTTATTTTAAATGGAATTTCTCTATCTTTTCCTGCTGGGCTTTATTGATAATATATAGAAATGTCAATGATTTATGTGGATTTACTTTGTATCCTGAAACTTTGCTAAAGTTGTTAATTGTTCTAGGATTTTTTTAATTGATTCTCTAATTATGCCATCATATCATCTGCAAAGAGTGATTAGTTTTGTTACCTTATTACCAACTTTAACTCTTTCAATTTTTTTCTTCTCTTATTGCCAAAGCTAAAATTTCTAATACAATAACAATATTGAATAGTAATGGTGATAATGAGCAATCTTCCTTCACCCCAATCCTATTGGGAATGCTTCTCGTTTACTCCCATTACAATTAATGCTTGCTGATGAATATAGATGGATGCTACTGATTATTTTAAGGAAAACTCCTTATTCCTTTGCTCTCATGTTTGTAATAGGAATGAGTGTGAAATTTTGTCAAGTGTGAATGTAGATTTTAAAGGGGAAAAAACTGAGTTTGGAAAGGAAAGAGAAGAAAGGCAGTGAAATAAAAAGACTACTTTGATTTTATGTCAGTACTAATAAGTAAACTTCTCTGTCACCATCCTTTTAAAGAGGGAGTTAAAGTGCAAAGAAACATAACAAGAGATCAAAATGGAGTTAAGTATACCGTTAACAATTCTCATTCTGTGGTCATGATTAAAATGAACTCATTCAAAAAAGAGGATAGAATACATTAGAAAACAGAATCCAGATATTAGTTTTCAAGAAACACTTTCGAAACAATTCAAATAGAATTAAAATGAGGATCTCAGTGTATATACCCTTCAGACCTAGATAAAACTAACAAGAGATAAATGAGAAACAAGTTAAGCCTCTAGAAAGAATTTCAGAAAAGTTAAGACGTAATAGATCATTATTGATCACTAAATAGGAATAAAGAAGTTTACATCATTTCCCATTGGGGCATACTATCTTTGCTAAAATGTGCCATATTTGGGTGTTTGAATAAAAAACCTGATAAAGGAAAGCAGAAATTTAATACTCATTCTTTATTGAACATATTTTAATAAGAATTTGTTTAGTAAAAGAACTTTAAAGAAAAGATTACCATCTAACTGGAACTGATTTAAACAAAAAATATAAAACACCAAGATTAAAATAAGAAATAAAGAATTTAAAGTAAAAACCTAATGTTAGACAAAGAAATTGAATAAGACATAATTCAACTCCCAAAGAAAAGCTCAAGTATCTGATAGATTAATAGATGAATTCTACCATATATGTAAATAATTCCATCTTTACATAAATTATTGGCAAAAATAGGAAAAGAAAAAGAAAGAATCTTCCTAAATTATACTAAAGTTATGGTTTTGATTCCTAAATAAAGAGAAAGAAAATCATAGAATGCTTTCCCTAATGAAGATTGATATGAAAATGTGTCTTAAAGAATTGTTGTTTTTCCTCATAGTTCACAGGAAGGAAAAAAGGCAGAATAGCAACAGGATTGACAAAAAAAAAAATCCAAAAAATAAGAAGTAAAGAGAGTAATTGAAGCATTTAGAAAAATACACAGGAGAATAGAGTAAAAAATGTAGTTTTAAAAGTTATATTTTGTATCTAAAATATATTTAAAATGAAAAGCAAGCTTTAGCTGATTTTGGTTTATATTTTCATTCTCATTCCCTTTTTTCTACTTAGCTTTTTATTTGAAAATGCTTGTTTTAGCTAATAATTAAATACATAATTTTTTAAAAGTTCAAATAAATTTAAAGTTGAATGAATTTTCCAAATATTATTCAAGCTAGCTGAAACTTAGGAAGTTGGAAAGTTGATTAATTTATTCCTTGAGAGAATCCAGGAGAATTGTACCTATTGTTGTTGTTCAGTCATTCAGTCCTGCTCAACTCTCTATGACCCCATGGACCATAATACAGTAGTCCCTTTTATCCTCCACCATCTCTCGAAATCTTCACATTTGTTGTTTATGTATCTATCCAGCTCATCCTCTGCCATCCCTTTTGCCTTTTGCCTTCAGTCTCCTGATATCAGAGTGTTTTTCAGTGGATCTTGTCTTATCATGATGTGGCCAAAATATTTAAGATTCAGCTTCAGTGTTTGAGTTTCCAATAAATAGCCTAAATTAATTTCTTTTAAGTTTTGACTGATTTGACTTCCTTGTTGTCCTGGGGACTCAAAAGTCTTCTCCCAGCACCACATTTCTAAATGATTGATTCTGGGTGGCTCAGTTTTCCTCATAGTCCAACTCTCAAAACAAGGCATTTGCTACTGGAAAAACCATAGTTTGCCTATGCAGGCTTTTGTTGGCAAGGTCCTATCTACTTTTTAGTATGCTGGCCTGATTTGCCACAGCTTTACTTCCAGGGAGCAAGTGTCTTATTTTCATGACTCCTGTCATCGTCTGCAGTGATCTTTAAGCCCAAGAATATAAAATCTGACGCTGCTTCCATTTCTTCTCTGCTCCTTCACCCTCATTAAGAAGCTTCTGAAATCTTTTTCACTTTATGCAATCAGAGTAGTGTCATCTACATTTTCTGAGATTGTTGATATTTTCCCCAATAGCATTAATTCTCACTTTTGATTCATTTCTCATGATATACTCTGCATATAAGTTAAATAAGATAATGATCTTAAACCACTCAGTTGTTGCCTGTTCAGTTCTAATTGTTGCTTCTTGACCCACATACAAGTTGTTCAAGAGAAAAGTAACATGATATGGTACTCTTATCTCTTTGAGGACTTGTCACATTTTATTGTGCCCATACAATCAAAAGCTTTAGTGTAATCAATGAAGCAGAAGGAAATGTTTTCTGGAAGCCCCTTGCTGTCTATAATCTAGCAAATATTGGTAATTTGGTCACTAGTCCTTTTACCTCTTTGAAAAAACAAGCCTGCTCATTTCTAAAATATAGAGAGAATTGACTCAAATTTATAAATAGTCAAAGGATATGAACAGACAATTTTCAGATGAAGAAATGGAAACTATTTCTAGTCATATGAAAAGGTGCTCCAAATCACTATTGATCAGAGAAATGAAAATTAAGATAACTCTTAGATACCACTACACACTCTCAGATTGGCTAAGATGACAGGAAAAGATAATGACAAATGTTGGAAGGGATATGGGAAAACTGAGACACTATTACATTATTGGTGGAATTGTAGATGGAGCCAACCATTCTGGAGAGCATTTTGGAACTATGCCCAAAGGGCTATGAAACTGTGCATACCCTTTGATCCAACAGTGTTGCTACTGGGCTTATATCCCAAAGAGATCTTAAAGGAGGGAAAGGGACCCACATGTGCAAAAAATGTTTGTGGCAGCCCCTTTTGTAGTAGCAAGAAACTGGAAACTGAGTGGCTGCCCATCAATTGCAGAATGCTGAATAGGTTATAGTATATGAATGTTATGGAATATTATTGTTCTATAAGAAATAACCAGCAGGATGATTTTAGAGAGGCCTGGAGAGACTTACATGAACTGATGGTAAGTGAAATGAGCAGAACCAGAAGATCATTATACACATCAACAAAAAGACTATACGATGATCGATTCTGATGGATGTGGCTCTCTTCAACAATCACATGATTCAAACCAGTTCCAATTGTTCAATGATGAATAGAGCCATCTATACCCAGAGAGAGGACTATGGGAACTGAGTGTGGATCACAACAAAGTATTTTTACTCTTTTGTTTGCATTTTATTCTCTTTCTCATTTTTCCCCAGTTTTATTTGATTTTTCTTGTCCAACAAGATATTGTACAAATATAAATTCAATGTACATATGTTGGATTTAACATACATTTCTACCATGTTTAACATATATTGAACTACTTCCTTGCCATCTAGGGGAAGGGGTAGGAAAAAAGGGGGGGGGAATTGGAACACAAGGTTTGCAAGGGTTAATGTCAAAGAATTATCCATGCATATGTTTTAAAAAATAAAAAGCTTTAATTAAAAAAAAAGAAGAAAAAGAAAATTGACCCCTCTCCCCTAAAAAAAAACAAAACAAAAACAAAAACCAAGCCTGCTCTTCTGGTATTTCTCAGTTCACATATTGCCAAAGTTTTCATTGTAGAAACTTAACCATAACCTTGCTGGCATGTGAAATGAGTTCAATCATTTGATAATTTGTACATTTCTTGACATTGTCCTTCCTTAAGATTGGGGTATAAAACTGATCTTTTCCAATCCAGTGACCAATCATTGGCGTTTTCTAAATTTCCTGACATGTTGAGTTGCAGCATTTTATCAAGGTACAAATTTGTAAGATTGTAATATCCAAAGCTCAAATACAATAGAATATTATGATAGCCCAACTAAATGTTATACAGATTAAAAAAAAAAATCACAAAATCACAAATAAATGAATAAAATACTAAATACAATATTATAGGTATGTAATCAATTTAAATTTCTATCTAATATTTAGTTTATAATAAAGATAAGCAGTGTTTGAAAAAAGAAATTTGGAGGAAAGAAAATAGATTTTAAAGAAAAAGTTATATGTTTAGACATAAGTCTAAAAATTGCTCAATGATAAGCATTTGTACTACAATGCAAAATAATTTTGGCAAGTTTTTATTTTTCAACTATGAGATATGATTGAAATATTTTGAATAATTGAAATACAGGAAGCTAATATACTTAATTTACTAAAAGTGAGGTTAAAATTTCCAGTACAAATATTAGTTCTCTATATAAATAAATGAAGCCATAGGTTATATAATGACCAAATCTAATAATAAACAAAATGCAGATAAGATTGAATTATTTAAGGATGCATCGTTTTGTCATAAATGATCATTCCACATAGTTAATGTTATTTATTAAAAAGATTGATCAGATGATAAAAAGAAGGGGAAAAGCAGTAGAAATATTTTCTTTTAGTTGTAATAGTTGGAAATAATGATCCACTGAGGTCAAATCAGGTGACTGCCACTTGATTTGACAGATGCTGAAACTGTTAAAAAAAATAAAAATAAAAAAAGAAACTTATACTTCACAAATTAATTTGAGTATTATCAGTTAGTATCTATTAAAATCTATATCCATAGCAAGCCTACAGAAGTTACAAGGGTTTTGCTGAACTTTAATGTCAATGAAAGTCTTTTATGAAATATAAAATATGATGATGATGCCAACAGTAATGGTGGTGATGATATTGTTGATGATTTCTGAACTCTCAGGAATCAACAGGAGCATCACCACCATGTACTGACTTTGTTAGGAATGAAAAAAGCAGTCTATGATATTACTCTTTATTTGGAGAAATTATATGAACAATCATTCAAATATGTTATTTTTTCAGATATAAAGATCGTTCATCCAGAATTCCAAAAGTGAATAAACCCTTGAATTTGACTATGAGAAATATCTGCTTACAGATTAAAGTTTATGTTGTGCACATTAATAAGACTTTCATGGGTGTGATTCTGTAAATGTGAATGCAAATAGTAATTGCTTCTCTTTTGGCCAGAAACCCTCTGTATGTCTCCTCCTAGGTTTAAAAAATCAGGCTATTTTCTGCCTCATTTCTTATCTAGTCTTCCCCCAGCCCAGACACTTGGGGTTAAGTGACTTGCCCAGGGTCACACAGCTAGGTTGTAGTGTTTGTGGATGAATTTGAACTCAAGTCAGCCTGACTTCAAGGCTGTGGTCTATTCACTGCACCATCTAGCTGCGCCCCCTCCCCTTTTAAATTTATTTTCTTTGAAAAAACAATAAGAAAAACATAAAAATACAAAACAGAATAACAACAAATTTCCAAATCAAGAAAGTATATATATGAGTAAAAGAAATTATATTCATGAATGTCTACTTTTTTCTTCCTGGTAAATTATTCTTTGGTTCTCTGCTGTATACTTTATTTGCTTTATTTGCTTTTTTTTTTCCTTCTTTCATCCCCTTCACTATCCTCCAAGCAAGCTACAATTAAGTAAAATTATTTTTATTTATATATATATATGTATGTATGTATGTATATATATGTATATATGCATATATGTATGTATGTATATATATGCATATATATACAATCTCATATACACACACATACCCCACATACATATTTTTCCTATCTCTGCTGACTATCTCATTAAATTCTGCTCTATAACTTGCCTTACTATTATTTAACCTCCCTCTACCCAGGGATTCCTCCCTTTTTTTCCCCTCACTCTTTGCTTCCCAGTCTGCCATTCCTCCTCCCTATTTCTTTATAGATTTTGGAGGGTGTTTTATCCTTCGTGGCATATATGTAGTATTGCCTTTTGAACCCATAACCCATGTGAGTAGGTTTTCAGAATTATGAGCCCTTCTCCCCCCTCTAATGCCTCTGTGTCTATTCTTTCTCTGCACCTCATTTGTATATGATTACTATTTTTACCTTTACTCTGAGTCTTCCTTTTGGGCTACCATACTGTTGATGTGGATCTTAAACATAAAGTATACATTTCCCATGTAAAAAAAATAAACAATTTGTTTATGTTTAAACAATTTGTCTATGTTAAGAGCTAAATTGGCCCTTCATGTTGGCTCTTACATGTTAAATTTTCTGTTAAGCTAGGGTTTGGTTGATAGGCCTAAAAATCTGCAAGTTCGTTAAATTATAGATAATTTTGTAGGATATGATATTTTTGGCTATAGCTCTAGTTCTTTTGCTTGTGGTTCCAGGGCCTGTGGTCTTCTTTTATTATAGCTGCTGATAAGTCTTATACAATTTTAATTATAGCTCCGACATATTTGAATTACTTATTTCTTGTTGTAAAATTTTCTCTTTGATTTGGGGGTTTTGAAATTTGGCAATTAAATGTACCTATGTGTTTTCCAGAAAGGATCTTTTTGAGGTGGTGCTTGGTAGATTTTTTCTATTTCTTTTTTCTCCTCATATTCCATTACTCCAGAACAATTTTCTTGAATTATTTTCTGCATTATTGTGGCAAGGTTCTCTTTTTGGTCACAACTTTCTGGCAGTCCAATTATTCTTGTTTTCTTTTTTCTTTTTTTTCTTCTGAGGCTGGGGTTAAGTGACTTGCCCAGGGTCACACAGCTAGGAAGTGTTAAGTGTCTGAGACCATATTTGAACTCGGATCCTCCTGAATTCAGGGCTGGTGCTCTATCCACTGCGCCACCTAGCTGCCCCATTCTTATGTTTTCTTGATCTGTTCTCTAGATCTGTCATTTTTCATGTAAGTTGTTACACATTCTGTTCTATTTTCTCATTCTTTATTTGTTATTTCTTGGTCTTTCATAGCTTCACTGTCTTCCCCTTGCCCAATTCTAATTTTCAGAGAATTATTTTCATCTTTGAGATTCTGTATTCCTTTTCTAGTTGGTTAACTTTTTCCCATATGCTTCTTATTTTTCTTTGATGGTTTTTAGTTTCATTTGCATTAATTAGTCTTTTAGTTTTTCCTCAGTGCATCTCATTTTATTTTTAAAAGACATTTTTGAGTTCTTGTATAGATTCTCTCTGGGAAGGGAGTCATTTCACATTGTTCTTTGGGATAGAAGCTTTTATTTACACACACACACACACACACACACACACACACACACACACACACACACACACTAAAATGTCCTACTCTGAAGATGAACCTCTTCTTCCCTGTTTCCCTGTTCCCATTGTTGTGCCACAGTTCCCTTTTACTGTTTTATCTCAATTTCCCTAATTCTACCTCAGTTTCCCTAATTGTTCTACCTCAATTTCTCTGAATTATTCTGCCTGGTTGCCACATCTCCCCTCCTAATCATCATGATCCAAATAAGGAGAAAGACCTTCTATTTTAGACATCATGACCCCAGACCTTCCCTACTTATCAGAATGTGTGGTACCTCTTCTCATTCTGTCATTGTTCTTCTTGATCCCAACTTATTAGAATGTCAGAACTTGATTGATAGTCCATTCCAACTCTCAGTGTTCCGACTCTGCTCCTGCCTGGGTCTATCCCCTGGTAGCTTGGAGGCATGTGCATATGTATATGTCATTGAGAACTCATTCACTATTGGATTCTTGGAGACCATAGTCTCATTCAGCCCTGGAACCAAATCATGGAACCATTTGGTCCCAGTAAATCTCTCACTTTCAAATAAAATATTAAAACTCTCTAATCTATGTCTTACCTCAGTTTCTCTGGCATTTTACCATAGTATCTTTTAATGGTGGGGTTCTTCTTTGCTGATTCATTTTTTAAAATAAGAGGTATTAGTGTAAACACCTAATCATGGAGTAGGAGGCTGATGTCTCAAACCTCCCTTCAGCTCTCCCCTCTGATCTGGAATCCCAAATCATGAGCTCCACTCGTCTGCAAGTGCCCCCAGCCAGCAGTGCCCTTGTCTCACTGCCACTGCAATCACCAGGTACTGGGCCTCCTGTTCCCAATAAGCCAAAGTTCCCTCAATCTTCATAGACTCAAATCCCAACTAGATGATCAGTCCAGAGGTGAAAATCCCTGTGGTTCCTACAGAAGTTCCAGCCACACCCAAACAGTCTGCACTGGATGTTTCTGAGGAGCTTACTGGGAGGTGTCTGTAATTCACACAAATTAATCCCTTGCTTGGTGGCTTTCTGAGAATCTTCTTGGATTGTACCAGGGAGACCCCTGTTCTGCTCTGTTTTGTTTTTTTTTGTTTGTTTGTTTTTTCATCATTCTGTGTTCACCCTGAGGCACAAATTTGTTCTATTTGTGAGGGAAATCAGGAGAGCTTGAAATTACCCATCTACTCCATCATCTTCCTAGAATCCCGGAAGTGCAGTACTTTCACAGATCAATTGGAATTCTATAACCTATACTAACCTTCCTGTTAATGCTTCCTAAGGCCAAATTGAGTTAATTCTTCAACTTATCTAGCTCTAAATCAATAACTATACCATCATGGTTATCTGTGACATTAAGATTATCTTATATAGTACTTTTATGTATTGTGGCCACCTCCTCTTAATTTCTTTTGCTTCTGTAAAATCCCTACCATTTTTGAACTTTAACATTACCACTTTTTGCACAAAACATTCCTTTGATAGCTCTAATTTTCTTTATGATCTCTTAAAGAAGAAAAAAATATATCTTTTCTTCTGATTCTTTGTGGATTTAAGAAAATTTTTTTGCTATTCTCCAGAATTCTGCATTCAATTGTTTATATCTTTCATTTTCTCCTTTATCATTCTCTTTCCTTTTCTTAGCTATTTGTAAACCTCATCATAAAAGCCATTTTGCTTTCTTGCTCTTTGGAATGTTTTTTTGTATTCATAAGAGATGTTACTTAGATTATAACTATAGTCTTATGGTTTTCACTATTTTCTTCAGTTTTAGTCAGAATTTTGCAACAAGAAGCCAAGAGTCAGCTGCAGGTTTTGTTTTAACTGACTGTATAGAGAGCTTCCACCTTTGACTGCGAAGTATATAAATAGTCTGATTTCTACATTGACCATATGGTAATATCCACATATAGAATCATCTTTTCAGTTGTTGAAAAAAAAGTGTTTGTTATGACCATCAAGGCATCTTAACAAAACTCTTACTAGTTTCTACCCTATTTTATTTTGTATTCTAAGACCTAATTTACCTGTTACTCCAATTATCTTTTAATTTCTTGCTTTACCATTCCAATCCCTTGTTATAAATGTGACTTAATTTTGGAGTATTATTTCCAGGAGATGTTGTAGATCTTCCACAGAATTGGTCAGTTTTGACTTCTGGCATTGGAACATAGAATTGTATTACTGCGATGTTAAATGGTTTGTCCTAGATTTGAACAGATAACATTCTGTCATATTTGAAAATATATTCTAGTTCTGCTTTTCTCAGTGTGAGATCTATTCTATTTCTTGCAAAGAATTCTTACCCATAGCGTATAGGTGTAGATAAAGATTATTTGAATTAAATTCACCCATTCCTTTCTTTTTAAATTTCTATGCAGTGTTTCATAGTTCCTCATCAGTTGCACCCATATCTGAATTTCTTTTTCATTTTGGTCTACTTCCTTCATAGTTGCTTCATAGCTACTTGTAATTGACTTCCATTTTTCTCCACTAATATATTGGATACTTTCCAATGTGAGGGGCTCATCTTTCTATACATTTCTTTTATCATTTTAGTATATTGTCCATTGATTTTCTTGGAAAAGACAATGGAGTGCTTTGCCCTTGCCTTTTTTTGTCAGAACTCTTCACTTTAATCTGTCCCACCTTGGGTAATCCTGCCCAGTATAACTCATACTTTCATTGAGCTATATAAGTAGCCCTTCCCTCACAACAATGCAGTGATGCAGGATGGGGATTGTACCAAGAAGTAATACATTTTAAAAGTATGCCAGAAAGCATAAATCACTATAAAAATGCAAAATAAAATAAAACTATTATAAAATAAAACTATTTTTCTTTTATGCATCTCTAGATAAGACTTGATATGAAAGAACTTGAGCAAAAATATGGGCATTTAGCTATCTTTTCTATGAAAAGGTCACCAAAATCCTACAGAAAGCAGCTCCTGTGTTACAGACCTCATTATTACCATTACCCTCTGGGCCTGACACACATAAAGAGGGTTCCAAAACTACTTAGTGTTCTATAGATTAAATCAATCCTGCTGATTTTTTTTGCATTTAATTCTGCTTCTGTTTTTGCTATTTTTATTTTTGTCATCTACCTGGATTTATTCTGCTCCCAAAACTCTGACCCCAAAACAAACACTAATATAAACATTTTTTCAACAACCAAAAAGGCAACCCTATGGCCAATGTAGAAATCAGATTGTTCATATAATTTTATAGTCAAGCGTAGGAAAAATTCTCTAAAGAGTCAGTTAAAACCAAGCATAAATAATTAGTTTTTTGTTTTTTTTTTCCCAACCAAAAGAGAGCCACTGTATAATCACATCCCAGAGTTTACTTTTGTGGTGAGTTATACATAAGAATTATTTTAATCCCTTTTAATTGTCATTTTAGGTATTCTTATACTGTTTAAATGTTTTCCTTTATATTTGGTATAATTAGTGTTTATTCAGAACATACTTTAAACTGTTTAAGTCCTCAATTTGTTTAAAAATATGTTAAAATAATATTTTTGTAACCTATATAGGTCCTGCTCAGGTTCCAATGATGTCCCCAAATGGTTCAGTGCCTCCTATTTATGTGCCTCCTGGATATGCTCCACAGGTAAGGACATTACATTTCTACATACACATGCACAGTAGTCATGGGGAAAAAAACAAAAAAAAACAAAAAACCTTTGCTTTAACTTTGGAACTATTGAAAAAAAATGTTAGTTTATTAAATCACGCTAGCTGTTATTTGGATGGTATTGAACAAGTTTACTGTTTGTAAACAAGTTTACATTTACTGTCTCTGGACTTCATTTTGGTCCACTTGACCTCTAAAATTCCTTCCAATTTTAAATCTATTGTTTTATAATAAGCATTATTTAATATACCTGTTTTAAGATATGTTTTTCTTCCCTGAAAACATTACTCATTTGATTTTAACATTTGGGAAGAAGATGATTGTGAATGTTGGTTTTCAAATATTATGTTATTATCTTTAATAATAATTGAAAAAACTGTACCTCTGATGTTCATTTGTTTTCCAATCTTTTGCCCAACGTTAATACTAGATTTTAATACTAAACCAGGGAAGAAAAATCTTCTCAGACCATTTCAGAGTTTTTTTTCATACTAGATGGTTTTATTGAATGTATTGAAGAAAAAACTGAATATTCTTAAAATAATCATATGTCCAATCTGTCATATATGCTTTAATATGATTTTTTAAAAAATATTAAGCCTTTTATTTTATAAATTTTCCTATTTTTGTTATGAACAAGCTAAAATGTGGTTATTGAGACTGCTCATGTTCTTGTGAAACTCTGAAAACTTAATTCTTAAAACTTAGTACTATTTTTTTTGACTCCTTGTAATGTCAGACAGTGAATTTGTATTTTTTCCCCACTAATAAGTTTGTATTTATTTTAAAATAATGTAGTGTTTCTCCAGTAAGGCAAACACATTTATTTGGAAATTAACATAATTTTGATGTAATTATTATAAGGAATTGTTAAGTTGTTTTTTAAAAAAGACTTAATTCACACACACTCAATTTTTGTTCTGCACATAAAAATTGATATTTTAAATATTGCCTCAGATTATTAATAGCAAGAGAAATGCAAATAGTTTCACTTTGTTCCCAGTAAATTGGCAAATATTACAAAAGATAGAAATAGTAAATTCATTGTCCAGGTGGAACTAACTGCACGAACTGCACTGACTGATACATTATTTGTGGAGCTTTAATTGGTCCAGCTACTCTTGAAAGCAGTTTGGAATTATGTAAGAACAGTCATTAAATTGTTTGTATTCTCTGAACCAGAAAAGAATTAAATATAAAGTAATTTATATTTAACTATTCTCCAGGACAATGATAACTGTTGCTATTTTTTTAGTTGCTTAGAGTTTGAATTCCTTTTAGTTATCTCTTCTTTTAGAATATTGTCTTTCTGGTTATATTTATTTCTGTTTGCCCTACTTAATTCATAGAAATACATTCTCAGAACTCCTTAAATTCATAATTTTCTAGTGCACAATATGTACTTAGCACAATACCTGATTGTTAGGTTCTTACTAAGTGCTAAGTCGGTACTTGACAATTTTCTAGTTCTGGCCTTTCCTGGGAGTTTGACTTGTGAATTCCTGGGGAAGAGCTTGCATGCTTGGGAGGAACAAGTTCATTGGTTGAAGTGGTTCTTCCCAGAAGCCCTTGCATTATCCCACGCCCATTCTCTGGGAGGATAAAGAGGGCAGCTCTGGAAGGAAAAAGTCAGTCTCTGCTCTAGACCAGGCTTGAGGGGGCTCTCTGCAGGAAGGGAAGTCACTTCTCTGGACGAGAGTTAGCGGCAACTTACATATTGTGAAAATTAATGGTATAGAGGACTAAATTTAGAAGTTCCCTAGGGCTACCTGTGGCTTTTTTTTTTTTTTTTTTTTTTTTTTGCCAAATTGCTATGGTCCAGTCTAGCTCCTCTGAAGGGCTCAGAATAAGTCCTTGTCAGGATAAGGAAAAGTCCTTGCCCCACATTGTGGACGCCAATATGTAACTGTGCTGTTATCTTCAGAAGCTGCCGATCAATCGCTCTCTGGGAGGAGATCTACTGTGTCAACTCAAATCTCTCAGACAGATTCTTCTTCCTGTAGAGAGTCGTTGTCTCCAGACAGTTGCCGCTAACTCTCGTCCAGAGAAGTGACTTCCCTTCCTGCAGAGAGCCCCGGTCAAGCCTGATCTAGAGCAGAGACTGGCTTTTTCTGTAATCCTTAGTTCTTCAGAAATTTTTATTTTCTGCCATAGCATATTTTAAAGAACCTGTTCAGATATTAAGGAGATACATAACTTAATACTTATCCCTTTTTTTTTTCCTTGGAACTTAAAAGGTTATTGAAGACAATGGTGTTCGAAGAGTTGTTGTGGTTCCCCAAGCACCGGAGTTTCACCCTGGTGGGCACGCAGTGATACACAGACCCCCCCATCCTCCTCTTCCCGGCTTCATTCCTCTTCCAGCTATGATGCCGCCACCACCTCGTCACATATACTCACCAGTAACAGGAACTGGAGATATGGCCACACAGTATATACCACAGTATCATCCTTCACAGGTATATGGAGATCTAGGTAAGTATAAACATGAAAGTTTACAAGTTCCTTTTTAAAAATATCCTCTCATTGAAGAATATTCATGCTATCTCTTTATTTTCTTCACTTGGAAATTCTTATATGCATAGTTACATGTATAACTATCACTTCAATCCATTACCAAGTATATATTGTATATGATTCATAAGCACTTTATAACTCTGAAAGTGCTCTCAGCTATCATAGTTATTTTCATTATTACCAGTACTTTGAGTTCAGCACTGAAAGGATGCTGGCAAAAGCATATCTCCACTCAGATATGAAGATAGGACTAATACAAATTAAAAATGAAAGCTAACCATGCATATTTGAATTCAAGAAGAGTGGGTTCAAATCCCATTTTTGCCATTGTCTTTGTGACTTTGGGCATACCGTTTCTGCATGAAAAATTAGTGGATTAGATTTGAGGAATGATAGTCTAGTTATTTCTATTTCATATGAAGAAGTAAAAGTCCCATTATAATGAAAAATTCAGTTTTAATTCAAGTATTTAGGCATATAAGAAAGAAATTGAAATTATCCCTGGCCTCAAGGAGTTTACATTCTACCAAGTTATTATACTACAATAGGATTCTGAAAAATGAATCCATTTCCAGAAACCATATTCTTCCTTAATCTTGGTTTCTTATTCTCCCCTCCTCTAAAATTTTTTTTTTTTTCCCTTTAGCCTTACTTCATATCCTCTTATTTGTCTCCTTTTTACTGCCAGTTTTCTGGAAGCAATAATTAGTACTTGCTGAATCCACTTGCTTTTTAACTGAAGCCTTCTGTCCTTTGAAATATTATTTCTTACAAAAACACTCTTTAGAAATGGCTAGAAAAAGCTGCTCATGGTGTCTTTATTGCCAAATTGCATGAGTTTTCCAGTCGTTCTTGAGTCCTGCATTTTTGATACCAGTGACCTCCTTTGAGTTCCCTGATCCACATACTCAATAAATCTCTAATGCACAGATTATTCCTCTGTCTTGGGTTCTGGATCCTCTTTCCTGCCCCACCCCTGAATGTGGATACCCCACAAGATTCTTCTATCTCTGCTCCTCAATTTCATTGATCTTTTTTGTATAGTAAACAAGTCAAAAATCTCTAACCCTTACCCCTTCTCATAATTCCAGACTCACCATTTTGCACCTGATGGTCCCACAGTCACCTCACATTTATCATATCCAAATCTGAACTCTCAGTTGAAACTTCTCCCCGCTTTTTTTTCTTGTGATTGAACTATTGTCTCAGTTACCCAGACTTGTACTTTCATAATTATTTGTTTCTTTTTTCTTTCTTACCTTCTGCAAGCAATCATTTGTGAATCCTGTTGATTTTATCTCTAAAATAGCTTGTAGAGATTTTATTTATATTTATGGTTGTGGTGATATGATTTTTATTTATCTATCTTTTTATCTGGTAAAATTTAGTGAAATGCTTTTTTCCTGCTTTTGTAAGTATTTTTAATGTGATTTAAATTTTTGTTTTTTCTCATTTCTAGATTCACTCTCTACACATGGTAGATCTAACTTTAGAGATGAAAGATCTAGTAAAACTTATGAGCGTTTACAGAAAAAATTAAAAGATCGACAGGGATCACAAAAAGATAAATTGAGTAGCCCACCATCATCACCTCAGAAATGTCCTTCTCCTACAAATGAACATAACGGACTTATAAAAGGACATAATGTGAGTGGTTTAAGTACAGGATCAACAAAGAATAAAGCAGGAAAAGGGAAAGTTGTCTCACAAGTGGATACAGAAATAGAAGGTAATCAAAATATGATGTTTTCTTGTTGCTGTTTGATTGTTTTTCCCCCTTTCTCACCTTTTATTTAACATAGTGAAACCTCATTCTAATGACGTATTTATTTCTACAGAGGCAAAATAAATTGATAGACTAGTATTCCACATCTTTAAAAATACATAGTTTAGTCTTATTTGACCATAGTATGAGTCATATTTTACAAGGGAAACTTTACATGATTTCCCTCAAATGGCTCATTGCCTGTCCACAAGAGATTTGAATGAAAAATCAGATAAAAGAGAGACAAATCAAAATTCCATATTTGACTTCATAGTCCCTTTCATACCACTGATTTTGATTTCACCTCTTATGTTTATCCTGACTTTTCTTTTTTTCTGCCCATACCAATCTTCTGACTAGTCCCTTATACCTATTTCATTCCATACTTTATGCTTTGATATTATCTGCTGCAAATACTTATAGTAATATTTTCTTACAGCTTTACAAAATCTTTTTTCCCTATTTTCTTCTGATTTCTCCCCCTTAAATTCTCCTTCTTATGTGATCTTTTCCAACCAAGGAAGAAGAAAGTAATGATTTTCTTTTCCTACCCAGTACTTCTTGTTCTTTTTTAAAGGAAACTTTGAGCACTTATTCCTATATATTACTGAGTGTTATATAAAGAATAAATTAAACATCCCTATTTATATACTATGTGCTCAAGAACTTCTGAACCCTTTATTTTTGTTAGTTATTTATAAGCTTATTGGTCTTGAATTATTTCATGATTTGTTGTGAAATTCTTGTTCTATATATTCTAGCTATGCTTCCTCCTGTTTTGATTTTTGTTGTTTTTAGACATTTACTAATTACTTGCAAAATGCAAGAAACTCTTTTGGTGTGAGAAAACAAGATTGAAATAAGGCAGACTTCAATTAACTTATAAATTGTCCCAAAATCTTATTCTACACCAGTGTATATTTTTTTCTTTTGCATGGAATCATGCAAAACATATTTCCATATTAGTCATATTTCAAAAAAAAAAAAGAAAAGAAAAGAAAATCAAAGTGTGACTTCCGGCCAAGATGGCGGCGTGGAGGCAGACAGCTGCTTGAGCTCCTCGTTTTCTCTCATAACTTACTTCATGACAAGCCTCTGACTTAATGCTTGACCCAGAAAGAAATCCACAAATTATTACCAAGAGAAGACATCCTTGAAAGTCGCCAGAAAAGGTCTGTGTTTGTTCGGGGGAGGGTCAATCAGACTGGGCGCAGACTGAGGGCAGCCAGAGCAAGACAGGCAGCTCACACAGCTCAGACCTGAGGGGGAGGGGTGTGATCTCTGCCGTTTCTGTGAAAGGGCTTTTGCCCCAGTGTGGATGCTCCGTCTTGGCAGCAAGCCAGGAGCGGTGGAGAGGGTGTAAACACCGAAGGTGAAGATTAAAACCCCAGAAAGCCAGCGTCTCTCAGAGCCCGGCCACCCCCAACCCCCACCTGGACTGACTCGGTGCGTTCTCAGAGCCTCAGAGCGCAGACTCAGTACAGTCATTGCTGTTCTGTTAGTGGCTCTCTGCTGCCCTACCCCCAGTCTGTAGAGGAAGCCCATTAATACCATCCAGCCCTATCCCCCGCAAAACAGACCAATTGTTTCTCTTGTCAGTTTGTTTTCTTTGATTCCTACTCTGACAAAATGAACAAAAAATTCAAAAGGGCTCTAACCATTGACAGCTTCTGTGTGGAGAGGGAGCAGACTTCAAATGCTGAAGAGACTAGGAACAGAATGTCCCCAGATGTATCCCCTGGGAGGGATATAAGCTGCTCCTCAATACAAAAGAACCTCATAGAGGAAATCAAAAAGGCTCTCACAAGAGAGCTAGAAGAGAAATGGGAAAAGGAAAGGGAAGCTTGGCAAGAGAGCCTGGAGAAGTCATCCCATGCATTCAAAGACAGAATGGATAAAGAAATCAAATCATTGAGAAACAAGATTAGTGAGCTGGAAAAGGTAAACAACTCCAAGGAAAACAGGATTAGTGAGCTGGAAAAGGTAAACAACTCCAAGGAAAACAGGATTAGAGAACTGGAAAAAGAAATCAGCTCTCTAAAAAATAAAATGGATACAATGGAAAAAAATTCCATAGAAGATAAAAACTCAATTGGACAATTACAAAGAGATATAAAAAAAGTGAGTGAAGAAAATATATCATTGAAAATTAGACTGGAACAAGTAGAAATGAATGACTCAAGGAGAAACCAAGAGGGAGTCAAGCAAAACCAGAGAAATGAAACAATTGAAAAGACTGTCAAGTACCTTACCAGAAAGACAACAGACCTGGAAAACAGATCCAGGAGAGACAATTTGAGAATAATCGGACTCCCTGAAAAATGGGAGGAAAAAAAGAGCTTGGTCACCATTTTCGAGGAAATTATCAAAGAGAACTGCCCAGACGTTTTGGAAACAGAGGGTAAAATAGACATTGAGAAAATTCATCGATCACCTACTGAAAGGGACCCTAAAATCAAAACGCCAAGAAATATAATGGCCAAGTTCAAGAACCATCAGACAAAGGAAAAGATATTGGAAGCTGCTAGAAAAAAACAATTCAGATATGGGGGATCCACAATAAGGATAACACAGGATCTAGCAGCGTCCACATTAAAAGAACGCAGGGCCTGGAACATGATATTCCGAAAGGCTAAGGAACTTGGTATGCAGCCAAGAATAACTTACCCAGCAAGAATGAGCATCGTTTTCCAGGGAAGAAGATGGACATTTAACGAAATAAATGAATTCCATCTATTTTTGATGAAAAAACCAGACCTACATAAAAGGTTTGATCTTCAAATACAGAACTCAAGAGACTTCTAAAAAAGGTAAAAAGAAATCTTGAGAACTATACTTCTGTCAAAAAAATATGTAAAGAACATATGTACAATTTGTCTTAGAAACTAGAGGTGGAAAGGAGATTATATCATAAAAAAGTATAAAGTGGTGGTACTACATCTCATGAAGAGGCAAAGGTAACCTATTATATCTGAGAGAAAGAAAGGAGGGAGATGAACATAGCGTGTATCAATAGACATATTCGATTTATGGTGAAACTTCTTCCACTTCATTGAAAAGTGAAAGGGAAGGAGTAAGCTAAGGGGAAGGGAATACAGTAATTTCCAGGAAAAGTGATAAAATAAGGGGAGGATCTTTAAGGTGGGGGAGGGATCCTAAAAAGGGAGGGCTGTGAAAAGCAAGTGGTGTTTACCAGTTTAATACTGGATAGGAGGGTAAAAGGGAAGGAAAGGGGAAAAGCATAAGCAGGGGTTAATAGGATGGCAAGCAATATAGAATTAGTCCTTCTAACCATAAATGTGAATGGGGCAAACTGCCTCATAAAGAGGAAGCAGTTAGCAGACTGGATTAAAAGTCAGAATCCTACTATATGTTGTTTACAGGAAACACACCTGAAACAGGATGAGACATTCAAACTAAAAGTAAAAGGGTGGAGCAGAATCTATTATGCTTCAGGCAAAACCAAAAAAGCTGGAGTAGCCATCCTCATCTCAGATCAAGCAAAAACAAAAATTGATCTAATTAAAAGAGATAAGGAAGGGCATTACATCCTGCTAAAGGGAAGCATCAATAGTGAAGCAGTATCAATATTAAACATGTATGCACCAAGTGGTGCAGCATCTAAATTCTTAAAAGAGAAATTAAGAGAGCTGCAAGAGGAAATAGATAGCAAAACTATAATAGCGGGAGATCTCAACCTTGCACTATCAGAATTAGATAAATCAAACCACAAAATAAATAAGAAAGAAGTCAAAGAGGTAAATAGAATACTAGAAAAGTTTGATATGATAGATCTTTGGCGAAAGCTAAATGGAGACAGAAAGGAATATACTTTCTTCTCAACAGTTCATGGAACCTATACAAAAATTGATCATATACTAGGGCATAAAAACCTCAAAATCAAATGCAGTAAGGCAGAAATAGTAAATGCATCCTTTTCAGACCATAATGCAATCAAAATAACATTTAATAAAAAGCCAGGGGAAAATAGACCAAAAAATAATTGGAAACTAAATAATCTTGTACTAAAGAATGATTGGGTAAAACAGCAAATCATAGACATAATTAATAACTTCACCCAAGAAAATGACAATAATGAGACATCATACCAAAATGTGTGGGATACAGCCAAAGCAGTAATTAGGGGAAGTTTTATATCTCTACAGGTCTACTTGCATAAAGTAGAGAAAGAGAGGGCCAACGAATTGGGTTTACAACTAAAATTGCTAGAAAAGGAACAAATTAAAAACCCCCAGACAAACACAAAACTTGAAATTCAAAAAATAAAAGGTGAGATTAATAAAATTGAAAGTAAAAAAATTATTGAATTAATTAATAAAACTAAGAGTTGGTTTTATGAAAAAACCAACAAAATAGACAAACCCTTAGTAAACCTGATTAAAAAAAGGAAAGAGAAAAAGCAAATTGATAGTCTTGAAAATGAAAAGGGTGAACTCACCACTAATGAAGAGGAAATTAGAACAATAGTTAGGAGCTACTTTGCTCAACTTTATGCCGATAAATTCGATAACTTAAATGAAATGGAAGAATACCTTCAAAAATATAGCTTGCCCAGATTAACAGAGGAAGAAGTAAGTAGTCTAAATAGTCCCATCTCAGAAAAAGAAATAGACCAAGCTATTAACCAACTTCCTAAGAAAAAGTCCCCAGGACCAGATGGATTTACAGGTGAATTCTACCAAACATTTAAAGAACAACTAACTCCAATGCTATGTAAACTATTTGAAAAAATAGGGATTGAAGGAGTCCTACCAAATTCCTTCTATGACACAGACATGGTACTGATACCTAAACCAGGTAGATCGAAAACTGAGAAAGAAAACTATAGACCAATTTCCTTAATGAATATTGATGCTAAAATCTTAAATAAGATATTAACAATAGACTTCAGAAAATCATCCCCAGGATAATACACTATGACCAAGTGGGATTTATACCAGGAATGCAGGGCTGGTTTAATATTAGGAAAACTATTAGTATAATTGACCATATTAATAATCAAATTAATAAAAACCATATGATCATCTCAATAGATACAGAAAAGGCATTTCATAAAATCCAACATCCATTCCTACTAAAAACGCTTGAGAGTATAGGAATAAATGGACTATTCCTTAAAATAATAAGGAGCATATATTTAAAACCTTCAGTAAACATCATATGTAATGGTGATAAACTAGAACCTTTCCCTGTAAGATCAGGAGTGAAACAAGGTTGCCCACTATCACCATTACTATTCAATATAGTACTAGAAACTCTAGCCTTGGCAATAAGAGCCGAGAAAGAGATCCAAGGAATTAGAGTAGGAAATGAAGAAATCAAATTGTCACTTTTCGCAGATGACATGATGGTATACTTAGAGAACCCCAAAGACTCTGCTAAAAAGCTATTAGAAATAATTCAGAATTTTAGCAAAGTCGCAGGATACAAAATAAATCCACATAAATCCTCAGGATTTTTATACATTACCAACACAATCCAACAGCAAGAGATACAAAGAGAAATTCCATTCAAAATAACAGTCGATAGTATCAGATATTTGGGAATATATCTACCAAAGGAGAGTCAGGAATTATATGAGCAAAATTACAAAACACTTGCCACAAAAATAAAGTCAGATTTAAATAATTGGAAAGACATTCAATGTTCTTGGATAGGCCGAGCGAATATAATAAAGATGACAATACTCCCCAAACTAATCTATTTATTTAGTGCTATACCAATCAGACTCCCAAGAAACTATTTTAATGACCTAGAAAAAATAACAACAAAATTCATATGGAAGAATAAAAGGTCGAGAATTGCAAGGGAACTAATGAAAAAAAAGTCAGAGGAAGGTGGTCTAAGTGTACCTGATTTAAAGCTATATTATACAGCAACAGTCACCAAAACCATTTGGTATTGGCTAAGAAATAGACTAGTTGATCAGTGGCATAGGTTCGGTTCACAGGACAAGATAGTGAATAAAAATAGCAATCTAATCTTTGACAAACCCAAAGATCCCAAATTTTGGGATAAGAATTCATTATTTGACAAAAACTGCTGGGAAAACTGGAAATTAGTATGGCAGAAACTAGGCATGGACCCACATTTAACACCACATACTAAGATTAGATCAAAATGGGTCCAAGATTTAGGCATAAAGAACGAAATCATAAATAAATTGGAGGAACATGGGATGGTTTACCTCTCAGACTTGTGGAGGAGGAAGGAGTTTGTGTCCAAGGGAGAACTAGAGACCATTATTGATCACAAAATAGAACATTTTGATTACACCAAATTAAAAAGTTTCTGCACAAACAAAACTAATGCAAACAAGATTAGAAAGGAAGTAACAAATTGGGAAAAAATTTTTACAGTTAAAGGTTCTGATAAAGGCCTCATCTCCAAAATATACAGAGAATTGACTTTAATTTATAAGAAATCAAGCCATTCTCCAATTGATAAATGGTCAAAGGATATGAACAGACAGTTTTCAGATGATGAAATTAAAACTATTTCCACTCATATGAAAGAGTGTTCCAAATCACTATTGATCAGAGAAATGCAAATTAAGACAACTCTGAGGTATCATTACACACCTTCAGATTGGCTAAGATGACAGGAACAAATAACGATGAATGTTGGAGGGGCTGTGGGAAAACTGGGACACTGATGCATTGTTGGTGGAGTTGTGAAAGAATCCAACCATTCTGGAGAGCAATCTGGAATTATGCCCAAAAAGTTATCAAAATGTGCAAACCCTTTGACCCAGCCATACTACTACTGGGCTTATACCCCAAGGAACTACTAGAGAAGGGAAAGGGTCCTGTATGTGCCAAAATGTTTGTGGCAGCCCTTTTCATAGTGGCTAGAAGCTGGAAGATGAATGGATGTCCATCAATTGGAGAATGGTTGGGTAAACTATGGTATATGAATGTTATGGAATATTATTGTTCTATAAGAAATGACCAACAGGAGAAATACAGAGAGGCTTGGAGAGACTTACATCAACTGATGCTGAGTGAAACGAGCAGAACCAGAAGATCATTATACACTTCAACAATGATACTGTACGAGGATGTATGCTGATGGAAGTGGATTTCTTCAACATAGAGAAGAGCTAATCCAATTCCAATTGATTAATGATGGACAGAACCAGCTACATACAGAAAAGGAACACTGGGAAATGAATGTAAACTGTTATTTTTACCTTCTGAATCCAATTCTTCCTGTGCAACAAAAAATTCGGTTCTACACACATATATTGTATCCAAATTATACTGTAATATATTTAACATATATAAGACTGCTTGCCATCTGGGGGAGGGGGTTGGGGGAGGAAGGGAAAAAATCTGAATAGAAGTAAGTGCAAGGGATAATGTTGTAAAAAATTACCCATGCATATGTACTGTAAAAAATGTTATAATTATAAAATAAAATAAAAAATTAAAAAAAAAAAGCTATAATATGCAGATACTAAAAAAAAAAAAGAAAAAAGAAAAAAGAAAATCAAAGTGAAACTTAGATTTGCTCCTGAGTTCGTCATTTCTCTTTGAAGATGAATGGCATTTTTTCATCACAAGTCCTTTGGAACTGTCTTGGATCATTAAAATGATCAAAATAGCCAAGTTTTTTTGCAATTGATTATCATTACAGCATTGCTATTATTGTGCCCAATAATCTCCTGGTTCTTCTCACTTCACTTTTCACAATCTTATCATGTTTCTCTGAACACCTCTCCACCCCTATCATTTCTTAAAGCACAGTATTCTGTTACAATTACCTTGTACACTCATGCCTCAATTGATAAGCATCCCCTCAATTTCCAGTTCTTTGCCATCACAAATGAGTTTCTGTAAATATTTTTGTACATATAGGTCTTTTTCCTATCTCTTTTCAGTTTTAAACTGGCACTGTCATTTTTACCTTACATAGCACCCTGAATGTGTCATAAGGAACATTGAGGCACATAATTCCTTTTGACCATGATAATTGAGAAATAGAAACTAGTGTCCTTTTTATAAATATTTTTAAAACTTGTTTTAAACAGTAAAAGGGCATTGATGTCTTGACGTGCATCATAATATAATAAACCTTTTTCTCAATTCATTTTATCCTAATTTGTATTGCATTAGCAAATAACTAGTTTGGAACAAGGAATGGGAAATAAAAATAAACTTTAGGTGAACTATTAAAATGTAGATTCTCTTATCTTCTGATTTCCTCTAGTTTCATGTGATAGTTTAAATTTGATTTTATCTTTTTCCACCATGAAATTCCAGTCCTCTCACATGAATAACCATAAGCATTCTATGACTTTAAATCCTTGCAATTTTTCTCTTCATCAGTTCCAGCCTTACCAGTTTTGTAGTCTTCTGGGAAACTGTAAGAGTCGATGTTAGTAACCCACTACTTCAGTTTCCAGAAAGAATAGTGGAGGCTTTTAATACTAGTGAAGTGAATTACACTTATCTTTTTAGAAAGATATGGCTAAAACTTACCATGACCACAGAACCTGAAGTGTGAGGTCTTTCCTAACTAAGCACTCCTCTATCTACTGTCTTGGAGACAGGAATATCTGAAATGAAGTACTGCTTGTGACAGATACCCATTATGTAACCTTATGAGAACTCCGAGACTCCTAAGCTTTGGAGAAGGTACCAGTCTACACTGGTAGAAATGGAATTTAATGTCCTAATAGAATCATAAATCCAGTTTTATGACCCTATAATTAAAATGTTGTGCAGTAGCCCAACTACTAACTTCTCAGTAAATTAGGGACTTGAATTTCATAAATACAAAGTACAGTGTTCTTTAGGCCATGATATATATATATATGTAACATTTCACTGGTCTAATTTTAGTGCCAACATTTTCACTATTTATTTTTAGATTTGATTTTTATCTTTGGTCATAAAAAAAAAAAAGAATGATTTTAAAGTTCTCAATTTTATTTACTGTTTCAGAAATAACATTGGGAGAGATGTTTAAGCCAAAGCAAAAGAATGGTGATGCAAGCTGTTAAGTAGAAATTCAAGAGAAATAACTTGAATTTGTAAACTTTAGGTATTAGTTACAGTATAAAAAAGTCACATTTGTATTTTTGCAATTTTTTAAAAATATTTTAAATTTTTTATTTACTTTTTTAAAGAAAAGAATGAAGAAACAAAAGCACTCGAAGCCCTTCTGTCTAGCATTACCAAGCCAGTGGTAAGTACCTTTGCTATATTCTTCATTTTTTAGCAATTTATCTTTCTGTACATACAAACTGGTAATAATTGTCATACATAGAATATATACAGATTTATGGGGTTTCTGTTCAAATATTATTTTTTAAATAGCTATTATAGATGTGTTTGTTAATCTATAAACAATACTATTAAAAGAATTCAGAAATTGTTATTTTTTGAATAATTCCAGACTAATTAAAATATAAACAATTACAATTAAATAAATATATATATATATATAATTTAAAATTATATATAAACAACACAAATGTGTGTGTGTGTGTGTGTGTGTGTGTGTAAGTGTAAACAAATACAATGTATTAGCAAGCTTTTATTAAGCACCTACTATATATGTGCCAACCACTATATGTGTGAGGATACAAAGAAAAACAACTGAAGTAAACAAATATATACAAATAAACTCTGTACTCTAGTGCATCTCATTTCCAGGATCAAACATGAATTCTCTTGACAGTCAAAGTAAACTAGTCTCCCTCACAAGAATAAATTGAGTAAAGTTTCTGAGAAAAGGCAGTAATTTTAAGGGGGAATAGGAAAGGCTTCTTGAATAAGGAAGGATTTTAGCTTGAGACTTGAAGGAAGCTAAGAGGCAAAGATGAGGAAAGGAGAACATTCTGGGCATGGGAAACAACCAGCTTTCAGGATTGTGGTATTACTGGGTCACAGGATACAGATAAGCATTGGGGGGACTTGAGGAAGTAGAGAGGAGTATAAGGTAGGGAAAAGAGAACTAGTTAAAAGCTTTGAACAGCAGGTTATTTCTTAATCCTGGAAATGAAATGCTAGGAAGCCACTGGAAGAAGACATGGTCAAACCTTTAATTTTGGAAAATCGTTTTGGCAGCTAAATGGAGAATGGACTGGAATGGGGACAGACTTGTGGCTGGCAGACCTACCAGCAGGCTTTTGCAGTACTCTAAACATGCGAAGTTGGCCTACAACAGGGTACTAACAATATTAGAGGAGAGAATAGGGTTCTGAAAAATAAAGTGGTATCCAGTTTTATCAAACTTCAGTTCATATTTTCAAGAGTCTAGATAAACATGAACAAAGCTTTAGAAAAAGAAAATTTGTCACTTAACTAATAAATATGTAAATGAAGCATCTTAAGGAAATTTTCACATATATTGAAGTAGTAGCTTTCAGATATTTTGGTTGCAATTTAAATTTTCTTATAGATGTAAAATATAAAAAGTTTACAAAGTATACCTCCTGCTCACACAGACCAAAAAAAGTTATCAAACTTACAGATATAAGAGAAAAATGTCTTCTGGATTGCAATAAACCAGAATTCACATGATTAAAAAACTGTTGTGCACATTTAAGCTAATTTACCCTTACTTTGTGCCAAAAAACAAATAAGGAAAAAAAAATCATTTTGGGAGCATTAAAAGTGAGTAAAAATAGAAAGAGTATAAGGAGAAAAAACTCCCAAGTCTGCAGTGGTATTAAGCTATGTGTGGTGGAACACGATTAGTTCCTAGAGTCTTCTGAGTTCTATTATGTGACCAGTTTGCCTTCAATTATGCCGTGTTTTAAGAAGCCTGAAAAAAAACTCACCATTCTGCCCACTAAGCCACAACAGCTCTGTTTTTTTTCATTGTCTCCAAGGGTTGGGATTGAATATACTAGTTTTCATTTACATTAAATATTTTTACTTTTTAAAGCTTGTTTAGCAATCTCTAAATATAGTATGCATATTTCTGCAAATTAGCACATATTACCAATGGTTTTTTTTTTCTGTATTATTACTCAAAAAGGAATCTGATGGCTTTAACAACATTGAATCTTTACTTAGATTAGCCTAGCAATATCATCTGTACATAATAACTATGAGTATCTTTAACAATAAAAGATCTCAAATCAGCAAAAATAGTTATTAGACTTAGATCTTGGATCTGTCGTTTACTATCTTGGAAACACATTGGGCCCCAATATCCTTATCCATAAATGAGAAAGTTAAATTAGATGACCTCTAAGGGTAAGCTACCTCTAAATTATGATTCTCTGATAAGAATCATTGAATACTTGCCCTTATTTTCGTAGCAAATATTTTTTTTTAGTCTGAAATTTCCATCCACTAAAGGTAAAGCTTGAAATATACATAGGAAAAAAGGCCCCATAGTATTTCAGGACCTTTCCCCTAACATGTCCTTTATACATAGTAAGCTATTTAATGGATACACTTGCTGAATTTGAATGAGAATAAGTGATGAGGTTTTTTTTTTTCCCCCACAAGATGAAAGTCCCATATTTTTTTTGCCATCAGAATAAGTTTCAGATAGCATGTTAAACCCACCTAATACATACAATTAAACCCACTTAAAATTTTTTTATCTTCACATAAATCATCCTTCCCAATAACTCATTCTTTCTGTGCCTATTACAATTATCACCATCCCTGTTGTTCTAATTCCCTCAGAAGTAACAAGTTATCTATTTCTCTCTCTTTTTTGCCACCTCTCTCCTTTCCTCTTTAGAATATATAATTTCTATATTCCCACCATTAATATATTCTGTCTGCTTTCTGGCATGTTTCTCATATTTTTTTCTTATCTCCCATTTCCTATTTTCACAGAACCAGTTTTTGAGTCTTTTTTCTAAGATGAATAAATAAAACATAATTATGTTCTAAACTTGAGAATGAAAAAAAAAATTATAATTTGGGGGAGGGGTGGATGGAGATCTGCTTAATTCCATGGCACCAATAGTCTTTATAATGTTGAATAGCCCTAAATGTTCCCAAACTTGGAACACTCTGACCTTTCAGCAGTATCCAGGACCATCTGAAAATGGGCATATTTCTCCTGATGAACTATTGTATGTAAATATGTATGTCTATTTATATGTATATTTATAGATATGATGTGTTTCTTTTTTTTCCTGCATTTAATTCTACCTTCCCATTAAATTACAAGCTTTTGTATATTAAGAGTAGGGAATAAACTTCACAGCACACTTATAGAGTCACATTTCAACCACTATACATATGTTATAAAGAATTTTTAAATATTTTATTTTAACAGGTATCAGACATACAAGCAAGAAGAGTAGTACTTACATGGTCACCTCCTTCCAGCAGCATTAATGGGGAAACAGAAGAAAATAATGTGCCAGAGCTATATGGTTATGAAATTCTGGTTTCAAATACTGGAAAGGATGGGAAATATAAAAGTGTTTATGCGTAGGTATTTTTCTATCTTTCTCCCTCTTGCTATATAAAGTAATTTCTGAATTCAGGGCTGGTGCTCTATCCACTGCGCCACCTAGCTGCCCCCCTATATATAAAGTAATTTCTAACTATTAATTGACAAGATGAGCCACATGGCATAATAGGAAAAGGTTTAGAATCAGTATTACCTGACTTCAGGTCCTGCATTTGACACATTCTAGTTGTGTGTTCATAGGCTAGTCACTTAACTTGTACCTCAACTTTCTAAAGTTTTAAGTCACAGACAAGTAATCAAACTATAGTGGTAGAAGCAATTTTTATATTGATTGTACTCCTTATATTGAAGCAATCACAGGTAAATAGAGAATTCTTAAGATATAAAATGTTTTTGAGATTTTTCTTCCATTGACATGATGTGTGAAAAAAAGAAAATTTGATTTTAAATCTTAATGGTCTACATTTATCTATATATTGTTCCTTTACTTCATCTGAGTGTTATATTTTAAGACCAACTTAAATATAAGACCAAATTTGAAAATAATCTATAGTTCTAAATGCCAAGTTTAAATGCCAATGTATATTGCACATCAGCTGGTCATAGTTGTAGTTGGTGTTCCTCATTTTAGGGAGATTATTGTAGATCAGTATAACAAATGCTTTTTTCCTAGAGTTCCTTCATACCAATTATTCTCTGCTATATGGAACAAAGATCTCTTAGTAATTAATTATATGTTGCATTACAAGTACAAAGAGATACATTAAGAGCTGAGTAACCAGGCCTTTACCAGAAGGAAATGAGTTTTCTAGGTGGCCTCCTTAAAGAAGTAACTGGGTGAAAAGAAATAAGTGAAGCTTTATAAAGCATCAGCCTCCTAGAGCAATCTTACTGAATCCCTGGTCCTCACTCTGCACTGTTCTTGTTAGGTAAAGGCAGACTATAACCCAACTCTTTTCAGATCAAATAAAGATTCTTGCTCTTCTGTTACTAATGGCTTCTATTACAGTATTTAAGAGGACAATTGATTCTTAGTTCTCTATGCTATAGAAAAGACCTTATACCCATCTTCCACCCCAACTCTACTAGGCTTTCTTTCTGGCATACTGCTTTGATAATCTCATCTTTTTTATTTATTTATTTATTTAATTCATTTTTCCAAATTATCTCCTCCCTCCCTCCACTCCCTACCCCCGATGGCAGGTAATCCCATACATTTTACATGTGTTACAATATAACCTAGATACAATATATGTGTGTAAATACCATTTTCTTGTTGCACATTAAGTATTAGATTTCGAAGGTATAAGTAACCTGGGTAGAAAGACAGTAGTGCTAACAATTTACATTCGCTTCCCAGTGTTCCTTCTCTGGGTATAGTTATTTCTGTCCATCATTGATCAACTGGAAGTGAGTTGGATCTTCTTTATGTTGAAGATTTCCACTTCCATCAGAATACATCCTCCTTATACAGTATTGTTGTTGAAGTGTATAGTGATCTTCTGGTTCTGCTCATTTCACTCAGCAACAGTTGATTTAAGTATTGAGATGATCATAATCTCATCTTTTTTATGATGGCATTTCCTTATGAGTTTGGTTTTTGTGAAACTAGTTTTATTTGGATCCATTTTCTATTTGTTGAATAACAGAAGCTACTTATCTAGCTGCACAAGCTTCTGTCACTATCAGATTGCAACAGGAAAAAGGAAGAACACAGAAAGCAGAGATGAGGAAAAATTGAGGAAGATGAAAGGGAAGAAAATGAGATGAAGAATGTAAATAAAAAATAAATAATAGATAGACCCCCTGAGAAGGCAGTATGATTTAGGAATAAATTAGGAAGCCATTCTCAAAATCAAGAAGACTTAGGATTTATTTCTCATTTCTGACACATACTGCTTACTAATAGGAAAAAACAATCATCTCTCATGGCTATAATCTATATTGAAAGAAAAACTTCTTAACCCAGCAGTTTCCTATATCTTTGGTCAGAGATTGAATATTACCCCCAATAGGTACCCCAATAGCCAGCCAGCCAGCCCCACACCTTATCATCATTGTACTATAATACAGGATTTCCATAGGTTAGAAATGTTTTTATATAGACCATAATAGAGAACCACTGATTTGGGGGGAGGGAGAGTGGTAAAGGTTATTATTGAGAGATTTTCTTTATTTAATAATTTATAGGTTTATAGAGCTTAAAAGTCATATTGACCAACCACTTTACTTTATAAGTGAAAGGAATCTGGTGCCCACAGAAATTAACTTCTCCATAGTCACAAATAAGCATTTGAACTCACTTCCTCTGACTTCGCTTTATCCAGTTTTCTTTCCATTACAACAAAAGTTTCATTCTTTTCTTATGAAAATGAGGTATGCTAATTTTAAGTAGTAAAAGTCTGGATTTTGAAACTTTCTTACCTTTAGTGGAAAAAATGGCCAACAAATTGCAGATTTTGTTCTATTTACCATAATAAATATTATTTGTAAGCAATACTTTGTGTAAAAGTAGCTTTTCTTGAGTAAGTTCAATATCCCATCTCCTTGCCTTTGTTCCAGTCTAACATAATGAACCTATGTGAAGTCCTGTCTTGGGAGTACATTAATACATTTTAGTCCAGTTTATAATCTAATCATTTAAATTGTAATTCAGCCACAAAGAATTAGTTTTATGTGCTATATAGTTAGAAGAACATTTTTCTGTATTGGTACTATTTTTTTTTTTTTAAATTTAAATGTAACATAATTGTTTGGGTCAGTATTCATTTGATATGCCACAGAGTCTAAAAATAATGCTAATATTTTTTCCCAGTGGAGAAGAAACAAGTGTCACTGTAAATGACCTCAAGCCAGCAACTGATTATCATGCAAAGTAAGTAACTTCACATAATTATTTTTTCTAATTAGCAAATCATATTTATAAAAATGTAACTTCCAAGAAGGAACCACTTTGTACATATATTCATGGTGTGAAAACATGACTGAAGTTGAATGTAGCCTTTTATATCTTCTGTTGAAAGCACTTAGCTTGAGAATCATTTGTATTTTCATTGGGAAAAAACCTTTTAACTTTAGTATTTTAATAATGTGTGAAAGCTTTTTATAGGACGCATTGATCAACATGAAATCTGTCCAGCTTATTCACAATGTAATAATTATGGAGAAAATTTATTATCTCTTGATATTTATGTAACACTAACTCTAGAACATATTTGTTGTGAGTATGTTAAGAAGAATCCAAGGATTCCTCTAGGTTAACTATTTATTTTACTTCTCTAGAATACAAGCAGAATGTAATTCTATAAAGGGAAATCCTTCAGAAGCAGAAAGTTTTACCACATTGAGCTGTGAACCAGATATACCCAATCCACCAAGAATTGCCAACCGAACCAAAAATTCACTCACATTACAGTGGAAAGTAAGTACATTTTGAAAAGGTTTTGAGGGAAAATTGAGGTTTTTTTATTCAAAGAACTGAATTCTAATTGCTTTTTGAAGATATATAAAGATATTTTTTTTTCTAAGTAGTGTTGCATATGTGGATATCTGCATGTTACTGTTTCTTATGTTCACTAACAGTGCGGCACATGTTTTTGTCAAATGCATGAGTGAGACTAAAAACTCTGGAGCATTGCCAGTCATTATCTAACAATACACTTATGAAAATTAGGTAGAAAAAAAACAGATTAGAAACCCTTTCTGTAATCTGAAAACTGTTTAGTTTACAAAAACCAAGCTGGTTTTGTTTGTTTGTTTGTTTAGTTGCGAAAAAAATTATTTTTTTTTTATTTTTTTTTTTTTTTGAGTCCCAGCCTTTCAGAATCATAGATCTAGAACTCGAAGAGACTTCAGAAGCCATTCAGGCCAATTCCCTTGTTATAGATAAGGAAACTGAATCCAGTTGAGGCTTAGTGATTTGCCCAGTGTCATACAGGTGGTAAATAAAGAAACTAGCATTTGAATTTAAGTCTTCTGACTTGAAATTCAGCACTCTTTCTGTAATATGGTGTTGTATGCTGCCTGCATGCCACAATTAGAGCTTTTGGTTTCATTGCTTTTGAAAAATGAGGTATTTTTTTTAGGAATTGTAGAGAATAGTAATTTCTAAGTTTATCTGGCTGTCCAAGTAAGTCTTTCATTGATTTCTTCTTGGTATGCTTTAAAAACATTGTCACCCATACATTGATTCCAATGGAAATATCTTGAAGCTATTGATGGTGTTTGGGACCCAATTTGTTAAATATGTTTTTTAATGGTTTAGTTAATTCAGTTTCCAAATTGCCATATTTTAAGATTTATGTACATTATATAAATTATCTCATTTGACTCTCATAAGTAGCACCCTGTTATGAGATAAATACTATATGTCTTATTTCTCAGGTTGCAAATAAGGAAACCAAAGCTAAGATTGCATACATAGTGAATAAATGTATCCATTAACTTAAAATTCTCAAAGTATCCATATTGGCCTAGAATTAATGGACCTTCCCTCTTCCCAGGTTTACTGACAGAGGTATATCTGTGGTATTTAGGAAACATTGTACAGATTGTGTGAATGTGTGTGTATATGCATTCAGAGTTGTCTTAAAGTATTACCAAGGAACTAGTTTGCTTGTGTAACTAAGGATCTAAAATCACTTATTGACCATTATTTTAGCAGCATGATCAGGTGGCCCTCCCAAATGCCCTGGCTTCCTCTGAATCCTGGAATCAGTTCTCATGATCCAGTGCTGTATGATCACAAGTGCTGCACTCTTAATTTATCATAATCGCAGGCAAGACTGTGCATATATGTATATAACTGCACGATATATTGTATGTGCAGAATGAGCTTCAGTGACTAATCGTACATTGGAGCTTCTGGGGGAGGTCATCATGTGACTTGAAGCTATACAAGTGTATGGGGACCTTAAGAATCTGGAGGGGGATGAAGCAGTACACCAGCTCTGTACCCCCTCATACTCAGGATAAGGGGGGGTACTAAGGTCAGATCCCCAGTGATTATAAGGTGATGACATATATTAACAATATTCCATCTCTTTATGAAACTACAGATCATACACACAATGATAAAACTGATGACCACAACAGCCAGACATGAGGTCACTATGGATACAGGGCTATGGCCTGGTACCAGGAGCCTCACTCTGGGCGACAATAGCAGTTAGTACCGCAACATGCGCTAGAGAGGAAGCCATTACATTGTCATTACAGCATAATGACAATGATAGTCAAGCTGGGACTTGTGGTACTAACTGTTACTATACCCGCACACCAGACACAACCCATATATTCCCCCTGCAGCGGCCGTGAGCATGCACTGTACATCCCTTGCGCCTGTCTGTTGTGGTGGCTTCCGTTACTTTACAACGCCGTGGGCCTTCAGTTCTCCATCTTCTGCATCTCTCTCCCTTCCCCACACCATACACCTCGGCCTGAGAACTCACCTCACCTCATTATCTCCTCACACTCTGTCTCCGCCGCCTCAGCCCAGTGCTGGAAGTGTGCGTTGCTAATGTGAGTTTAGTTTGAACATCACTTCCGGTCTGATTTTGCCATAACCCGGCAGGTCACATAAATGTCCTCAGCAGGCCTCATGTGGCCTGCGGGCTGTAGTTTGAGGGCCCCTGTACTACAGCAAAACTGACTGACTTGCTCTTCCCAGTATATATTATATCTTCCACAACTTGTTCATCTATAGGATGCAGAATTCCCCAAACATCGAACTCTTGAGCCTTTCCCCCACTACCAACCAAGGGGCAAGCTAATTGTATCAAAAAAAGGGACAGGAAGCTCCATTATTATTATACAAATGGTTTAATAAATCAAATAGGCTGCTTAGATAGGAGCTGCCTGGGGTTGGCTGCCAGACAATTCAATGAATCTCAGATCCTCACCATGTAGTCTGGGCCCTGAGACCAGACTATTCAATGGATCCCCACAAAAAAACCCAAAAAAGTACTGTGATAATTATAGAAGTTAGAGCAAGGAGGAGCTGCAAAGAGTTATTATGTTGTGGGTTTGCATACTGTATAGCAAGCAGCTCTGATTTGGGGCCTTGGTCACAGGTTTCAGGTGACATGGCAGCACTCTTGGGGGAGTGACGCCCAAGACCTAGTCATGCTTTTGATGTGGTTCTAGTGGTACAGAATTGAGGTGTGAGAATCCTCTCTGGTTGGTGCAGGTCCAATGTGAAAAAATTCAGGAATCCAAAAAGTCTGAATGGCAAAAGGGATTTTTATTGCCACAAAGAAGCCAGCTTTGCAAGGAAGACAGACCCCCTCAGTACCAAGAGGTCCTATCAGAGAAATAACAAAGGTTATTATTGAGAAGAAAATGTCTTCACAGTGTGCAAGAGTTCTAGTAGGCAGCTATGCTAAGAAGAGAGGTCCCTTGGCAATCCATAATCCTCCTTAGGACTTCTGCAAAGATTTGAAGTTCAAAATTGTCTTTTTATTGGCAGTCTGAGGCTTGGTTCCAGTTGAAAAGAGTCAGTGCCCCCAGGCCTAGATATTTATGTTGGAGTTTCAAGCCACTTAACAGGCCCAGATCTCCAAATGAATAAAATCATTTTGAAGGCTTTTTTCCAGAGTCTGGAATTTCCTGAAGAGGATGGCACCCCCAAAGATCAATGGAGGGTGGTTTGACCAAGATCTCCAATTGAATGAAGCCACTTGTCTGGGAACATATGCTTTCCCAGATTTTTAGGAGTCTGAAAGACTCCGAATTTCCTTTCTTTTACAGATCAAAGGGGACACAGTTTCAGAGTTCACCTCCATTGCTTCTCCCCCAAAGCCAAGGAGAACAGTTTCAGGGTTCATTGTGATCGTATGTCCTTATTACATCTTACTATATTATATTATATTATATCTTACTATAACTGCAGACACACATGAGGTGATTGGCAAGGCACAATGTCCTTGCCATGGCTTTCACATACATACACACACACAAACTCACACACACACACCCCAATTGGGAATCTATACTGACAAACTTTCTTTTCTTTGTAATAATTAACCTTTCTGTAGTACTTTAGGTTGGTCCACCACAGATTTGTATATCTCATTTGATTCTCAGAATAAACCTGGTAAATAAATATAATTGTTAGACCCATTTTACAGATAAAGACATGAGGTTAAGAAAGGTTAAGAACCTCCTCCAAGGAGGACTCTAGATTGAGCTCTGACCATGAGGCTTCTGATTGTCACTTCTTAAAAAGTGTCTCAATGACTGGGTTATATATTTCCTTGCTCCATATCCATTTTCTATCTATAAAAGTCACAGCACATCATTTTGACATAGATTCTTTCCATTAATTCCAGCATAATAAATTTTTGCCAAGATTCTGATTTGTATTTCTCTATTTTTAGGCACCTTGTGACAATGGTTCTAAAATCCAAAGTTATCTTTTAGAATGGGATGAGGTAAGTCAATACTAATTAATTACATTTTTATTTTCTCAGAGTGATCAGGATTGCATTCATCCTAAAGCAGATATGGAGATCCCGTGTTTTTAAAGCTCATAATATTGTGAACTCAGGTTTCTTATGAATAGTACCATATAATAAAGTTCCATAATTATATTTTTTCCAATTTACTTTTCAACATAACTTGTACCCTTTGGAAAGACCTGTTAAACTTTTTATGCAAAGTTGATGGGAGGTCAGTATATTTTTTAAAAAACACAAAAAAACAGAATTATCTAAAACTTGCAAGTCCCTCTTTGCTATTCAGTTGCTGAAACTACTCTTACCAGTTTTAACTTACTTCTCTTGTAGTACAGATTTTTTTTGCCTTCAAAAAAGAAATCCCCCTTAATCTTAGTTTGGCAGGAGAGTCTAGAAACAATGACAGCAAAAGCATGTTTAGAAGTTGCCAAATACAAAGGATGGTAGCTCTGAAAGCAAAGAAAAGCCTTGATTAAAGCTCTAGAGGTGAGAATGGGATTGCAGAGTGGATTGTCTCAGACATATCAGCTCATTTAATTAGTTTTAATTTTCACTTCCATAGTGTAATAGTCAGCCAGCTCCCAGACCTCTGCAGCTCTTCTGTTTTCCATTCTCAGATTAATTCACTTGGCAAAGCACAGACTCAGTGCCATCAGCTTTCTTTGCAAAGCTACATACTGTTCAGCTTCCTGGTGAAAGGGCTGCCCTCAAGTGAAGACCATGTCTGGGCCAGGCATGGCCCTTTCTTTACATGTTATCTGTGGGTTACTGCTGTTTCCCGCCACTTTATACCTTTGAAAGCATAAAAATTTCTCTGTACATCTGAAAGGGAAGTCATTTTGCTTACTAGCAAGAAAATAATTCATACTTGGTGTGTTAGTACTTTATTTACATAATGAAACTAAATTTATTTATTGGTCTAAAATTAGGAATAGCCCTCTAAATGATTTCAATATCACTGTTTGGTGTCTTAGGGTATTGTTACTGCACTGCAAAACTCCCCAACATATAAATATCTAGGGATTTCTATATATACCGGTGGTTGCTTCTGTCTTTTTTTCTCTTTCCTTTATTAGTGTTTTTCTATTCTTTTAATTGTTCTTTCCTGATTTATATGATTTTCTATGTATTCTCACATTTCATTTTTAAATTGTACATAATTTTAATGGTATAATAATTGGGGGGAGGAGCATTATACCAGAGATTGTTCAGCTATTGGATGTAATAGATTGCCTCTAGTTTGTTAGCAATAAGCGTAGAATTTGGTCATCAGTCATTCAGCAAGCATTTATTAAGTAATTACTATGTATTAGGCACTGTACTTTTGGGGATACAAGAAGACAAATTATAGTTGAGCTCAAAATCTAATAGGGGAGACAACAAGCTCAATACAGGACAAATATAGGAAATAATCAACAAAAAGAAGACAGCAGAATTAAGTGGAGTTGGAAGAGGCTTTCCTGTAGAAGGTGGCATTTTGAGTGGAACTTGAAGGAAGACATAAAGAGAAAAGCATGGGAGACAAGTGAGTGAAAATGCTTGGAGCCAAGAGATAGTTGGGAACTGTCATTTTCTTTGGTGTATGAAATTCCAGTCTCCCTCTTCCCCAACAGACCAGCCCCTTCTGTGGCATTTCTCATCAGTTTCCTGGAACTACTGAGAGGTTATGTGACTGGTCCTAATATGGTCAGAGGTGGGACTTGAATTACTAGGTCTTGCTAGTTCTCTATATCACGATGCCTACCATACTCCCTTTCAGGTCTAATTTGGTGGTATTAGGAATAAAATTGCTTTGATTATTTTTGTACAGGCAAGTTCTTTTTCCTTTATTCCCTTTTTCCTTATTACACAACAATAATAGGTCTGCCAAGTCAAATCCAGTAGTCCATGCTCATACTAAAGAGTTCCATTGTTGACACTTAGGGTTATTAATGAAATTATTCTGCCTTTTTCTAATTAATTTATAGTACTTGGGGAAAAAATTTAATCATCTCAAAGAACTTTTCTGATTTTTTGAAATATAGGAAGATATTACATGTATTACTATTCAGTAAAATAATATAACTTTTTGCTTATTTAAGGAAAATATCAATTTTCATTATATCTCTCCTAATTTGGGAAATATTGTGAAACCCAAGTTTTTAACTTTGACTTTATTGCTTAATAAGAACCATATAAATTATTTGGATATGGCATATTAATGGATTGATTAGTATTCTTGGAATAGCAAGTGATATTTATACAGCACTTGAAGATATACAAAGTGCTTTACCGATGTTTTATCATCTGTACCCGCTACCAAGAACTCTGTGAATTAGGAATTAGAACCAGAATTATTCCTATTTTAGCGGAAACTGGGGCTTCATAGTGATTGTGATTTGCCCATCATCTCAAAACTCTTAACTATCTATTGAGATTTAAATGTAGGTCTTCCTGACCCCCTGTCTAACATTCCCTCCACTCTGCCATCTGCTTCTCAAAAAAAGTATCTACGCCACTGACAAGCTCTTAACTGTTGTCTTGCTTAAGGCTCTAAATTCCAGCTATTTTCTTAAGTAAGTAAGATTTTTAGAACAATCTAAGAGTTTTTTAGTCTATTCTGTTTCTTTCTAGATGATACATATAACTCTTCTACCCAACTAACACTAGAAGGCCTCAAAGCACCAAGCTGCATCAGTTGACAAGAGTACATTTTTTATCCATAAAATAAAGCAAATAGAAATGGGATAAAAGTTATTTCAAAATAAAATTATAATGCTTTTTGTGTCATTTAACATAATTGATCCTTCTAGCGTTAAGTAAGTGTTAGCACTTACACATAGCACTTTTAAAGTTTGCAAAGTGCTTTATATATGTTATCTCACTTGCTTCTCACAACCAACCTGCTCTAGGTGCTATTAGAATCCCTACTTTACAAAAGAAGAAACTGAGGCAGACAGCAGTTAAGTGACTTGCCCAAGGTCACCCAGGTTAGTAAACCAACTGAGAGGCAGTATTTTAACTCAGCTAAAAGGAGAAGCCTGAGGGAAATAAACCCATTTGAATGACCCATTCAGCCCTGTAGATATATTCTGCCTGTAAGAAATGGAGTTGGTATATGTTGACTTGAAATCTGACTTTTAAAAAAATTGAATATCTCTAAATAGAAAAATACACACATTCATAGTAATATGAAAACATAAGCCTCTGGATAGACATCTGAAAGCTGTAAAGTAGCTATTAATCTAAATCTGATTGATGAGACGTGAAGTTTAGGAGTCATAATTTTACTTTTTATAGCATTGGACTTAAATTGGTTAAAATGTATTTTAAAAATTTTTGCCATAAACTTTAATGCTCCTTTACCAGTTCAACAAAGGCCTTCATGTGTTTAAATAGGTATTATTTTATTAGAACAGTTAATGATTTAACATCAAATTTTCCTCTCCTTTATTTCATAACATTCATCTAGATGACATTTCTTCCCGCAAGGTTTTTTCATATATTTAGTTCCATGTCTTTCTATACTTATACTTGAAAATACAAAGCTTATTTTTTTTCTTTCTTTTTTTTTTTTTTTAAACTAAACACATGGATTTAGGTTTTCCTAAAGCACTTTAGTTTATAACTAGATAATGTCACTGTATCTCCCCCCACCACCAAATAACATATATTAAAACTCTCATTGCTTTTAAACTATTAGGTAATGAATTTTTTAAAGTACTATTTGCTTTCCTTTAATATTTGTGTCTAGTATGTGTCTTTAAGAAAAACACATATACCAAATATGTTTGTTACTCAGTAGACTTTTAGTAACATTGGTATTTTGTATTTTTATAACAAAATATAAAATTCATGTTTTCATTTTAGGGGAAAGGAAATGGAGAATTTAGCCAGTGTTACTTGGGCCAACAGAAACAATTTAGGATTACAAAGTTATCACCAGCAATGGGTTGCAAATTTAGACTAGCAGCCAAAAATGACAAGGGCACAAGGTAAGTCATGATATATAAATTGATACAGAAAATTAACTTTCTGTTTTCTACACTGTGAATTATGTGGAGCAAATTCTGCTTTCAGATTTTTAGTGATATCAAAAGGCATTTTCTTTACTGAGGTAGAATAAACAAAAGCATGTCTGCCAATAAAGTATTTATACTTAAGGTCTCTTCCCCAATCCCCCAAATTATGACCTATCACCAGTCTTCTGATGATGTCTTTCCAAATTTAAATAGACTAATCCTTTGTAACCAAGCCAGTATTTGACCCCTTCCCTTTACTCCTGCTTCCTCTCTCTCTGGTTTGAGCTAAAACAAAATAGAGGTCCCAAGGTAACATTGAAATGGATTTTAGATCATCCATCTAAATAAGTAGTCTAAGTTTGCTTCTCATCAGTGGAAATGATTGTTTGTTAACTCATGACTTAAGTGATTGAGAATTGGTTTTTCACATATTATACAAATAATATTATTTGAAAGGACTTTAAAAATAGCAAAATTCCATGAAATATGAAGTGATGTCACTATCCTTTTTGTCTGCAATCACAAAGGTAATATATGATATCTTTAAAGTGTGTTTTAATTAGTTTGAGCTGCAATAATGATGGGTATCTTAGAAACATGCTATAATAAGATAAATATGTATAAGTGTGAGTATGTAACTACATATATACATACGTACATGTGTGCATACATTACCAAATATGAGGTAACTAGTGTTGTTGAGGAAGCACCTCAGAGAACACAAATGGACTTCGTAGTGGTGGTTATGTGGAATTTTGAAGAAAATAAGTGATTCCAAGAAGCAGAGGTGAGAAGGGATAGTACAACCTATACATAAAAGACAGCTAGCACAAATGCACAGAATTGGAAGATAGGCTGATATATGTGAACAGCATAAATAAAAGGATATTATTAAGAGTTTTACATTTAGCAGAAAGTCACTGTCATATCCAAAGTTTTATTACCACTATGATCATAATTTGTCATCTTATACTAGTTGTTAAGTCATTAAAAAGTGCTTCTAATTATTCAGTATGAATATTTTTTGTTTATAATAGTGGCTTTAGCGAAGAAGTCTTATATCACACCTCAGGAAGTGCCCCTTCAATGCCAGCAAGTCCTACACTCATTAAAGCTGGAGTTACTTGGTTGTCCTTACAGTGGAATAAACCTTCAGGAACACCATCAGATGAAGGAATCTCATATATTTTAGAGATGGAAGAAGAGACATCAGTAAGTGTTAATTTTTTTTGTTTAGTTTTGTTTTGTGTTTTTTGCTGAGGTAATTGGGGTTAAGTGACTTGCCCAGGGTCACACAGCTAGGAAGTGATAAGTGTCTGAGCCACATTTGAACTCAGATCCTCTTGACTAAAGATCTGGTTTTCTATTCACTGTGCCACCTTGCTGCCTTTTAATGTATATTTTTAAATGAGACACTTTAAATTACAGACACAATACTAGTATCCAAATACATTCACTAATTTAGCCATTATTTACACTAGACTGGTGTATAATTTTTTAAAAAATGAAACTTATTCCCCACCCATTTCTTTAACCCAGCCACCAAATTCAATTGGAGTTTAGGTATTTGATAATTTCTTTGAGCTTTTGTGTGTGTTTTTTTGTTTCACAGAGAAGGCAACAGGAGAAGGTACAATTCTATAATAGGGCAAGTTAATGAGGTCTCTGAGATTTATGTGAATAGCCCTGGGTCCCTAGAGAACAGTCACAACCACTAGAGAGTAGACAATGTCATTGGCACTTTGAAAGCTAACAATAATTCCATCCAATTCACTAAATGTGGTTACTTTTCAAAGGGTTACAAGGTATGTAAAGGAATGCCTGCTTCCACAATAAAAGGAACTCCTCTAGAAAACTAATAGGTCAGATTGAGAAATAGCTTCACATTGGGTCTCATCTCCATTAGACTGTAGCTATGGCTGAACTATGGGTATGAGTACAGTAACTTTGGAAAGGCAGTTTTGCTTCTGGATCTTCAGTTACCCTAACCCTGAATGAGTCTCCATTTTACCAAAACTCAATTTGTAGCTAGTTACAAAAAGGTTAAACATTTTTCTCTGTTTTATTCAGTTTTATAAAAATCCAGTTCAGGTTTGGTTTACATTCAACATCAAAGATGTCATTTGTTTCTAACTATTTACAGTTGAAATAGGAAACAGTAAACTTCAGGAACATTTCTACTACTACTAGAACCGTGATCTCATTGTTATCCTTCCATTGTTAAAGTATTAACCCATCCATGCCTTTATATATTGTGTGGTATTTGTCTGTGTTCTCCTATATATTTCCCAGAGCATTTCTAATAATCATTTTTTATGTTTTTCTCTGTTAATTACTTGTGCAGTGAAGATTTGTTTTACAAACTCTTATGTTTACCTGCTTTTCTGACACTATAATTCCTTGGTAATATCCCTTCTTATTTAGGTTCTATCTTGAATTTTGGTGGAAGGGATTTCATAAGTGTGCTCCCTCCATTGGTTCATATCATAGCCTAGCCATGCCTTCTTTTCTTCTGCAACTTTGTCTGTTTCTTCCCTTTCATCCCTCACTGACACATCTGATATGCTTGGAGCCTTTTCCTTGATTTCCTGATATTATGTGGGTATCATTAAATGAATTGTATTCATTTGATAGATATAAGTTATCCATAAATTAACCATTACTCTTGCTGTGTGAATGAACATTTTTCATTCTGTTAATATCTTTTACATCACTTCTTAAACATAATTTGTCAGTGGTTATTCTGTGATCTACTTATGTCCACCATAAATTTCTTCATTATAATTTGGATGAGCTTCAATTTTTCTTCATTCCATGAATTGCTATGGCCAAAGAATTCCTTACCTTATTGCTAGATACTATTGAGCACAGATATTCTCATTGACAGCTGATTAACTAAATTAGGTGGATTTTCCCCTATCTGCTTCCCTCCCTCCTTTGTATTGAGAAACTGATCCAACCTAATCTGAAATAAAGAGGTTAACTTTATTTTCTTAATTAATTTTTACAAAACTTTTATGCATAGGTAATTTTCCAGCATTGACAATTGCAAAACCTTTTGTTTCAACTTTTCCCCTCCTTCCCCCCACCCCTTTCCCCAGATGGCAGGTTGACCAATACATGTTAAATATGTTAAAGTATAAGTTAAATACAATATATGTATACATTTCCAAACAGTTATTTTGCTGTACAAAAAGAATTGGACTTTGAAACAATGTACAATTAGCCTGTGAAGGAAATCAAAAATGTAGGCAGACAAAAATAGAGGGATTGGGATTCTCTGTAGTGTTTCATAGTCAATTCCCAGCATTCTTTCTCTGGATGTTATTGGTTCAGTTCAATACTGCTCTATTGGAACTGATTTGGTTCATCTCATTGTTGGAGAGGGCCTCAACCATCAGAATTGATTATCATATAGCATTGTTGTTGAAGTATATAATGATCTCCTGGTCCTGCTCATTTCACTCAGCATCAGTTCATGTAAGTCTCTCCAGGCCTTTCTGAAATCATCCTGCTGGTCATTTCTTACAGAATAATAATATTCCATAACATTCATATACCACAATTTATTCAACCATTCTCCAATTGATGGGCATCCACTCAGTTTTCAGTTTCTGGCCACTACAAAGAGGGTTGCCACAAACATTCTTGCACATATAGGTCCCTTTCCTTTCTTTAAAACCTCTTTGTGATATAAGCCCAATGCTGCTGGATCAAAAGTATGCACAGTTTGATAAAAGAGGTTTAAATTAAACAAAGCAATAAGTACCTTGTACTTTTGGACATCTAAAAGATAAAGAGAGATATATTCTTTTCTTTCCAATATTAGAAATACATGTATTTAATATAAATATATATGTTTCCTTGTAAGTATAAAAATAGATTTGTGTTTATATACATTATGTGTGTGTGTTTATCTTCTAACAGGGATATGGCTTTAAGCCTAAATATGATGGAGAGGATCTTGCTTACACAGTGAAAAATCTAAGACGCAGTACAAAGTACAAGTTTAAGGTAAGATTGTAAGAACCTTAAAGTAAGATTTAAAATACTAAGTAATTTTATTTTAAACTTTAAATATTATGTTTTTCAATTAATAAGGTTAATATTAAATAATAATGTTTAGTGTGTCTTATTCTATTCTTTCACTCTTATGCTATATAATATAGTTAATCTGGAATGTTTTCTACTAGAATCACCTGATTTACTGGCACCTTGTTCTCACAGTACAGATAGATATCTCCGAAAGACACATTCAGGCCTGATACTGATGATTATATTATAATAGCATCAGGCATCCGCTAGTAAGGGTTTTGTTTTTACTAACTGTACAGCATAATAGAATGCAGCTGTATTGCAGTTACTATTGTAGTTAGCAATTTTCTTTCCCCTCTTCACAAAATGATAGATTGATAGAACACTCAGGTAACACTGCACATATAGAAATTTCCTTTTACTTTGATCATTTGGGGGCTGATTATACCATGCTGTCAACTGTCTAAGCCCTTTGTTTCTCATCTTTCTACCTTTTATTATAAACGTTCTTGTAATTTCTTCCATCATCAGTACCTTTGATAAAGGATCAGCATTGTAATAATAAGAGTATTGATAGGAGTTTAAAACAAAAAATTAATGTGAGGTTTAAGGTTTATCTTTGATTTTATTAGTGTATACTCTTATTTGATTATCTTTGCTTATTTTGGAGGTAGATCAATATTGCCTATCTTACATAAGAAAGCAAAAAATTTAAGAGTGCTGGTGTACTCTTGCACCATGCATGCATTTATGGTTGTTTATTTAATTTATTATTTCATAATTAAGTTTAATAATAGATAATCTGATGTTAGCTGCTTTTAAGCAACAAATCATGTTCTTATTGATACAATAATAGAGGTTATTTATTTTGAGAATGGTTGAAACTCTTAACCATATGATTAAGCATGATCATTTCCAATTTTACTTGGTTTGTACAAATTTTTTTTTATGTTAAACATGGTAGAAATATATGTTAAACCCAATATATGCATACATATTTATACAATTATTGTGCTGCACAAGAAAAAAAAAGAGAGAAGCAAAATAAAATGCAAAGAAACAACAATAAAAGGAATGAGAATGCTATGTTGTGAACCACACTCACTTCCCACAGTCCTCTCTCTGTGTATAGATGGCTGTCTTCATCACTGAACAATTGGGACTGGTTTGAATTATCTCATTATAGCTCACGAGAGCCATGCCTATCAGAATTGATCATCATATAATCTTGTTGTTACTGTGTATAATGATCTGGTTCTGCTCATTTCACTTAGCATCACGTTCATGTAAGTCTCTCCAGGACTCTCTGAAAGCATCTTGTTGGTCACAAAAACCATTCTTAAAATTCATTTTTTTAAATTTTGAGTTTCAAATTCTTTTCATCCCTTCCCTCCTCTCCCCCTCATTGACAAGACAAAAAATTTGATATAGATTATACATTTGGAGTCATGCAAAACATATTTCCTTATTCGTTATGCTGGGATTAAACAAACCAAAAAAGACCAAAAAACTACAAGAAAAATAACATAAAAATATGCATAGATCTGTATTCAGATTTCATCAATTCTTTCCCTGGAGATGGAGACTTTTTTCATCATAAATCTTTTGGAAATGTCTTAGATCATTATATTGCTAAGAATAGCTAAGTCATTTACAGTTGATCATTGTATAATACTGCTATTACTATATGCACTGTTTTCCTGGTTTTTCTCTCATTTCTCTCTGCATCAGTTCACATATTTCTTTCTAAGTTTTTCTGAAAGCTTCTGTTCATTTTTTATAGTACAAAAGTATTCCATCACAATTATATGCTACAGTTTGTTCATCCATTCCCCAATTAGTGATTATTATCCCCTCAATTTCCAATTCTTTGTCAGCACTAAAAGAGCTTCTACAAATGTTTTTTTTTTCCCCTCAGTAGTATTTTACTTTTCCAAATCCATGTAAAGATAATATTCAACATTCATTTTTGTAAGATCTGTGTCCAAATTTTTTCTCCCTCTCTCCCTTATTCCCCCCTTTCCCAAGCAGCAAGCAATCTGATATAGCTTATACATGTATGATGATTTTAAACATTTCCATATGTTTATCAGACAAAAGGGAGAAAAAAAACACGCAAAAGAAAAAAGCAAACAAAAAAAGGTGAAAATGCTATTGATCCATATTCAGTCTCCTTATCTCTCTCTCTGAGTACAAATGACATTTTCCATCTCAAGTCTTTTGGAATTGTCTTGGATGACAGCATTGCTGAAAAGAGTCAGGTTTATAATAGTTACTCATCACATAATCTTACTGTTACTATATACAATGTTCTTCTGGCTCTGCTTACTTCACTTAGCATCAATTCACATAAGTCTTTATAGAACACTTATATTACATTACAGTCATATACAGTAATTTATTTAATCCCAACTGATGGACATTCACTCAATTTCTAATTCCATGCCACTACAAAAGGAACTGCTGCAAACACTATTGAACATGTTAGGTCCTTTTTCCTTCTTTTATGATCTCTTTGGGATGCACTGCTAGATCAAAGGGTTTTATAGCCCTTTGGGCATAGTTCCAAATTGCTCTTCAGAATGGTTGGATCATTTCACATGCTTTAAATATTTTTATATAAGTACATCCTTTTCCTTTTTGTTTTTTATCTCATTGGGATATAGACCTAGTTTTGGTATTACTAGTTCAAGAGATATGTATTGTTTTATAGCCCTTTGGGCATACCTCCAAATTGTTCTCCTGAATGGCTGAATGATGCATTTGCATCCCAGTTTTCCCACATCTTGACCAAAATTTGTCATTTTCTTTTTTCTGTCATTAGGCAATTTAATCCATTAGTTAGGTTTGTTAACTGCACACTTTCTCTTAATTTTAAAACAAAGTCAGTAGGTGAAATAATAGTGTAAATATATCAAAACTGTGTCAGCTCTATATAAGCTAATAAATCAATAATGTTATTTTTCCTTTGTTCTCCTTTTTTTTGGTGGGGGGGGTCTTTTTTTAATTTTTACAAAAATTTTATGTATAGGTAATTTTTCAGCATTGACAATTGCAAAACCTTTTGTTCCAACTTTTCCCTTCCTTCATCCCACCCCTTCCCCCAGATGGCAGGTTAACCAATGCATGTTAACTTTGTTAAAGTATAAGTTAAATACTATATACATATATACATATATATCACACACACACACACGTCCAAACAGTTATTTTGTTTCCTTCATTCTCAGAGAGAATCATGACATCAAGAAGGTGATGGCATGACTTACAAGTGAATTGGATTCAAGTCAGGGGCAAGGCCATGCAAAGTCACCAGCCCCACTTGAACCTTATGCTTGGCATTCTATCCAGTGGGCATGTTTTTCATAGTCTTTAAGTGGTAAAAACTACTGCTTCACTATCAATAACTTTTTGAACCTCATCATTGCAGGTAGAAGTTTAAGAAAGATCAGCACTGATCTCTTCTATTATTCAAATAGGAACAGAAAATGGATTGTTGACCTACCTTGATTTTTCCACTTAAATTTGATTTTTGTATCTTAACCTAACTTTTCAACCATATCACACTCTATTCTCTAGTTCCTTACTTGAATCTTCTATTTCAGCCAGTCCTAATTTCTTTCTGGTGTACCCATCATATTTCTTCCTGCCTTTTAACTTTTCTATAAAGACTTGATCTCTGAATTTCTGCCACAAATTTTCTATAGCCCACTCATTTGGCATTTGAAACTACTTGTTAATTGTTTTTGGATACATACTAGTTTATATGCCCACTTGGATTGTTTGCTTCTTGAAGTATTTCTGTCTCTTATGTCTGTATGTCCTCACAACACAAGGTTCCTTCTCTATGATGAGTGTTCAAGGAGTATTTGTTGGTTAACATTGTAAATAAGGTTCATAAAGAAAAAGGAGAGTCATCATGATGTTGTGAATAGAGTACCAATCTTAGAGGCAGAAGGACACAAATTCTAACTTTGCCTCTGATTAGCCATGTTACCCTGGACAAGGAGCTAGGATGCATTGATTGTAGGAATTGCCTCATCTGAGAGTTTTCTATATCAACTAAAAGATAGGTCTGGTCTCTTTTCCTGTCTTCTGTTACTTTTGACTAATGTCCAATAAAAGAACCTTTGCTCATAGAAGAAATAACTGGATGGGGAGTTTGTTAGCTTTAAAAGCCAGATTAAGAGGAACTTCCTTTAGTTTATTTGATTTTATTTTAGATTTTCTTATTTATTGGTCTTAGGCAGGGTGTTAAATTTAGCTTATATTTACTCTTTATTTTGAGGGAAAGAATTTTAACTCCCTTGTTTGAATACTATTTGTGTATACTAAAAATCTAGTGAGGAATAAAGGTGCTAAATTAAACAAATAAACCATTATTACAAGGATACCTACTATCCTATTACCCACATGTATTCCCTTTGGCCCTCATTTTTTATGCACATGTCAAGATCAAAATAGTGGAAGGACTTAGCCAATACTGTCTTACCAGCAAAGACTATAGTAAAATATTATGCCTATACTCAATTAATATAATATTACTTCTTTTTTCTGTCATAGGTTATTGCTTATAACTCAGAAGGTAAAAGCAATCCAAGTGAAGTAGTAGAATTCACTACTTGTCCAGATAAACCTGGAGTACCTTTAAAACCTTCAGTCAAAGGAAAGATACATTCGCAGAATTTTAAAATAACTTGGGGTAAGGTTTTTCTATTAATATTAATACATATTCTTCAAAGGTCCTTATATAAATTAATTTGTCCAGATGAGGCCAAATTCAAGCCACATTATAGATAGGAGTATTTTGTGACTCTTTGAGCATGTATTGGATAAAGAATTTGTGCCCATTATTCAGGCAAATGGGAAGCACTCTAAATTTCTGGTCAGAAATGTAACATACAGTATAATGAAGGGATATTGAATTTGGGTTATGTCAAGAGAACTGGATTCTATCCCTGTTCAGCCACATATTACATATGTCTGTGGCCTTAGACAAGTCACTCTGAGCCTCCATTTCCTTATCAGCAGCATGTGGATATTAATAACTTTTTCCCTATCTCACAAAATTGTTATGCCTTTCAATCACAATATATTAAATCTCTGAAAGCTATAAAACATTTTCAAAGTAACATTTCAGACCATGATTTTGATTTTAGTTTATAGCTCCAAAACTCCAAATTTATTCTTTACTTTGCAAATTACATTGTTATAAAAACTTGAATAAAACATGAGTTATCAAAAATTCAATAAATATGTCAGATGAAATATTTCATTCTTTGTTATGCTTTGCCTAATATCAATTTTAATTATTTTGTTTTCTAACAGATCCACCAAAAGACAATGGAGGAGCATCTATAAATAAGTATGTTGTAGAAATGTCAGAAGGCTCAAATGGTAAGAACTATATTGACAACCAACAAGCATTTATTAAGCACTTAACATGTACCAGGATCAAAAAAAGGCCCTCTAAAAGCTTATGTTATATTTAAGAAACAATGTAAATGTAAAACATACACAAATAGATGAATGGTATTCTGAAAGGAGAAGGAATTTTCAGCTGTGGAAACCAATGAAGTCCTTTTGCAGTAAGTGGGAATTGAGTTGAGTCTTTTAAGGAAGATAGGAGGTATAGCCAATGTAAAGTCATGGAACTTTTCAAGAACTTATACAAGGAACTACAGATAGGCCAGTATCACTGGATCTTAATAGAATATAAAGAAAAAATAAAGTATGAGAAGACTTGGGATATGAAAAGGCCTTTTAAATTTAAATTTAAATACAAACACAGAGCTTTATATTTGATCATGGAACAGGGGGGTGATATGATCAAACTTATGATTAAGAAAAGCACATTGGCATACAGGTGGTGAATGAACTGGGAAGAAATTTGAACAAGTTATTAACCTATTATAATAGTCTCTGCCCTTACCACCTGAACTAGAGTAGTTGCTGTAGAGAGAATGAAAAACATGCTAGAAATGCAAAGGTAAAAAAAAGTACCAGTTAGATAGATAAAGTGAGAATAAGACATTGAAGATACAAAGCTTGCATGCCTAAATGATTAGAAGGATGGTAATGTCTTCAGTATAATAGGAAAGTTCAGAAGAGTAGAGTGGTATTTGGGAGGAAAGATTATTAATTCACTTGTAGACATGTTGAATTTGAGATATCCTTGAAGATATCAAAAAAGACAGTTGGAGATACATGGCTAAAACTCAACAGACTAAGGCTAACTCTGGAAATGATTTCCATAGAGATGATGATTGAAGCCATGGGAGTTGATGAATTACCAAATAAGATCACATAGTGAGAGTAAAGAGCACAGGAGAGACTCTTGGTAGACATGACATGGGAGAACAACTAGGAAATGAGACTGAGAAAGAGAAGCGGGAAAGAAGAATGTCACCAAGACCTGGAGAGTAAAAAGTATCCTGGAGGAAAACGTGGTCAGTGACTGCAGAGGAGCCAAGAAAGAGACGGATTTAAAAAGTGTCATTGGATTTGACAGGAGGTCATCACCTTGGAGAGAGCAGTCTCTGTTGAATGCTATTGTTATCCAGATGCCATCAAGTTCTGAAGCCATCAGTTGTTGAAGGCTTTCCTCAGGAACTTGAACCACAAACAGGAAGAAAAGTAGAGATATAGGTAGCATTAAATCAAAGGAACTTTTTAAGGATGAAAGAGACATGGAATGTTTGTGAGAGGCAGACAAAAACTCACTAAGTAAAGAAAAAGTAAAGAGAGTTTGCTGGGAAAGCCCGGAGGGAATAGGATCAGGCACATGAGGTGTCCTAGCAAGAAGATGGGTCACCTCTTCATCAGAGAACAGACTAAAGGAGTCTGTAATGGAGGAAGTTGTCTAAATAACTTGAAATGAGGAGGAAAGGAGAAGAAAGAAATGTCAGTGAATGGTCTCAAAGTAGGAATACCACAGGAGGCTTAAGGAGAGCCAAGAAGGTTTGGAATAGCCTCTGAAGATTGGGTGATAGATCAATGAGGACCAAGTAGAATTCCTTGCCCTACTGCATGGTGGGTCCAGGCATCCTGATTCACTTTTTTTTTCTCCAGCTCTTATCAGCACATGAAGAAAGTGAATGTTCAGAGTTATACATATTTGGGGTCTGAGAAGGTGTGACTGGCAGTATGACATGGGGGCAAGGAAATGTAGTGTGGAGGATTGTGATCAGCAAGACTAAGATAGGTATACAGCTGGGGTGAAGTATATACCCTAGAGGTGGAGGGAATGGAAGTCATGTTGAGAATAACAGGATTAGGGATTTTAAAGATTGTGATTAAAGACATTTCAGAATTCATAAACCTAGAAGTAAAACATTTGTGAATAATTGTAGGTCAGGTATATAACTGTATATATGTTTAGCTGAGGTAAATTGAAATAGTTGGTAGTGGAATTGAATAGATTAAGTAGCTGGGAAATAGGGCATTTGAGGAAGTATTATTGTGTATGTTGAAGAGTCCTAATAAAAGGACAATACCTAAGGATGGTATTCTCTCTAAGGATGAGAGAAAAGCTGTGGGCCAGGTTCTAAACTTATTAAATAAGGAAAGAAGACATGCTAGTGTCTTATAGATAGTAGTCACTAGGTACATGATTGAAAGATAAAATTTGCATAGTATGAACCTCAAAGAAATGAAATTACTTTGTTGAATATGTTCAAGGTAGGATTTAAAAGTAGCAATGTATATTGAAGTAAATTCCAGCTTCCTTACCACAACCAGTCAATTACAAAGTGATGAAAAAAGTGTATGGCCATGCTGGAAAGGATGGTTGTCAGGACCCACACCTCTTATTGGGGGCCAGAAGAACAGGCAAATAAGAGCCCAAGGTGGTAGAACAGCAAAAAAGCAGTACAGTTAGAAAGTTTCCCTTGCCTTTCAGACTCCTCCAGACATCTAGAAAACATGCCATACCTAATCCTTATGGGAAAATCCAGTAACAAATTATTTTTCCCAATTCATAAGGAGATAGATGGAGAGATTTGTGGACACTGGAGAGAAATCTGTGGAGCAAATTTATGTGTGGAACATAAACTGGGGCAATGGGGCAGTATTACAGGGACAGGTGCAATCTGGCAGATTTTTTTTAAGCTTTTTATTTTCAAAACATATGCACCCTTGCAAAATCTTCCAATTTTTTTTTCTCCCTTCCACCCCCTCCACTAGGTAGCAAGTAATCCAATATATGTTAAACATGTGCAGTTCTTCTATACTATTTCCACAATTATCATGCTGCACAAGAAAAATCAGATCAAAAAAGATCATTGAAACTGAATGTTTCAGACTTTTTGCTCACTATCCAGTTCATTTTCATAGATCCAGGTTTGTATGATAAGGGGATCCCCACCCTTTGATTTCAAACAAATCCCCATTGATCTCAAGTTCTAGAGAAGCAAATTCAAAAGCTAGCGTGTGTGACTCAGACCCCAACTTCACAGCAGAATCTCACTTCCAGCCTACAGCTCTATCTACAGAGGATTAACTAGAACAAAAAAGTCTGCATTTTTGTACTTTGAAGCAACAAAGCTTCCCAGTTAGTTGATACAGGCTAAGTCTATCAGCAGTCTGCTCTTGCAGTCATCAGACCTTTACAAAACTAAGACCATAGGAACAGCAATAGGCCTTTTTCCTGAATCAGACTGCTTTAGTAGCACTGAAAGCTTACAGATATGGGATTGAGCTGGCACTGAAATCCTGCAATAACTTAATACATATTACCCCCAAGAAAACAGCAACAAGATCAGCAGTCATTTCCTCCAGGATGCACAGGGCCTGACCCTGACATTAGGTCTGAGGTCAAGAAGGAGGCTGGAAGGATGAGCAGAAATAAATAATCCTAGAATGGAAAGAGATTATAGTAATAAGGAAATCTTAGACACAAACCCAAAAGAAGAAAAAGGGACTGTAAAATCTCTACAATCAGAAGCTCAAAGAAAAACACAAGTTGGATACAAACTAGAATTCCTGAAAGAGATGAACAAGAGTTGAAAAAAATTTTTTTAAAAGTTAGATCTATAAAAGAAAAAACTGGAAAGGCAATTAACAGTTTGGCATAACAAGTATAAAACTGCTCAAGCAGCGAAGAAAATTAAGGTGTTTCATAACAGAAATAACTTACCTGTAAAAAAAGAATAAGAAGTAAAAATTTAAGAATGATGAGACTACTGAATATCATGCCTGACTGAAAACAAAAGCCTAGAAATCATATTTCAAGAAATTTTAAATTTTCCATTCTCTTGGAACCAGAGACACAGTAGATCAGGAATCCATTTGTCACTTCCTGTAGGAAGTGCCCAAATGAAAACTTATAAGTACATGATAGCCAAAATCTGGAGCTTTGAGTTCAAAGAAAAAACAAACATTTCTTGTTTTATGCAAATTTGCTTTACAGGAATCCAGCCTCTGTCTCCTGATGGCGGCAGCAGAAGCAGCAAAGCAATCCCTTGCCAGGGGCCCTTCACTTCAGGCACCAATTCTGTTCCAGCTATAGGGAGGCCATAGGTCCTAAAGCTACCAAAGCTTGCAGAGGGTAGAGAGCCAAAGGGAGCAGGAATTGTGGAGCACAGTGTACTTGATCAAGCAAGTACTTGTACTGAGGAGCCAGCTGTCAAAATCATACTGCTTTTAAAAGCTATTGTTATAAAAGGGAACAGACCTTGGAATGACATGTTTTAGAAGGCAAAATATCAATTATCTAACATAATTAGTGTAATACTTGGGGGGGGAGGGGATTGTATCTATAATGAAATGGAGGAATTCAAGTATTCCTGATGAAAGGACCAAAGCTGCAAGAAAACTGAAATTTGAACACAGGAATAAAGAGAAACAAATAAAAGACAAAAACAAATCAACAATGAAAAAGAATAAATTGTAAACATTCAGATGCAGAGACATGATACGTATATCTGTCCTTTCTCAACCCTGTCATCATCAGAGATCATAGAGTCAAATTAGACAAGGCCTGGGAAGTTGGTTCTGTTATGTCGTGATGATTTTTAAAAAGAAAAAAGAGCAGAAAAGGAGGGGAAGAGAAAAGACTATTGTAGGGAGGCCAGGGAGGAGAGATGATTAGGGGAAATTATTTCACATAATCAGGATTCTCAAGTAGACACCAATGGGTGGGTGAGTAGCTTACAGCTGTTATTTGAAAATCACTCCTTTGAACTAGTCAATAAAAGGAAGAATACACAGACATTTGGATCTAAAAATATATTTCACTGAACAGAAAATAGGGAAAGGGAAGAAGGGGAAATTAGAGGGAGAGTAGATTGGTGGCAAAAATGAAATACATCACTTAAAGCAATTAGGGAGGAGCATTCCCAAGGACACAGTAAAAAGGACAGACACATAAGCAGGAGGCTCTGGGAGTTTAGATTTGAGGTAGATAGGAGTGAAGCAGTAGCCAATTGAGGATAAAGGTGTTTGCATTTACAATTTCTCTTATACTATATAGAAGATCTCCTCTTTTAAGAGTTGTTATTCTTTGTTTATTTCTTACTCCTAAATCTTAACTATATCTCCTCTTAGCTTGCCTTGCTCTGAACATTTTCCACCAAAGAATAAATGCTTTCCTGTATTTTACCTTCTGATAATAGTATTTTTCAAGAATTGATTTATCTTTCAAAGTGATTTATCATCACCAAAAGGTTGTTCCTGGGTTTATTAAGGTTGTGCCATCGGTTCAAGACCTTAGGAAGCGCTTACTAATGTGGAAACATTCCAACTACTGTACATCTGAGGCCCATACTGGGCTCAGTCAAAAAGGTCTGTTGCCAGACTGGCAGCAGGGTGGTGAACTTGTTGTTAGCCCCTGTAACTCTTAAAGATTATCTACTAAGAGGTAAAGGACTTGTAGGAAGTACCCACAGCAACAATAACAAAAAAGATGGAGTGACTTTGGATGACTTTGAAATAGGCTGAACTCACATTATTAGTTTTTCTTCTGTTTATTTAGTTACAATGTTATTACTAGACCAGTAAACACATTTAAAATGCCTAATTAAAAGCAAATTGTCTATTTTTGCCAGAGGCTTTACAATATAACAGATATTTCTCATCAGCAGATCTATACAAATTTGTCTTGGAAACTGTATATAGAGAAAATTAGATCATTTCCAGGAAACTCTAAATATGCTTAGAATTGTTCTAATAAATTACACAAATTTTTGTTTTAATGAAGTGAAAATACCTGCTGTGTTCATGATACCAAAATATCGGGCTTTCTTCTGTAATTGATTATGCATCATTTCTTAACAGGAAACAAATGGGATGTGATATACAGTGGCACTGCACGGGAACATCTTTGTGATCGCTTGACTCCTGGCTTCTCCTATCGTCTACGTGTATACTGTGTTAGTGATGGAGGACAGAGTTCGGTAATACTTTATTTCTTATAGCTACATAAGCAGTACTCTACTGCTTTTGAGATATTACCCTATATCTCTTTAATGGGAGGAATCAATTGACGTTTTGTCTTGTCTACAGTAGATACTTGATGCATTTTTATTGACTATGAAAATAAACTGTCTTACATTTAACATTTAGTGGGTTTATTGAATGAGTTCCCACTTAGTGAACATGATCAGCATCTAGCATGTTGTACTTTTTAATGATCCTATTATGAACTAGGCACAGCCAAATGCTTTAAAGGCTCATCTGATTGTAGTCTTATTTTCAGGTGGAAGGAAAGAAAGAAAGACTTTTAAACAAGTGTTTTAGGTTAAAAAAAAAAATATTGTAGTGTAAATTGGCCAAACCTGAAAATAAAAAAAATATCAGTTCATGCTTAACAAGTTATTTAAATTTATACTTGGTCAGCATCAAAAACTATAAAATAATGACCATTGAAATATGGTTTTAATTCATTGTTATTTATTAGTACCTCACTTAGTCTTTTACATATTAGACACTTAAAGATTTAATTTTATCTGTATGGTTTAATTTTATTTGTATATATAAAGTATAACTTCATGAAAAATTTGAGCATTGTTAATTTACTTGATTCTGGATCATATTCATGTATTAGCTTATAGTTCTTTAATTAAAAAAACACCTTGTTATTTATATGGCTTTTTTCTTTTATTTAAAAAATATTATTTTGGTTGTTTTACAGGTATCTGAATCATTACTAGTTCAGACTCCAGCTATTCTTCCTGGTCCATGTTTCCCTCCCAGATTACAGGGTAAACCCAAAGCAAAAGAAATCCAACTACGATGGGGTAATTTCCACTTTAGCAGTATGTTATATAATTAAGTAGGTATTTAAATGTGCTCAATATTTTAAACTACGCAAAATTTTCTATCTTTTTTTTTTAGGACCACCTCAGGCTGATGGAGGGTCACCTATTATCTCTTATAGTGTAGAAATGTCTCCTATAGAAACAGATGAACCTAGAGAAATTTACCAAGGTTCTGAAGTAGAATGCACAGTGAGCAATCTTCTTCCTGGAAAGACATATAACTTTAGACTGCGTGCAGCTAACAAAATTGGGGTAGGAATTTCATTCTCATTAATAGTTAACAAACTTTGTAAGGATGGATGTTTAAATTCCTTAAGAGAATATTTTGAAACTGATTATAACTGTTAAGTTTTACATACTTAATATATCTTGACTCCTGAGAGATACTCTTATCTTTCTAGTTTGAATTATCAAAAGACTAAGTGAGGCAATGTGCCAGAGTTAAAATTTGACTTAGGTTTGACTATTCCTGGCTTTTGACTCTTATTTTTGAACAATATAGGCAAATCATTTAACTTCCAAATTTTACTTGCACTGTCATAAACTCCTACAAGGTAGTTTTAAGGAAAATGCTTTGTGAAACTTAAGTTATACAGATAGAGACTTATGAATTCTTTGGTATGGGGAACTTTGTTGGAAAGTTGCAGTGTCAAACTCAAATAGAAATGGGCATATTGACTTTAAAAAAAACAAAATCTATCTATGTTATACTGTGTTGTGTTTTTTATGTTGTTAGACATTTCCCAATTACATTAAGTCCTTTGTCTAGGATTACCTAGCCAGTATATGACAGAGACCAGACAATCTTAAAGAGATGGACAAACCTATTATCGTTATTATTAGAAGTAGTAAAGTAGAATTTTAAGGAATATTTTTGTTGATATTATCTCGTCAATATGAGAATTCCTTACAATAGTGTAGATAATAGTCTACATGTTTTCATTCAGAGTGGTTATTGGGCATGGTGTCCTGGAAGTGCTTCATAAGAACTACGTATAGACTACCTGCCATTTAGGGGAGGGAAGAAAGGAAAAGTTGAAACAGAAGTTTTTGCAAGAGTCAGTGTTGAAAAATTACCCATGTATATATTTTATATGTAAAAAGCTATAATTTTTTTAAAAGGTTAAAAAAAAAAAAAGAATTCCATATAGTGTGATAAGGGACCTCCCTCTAGTCTGTTAATATCTTCTAAGTACCATTACAATATGTAGGCTGTCCATCATTTCTTATCCTTTCTACATAATTGGCTTATCATGGTTTCTCTTCATGCATCACTTAGATAATTCTCATGTGTGTTTTTCTGCATGTAAATTATTCTTAGTAAAATGCTACAGACTTTTTAATGCTGCTACACCCAAAGGCATATACAATATGTCTCTGCATTGCCCTTTGTGTCACCTTCAATTTTGATTCTTTGTAGGGTATAGGACTCTGCCATAAAGCAAGAGTCGACAAATTTGGCCTACAGGCTTAAAATGGTTTTTATGTTTTTAAATAAAGTGTTATGAAAAATCGTTCTTAGTTCACTAACAGATGGATCCATAATTTGCCGGTCCCTACTACATAACAATACTGGAAAAATATTGCTATTAAAAAGATAGATTTGTTTGTTTGTTTTGTAAATAAACTGGGGATCATTGAAAGTAATATACTGTTTTCCAAATAAATTGTAGCATGCTTGGCACTTCCTCCTCAGTTCTTGACCTCAAAGTATTGTCTAACTACAGTGACTGTCCAAGATTTTTAAAAATGGACTAGTTTCAGTGGATTGCCTATCCAGCTGCTTATCACTCTAAACAATAAGCATTTATTTTTGTTTGATTTTTCCTGTAGATATTATTATGCTAAGCACTTTTGAGTGATCTTAGAAGCTCTACTGTTTTCAGGCAAAACAAAAATAGCATATTATCCACCAGGAGAAAAGCATCTGGAGGATTTTATAATCTACTATGGAAGTTTGCTTTCTTTGTTGCTGTGCACTGACTGTTACCATTAAAAGTTGTAAATGGCTTTCATAAGTCTAGGCCTCCCTCTGGTATGCATTAATAGGCAGAGAAATCCTGTTGCACACATTCACTCGGAGATACATTTTGTGCTTTTCTTTCATAGTTTGGGATCCATCACTTAATGATAAAACTGTAAAACAGCTTAAGTGAATGTTTTGCATCATATATGCATGTAAAAATCCATATCAGCTTTAATGTAGAGTACTTAGCTTTGAGTGCAGGAGACCTAGATTCAAATCCTACCAGTTATTGGCGTTGTGATCCTTGGCAAGTTCCTCAACATCTTTGGACCTCAGTTCCCTCACCAATAAAATGAAGTGGTGGAACTTAATATGCTTTAAATTAAGGATGTTAATAAAAGACAAATGGAGAATGTCAGGGAAGACTTAATTAAGTGAAGCTTTTTAAATTCATCCATCTTTGCTGACATATTCAGTAAAATTTCTTAGTGTATCTGGCTATTATATGCTTAGAGAATAGTGCTGCTCAAATTTCTTTTAAGAGGTGATCATTTTAAGCATTCTTATAGTCATATGAAAGACTATAGGATGAGGAAGGATATGCAGCTGAACCGAGTCTTTCTCTAAATCTTTCTTAACCTGGAGTCCATGAATTTTTGAAAATGTTTTATTAATTTTCTTTCAGTATTATTTGTTTCCATTCTAATCCTACATGTTTTAATTCATTTGAAAACAATTGTGAAGAGTCTATAGATTTCACTAGATTGTCAAAGGGTTCCATCACACCCAAAAAGTTAAGAACTCCTATACCTCAGGGACATTGGAACTTTTAAAAAAATACTACACAACTATATGTAATGTTACTATACTTTCCATATAGCATTTCATCCTCTAGTCAATATTAAGATTTATTAAGCACTTACTGCATGCTAGTCACTTTACTAAGAGAGTAAGGGAGCATGAAAAAGTCCTGAAGTCCAATAGGAAATTATGAGATGGTAGCACTGGGCCCCCTCCTTAAATAAAAGACATTGGAGGAGCTGTCTGATGTCTGCCTTCTAGCCTCTCCATTCAGAGATAAGAGTCTGACATCACCAAAGGGTTAACTGAGGAGATGTGAATTTCAGAACTAAAGAAAGTTTGCAGGAAGATGAATTATTGGAGATAGGAATAAAGTCAAGAATATCAGAAACTTTACTGGATGGTGGGGTGTTGCATGCTTATAAATCTGTAAATATACGACAGTTCTGGACAACCAAATGGGTACTTGAAAAAAAAAAATTGAAACTCTTGCAGTTATCAGTTTTTGTTTTTTGTTTTTAAAGTTTGGACAATTTTCAGAAAAATGTGAAATAACTACAGCACCTGGACCACCAGATCAATGCAAACCCCCTCAAGTGACATGTAGATCTGCAACCTGTGCACAAGTGTATTGGGAGGTATTATTATCCTTTAATTTAGGATTATCGTGTATGTATAAAATTGCATTTTTATTTTTCCATACTGCAGAAATATTTTGTATAAAAAGATATACTGTAGATTTTAATTACTTCTAACCTCAAGACCAAATTCAACTTTAATTTACATTTCATCTTTACCCCTTTGTTAATAACTTAGATATAAAAAGTAATGATTGTTATATATTTTTAATGGATACTTAAACCTTAATGCTTAGTGTGCCTTGACCAGTGATGAACTTAATATTCACATAACATGTTCATCATATATTGGCTATATCATTTCTATCCTATTTATCCCCTCTTGTTTAATTATATTTTATATAAATAAAAGTTCTTAAATTTTGAAATTCAGCAGAGATTTTTATATGGTTTCATTTAAATTAGCTTTTAAAATTACTTTTGAAAAAATCTGTTACATCAATACAAAATAATGCTGAAACATTTTTAAGAGTAATAACACTCAATTTCAAAATCATTTTCTTACACTTTCTTACATTTCAAATTCAAAAGATCTCAATCATAAGATTAAAAAATAAATAACTTTCATTGTCTTTGAATATTCACAGAACTTTAAAAACAACTTTTTTTGTTGTGCTCATGGAAAGACGTTTTTCAGCAAAACATTCGAGATTCAGATTTTAAGACTAAATTTAAATTTAAATCTGTTTCCCATTTCAAAGGTTCCAGTTAGTAATGGAGCAGATGTCACTGAATATCGTTTAGAATGGGGAGGAGTTGAAGGATGTATGCAAATATGTTACTGTGGACCTGGTCTCTGTTATGAATTAAAAGGACTTTCACCAGCAACTATGTATTATTGCAGGGTCCAGGTAAAGAGAAATACTTAATTGTTCATCTACTATTACAGAAAGTTTACATTTCAGTAGTACTTCGATGCTTATTTCTTTGTTAATTTTCAGGCTGTGAGTGTTGCAGGACCAGGTCCTTTCAGTGAAGTAGTAGTATGCATGACTCCGGCATCAGTACCTGCAGTTGTGACTTGTCTTCAAGGAATAAGAGAAGATGAAGTTGAAAGTCCAGATTATTCCCCTTCTACATGTCTAGCAATAAGATGGGAAAAGCCTTGTGATCATGGTTCAGAAATCCTGTCCTATAGCATAGACTTTGGAGAGAAACAGCCTGTGACAGTGGGAAAGATTTCAAGCTTTGTTATAGACAATTTACAACCGGATACAACATACAGGTATACTGGCAAAATTATATTAGGGAACTTACTATTGACATAACATTGATGAATAAGTCAGAAAGTTCTGTTTTATCTGTCGCAGTCTCAACCATGAATTTTAGTTTTGAATTCAGAATAAATGCAAAATAAACATAAAATATTTAAAATCAAAATGAACACTTAGGTTTGAGTAAGCAGTTTCTGTACCAGAATTTAAGAACACAAATTGACAAGATTAGAAACCTGTTTATGCACATGGATATACTCACACATTAATACAAACTATTTTACATCATACATTAATTTCTTCCTGTATATATGTATGTAGGAATCAGCCCTTATCAACAAAGGAGTTGTATGTATATAAAAGAATTGGCAGAGATAGAAATGATAATTGTGATATTTGGGTTATAAGGGCTTTTCTTTTTTTTTAAGTAACATTTCTATGGAAGAATTGTTATATGTTTTGTTAGTTGCTTTTTTGTAAATGTATTAGCCTCTTGTGAGTTTACAGCTCTATTTTCCCCACTCACACAAGTTAATTCTCATTAAAATATTTGTTTAAATTTAACTTCTTGTATCACATGAGATCATATAATTAAAGTTGGAAGGGACCTTTAGTCATTCACAAAGATAGCTATATCTTCTCTAATTGCTTTGCTTTATAGTTGAGGAAGGTGAAGCCCAAAATGTTTCAATGATTTGCCTCGATGCCCCCATGGCAGAAATGAGATTTGAACCCAAATCCTCTGACTCCAAATCCCCTTATCTTTCTATTGAACATTATTTGCCGATTTAAATCATTTTGTCTGTCTGGGCTTTGGTTAGTTTCTTTGGTTAAAAAATGAAGGGAATGGATTAAGTAATTTCTCCAATCCCATTTAACACTAATATTCTTTGATTATATAACATCTTCATAAGTACAGTTTTTTTCTTATCAAATTATTTTAGAGATGGTCAACTCTTGGGAGCTCCTTCTCCATATGTTTTTCTTTAGAATGTAATCAAAATGACACTTGGACACATAATAGTAAAACATTTTACTCTCTATCCTTGTCACCCTATATTTGGCCACATTCGGGCTCAGCCCTCTGATGATATCTGATATTTACATATATATCAGAGTATTTATACATATTATCTTATTTGATTCTAATATCAAACCTGTCAGGGTTAGGTAATTAAAGTATTATCAATTTATAAATAAGTCTAAGAACCAGAGAAGTTAACCACTTGCCTATGAGCCCAGAGCTAATAAGTGCTGTAGACAGCATTTAAATCAGGGTCTATCTTGACTCCCAAGACCAGCCTTCTTTCTATCCTACCCTACTTAGAAATCACTTTGGCAGAATTTTTGAAGAAAATAGGAAATTTACTTTCTACTTAAAAGGAAAATTGTGAACACAGATTCAGTATTTCATTAAAATCATAATGGAAATTGTCATTCTCCCCACTCCCAAATTAGAAAATATATTTAGTGTATTTATGGGATTGTTGAATATAAATGTTTTTAATTATAATAACTTTTTGCAAATATTATTATTCCACATCCCATAATTTTTATTGTTGAATTCCTTGCATTTTAATATTAAGGAAACACCTAGGTGTTTTAGGGGGAAAAAAAGATACCTCAATTTCTCATTAATAAAATGGAAGAGTCTTTTTAAAGAACTTTATTGACAAGAGCTTTTTAAAAGAGCTGGCAACACATATCTTTACCTTTCTAACTTTAGATAAGACAGATATCCTTAAAAGTCAGCTTCTTCATCTAATCAAGATAAAGATAATTGTTCTAATTTATTTCTTAAGGACCCTTACAGCTTTAAATCCTTTGATCTTTTGTCTATACTGCTTTGATAGGAGTAAAATGTGTCGTGCATAAACTCATGTTGATGAATAGTCTCTTTTCCCAATTTCCAAAAAACAAAATGGAAATAGTTTGGGACTTTTTAAAAGCTGGTATGACAGGGTTTTTTCCCCTAATCTATGCTTGTAGGTCTGTAAGTATTTTTATACAATAGTCAATTATAAGCTAAAATTTATCAGTATTATTTTATGCCTGTGATTCTTAGAATACGAATTCAAGCTTTGAATAGCCTTGGAGCTGGTCCTTTCAGCCATACAATAAAATTAAAAACCAAGCCCCTTCCTCCTGATCCTCCTCGCCTGGAATGTGCTGCCTACAGTCACCAAAACCTCAAGCTAAAGTGGGGAGAAGGAACCCCAAAAATATTACCTACAGATTCCATTCAATATCACCTTCTAATGGAAGATAAGAATGGAAGGTAAGGCTTAGTTTCTTATGCATATTCTTTCGCCTTAATTTTATAAATGTTGAAGATAAGAGAAAATTAAGTCTCTTTTAAATATATATATATATATATATATATATATATATATATATATTTTAATAATAATAGTTTTTATTTACCAGATATTTGCATGGGTAATTTTACAACATTGACAACTGCCAAAACTTTTGTTCCAATTTTTCCCCTCCTTCCCCTCCCCCTCAGATGGCAAGTTGACGAATACATGTTAGATATGTTAGAGTTAAATATTTCTTTTAAAAATTTAGACGACTACTTAGAAGAAAGACCTGGGTTTTAAAACTATTTCTGACCAATTTTTTGACCCAGGCAAGTCACTTAACTTTTCCATGCCTTGGATAGCTCCTAAAAAAAATGATTTATAGAAAAAGTGACAACCTGCTATAATACAGGGAGTTCCATTCATCAGTAACATCACAGTTTCAGGCCTCTTCTCCTAAATAAAAATGTACTTTTTAACTTCTTTTCTTTTCATTGGCATAGGAAACATTTGTAATTTATTCCTGTAAAACTTTTAAGCTGTAAAAAGAAAATGGGCTATTTTATGGCTACTTACACATTTTCTTCCTTTGTTCAATCTTAAGACTTTCATTTCAGAACTTTCTCTGTCTTCTAGCCCCCATGCAACCTACCCCAGCTCATCCCAAAATCATCTTCAAATTATATTTCAGGCTAAATAATTAACAAGAATTTTTCTAAACCTTTGCTTAGCTATTGAGTCTTCAATGAATATTGAAATAGTTTTTTCATTAGGGAAAAAAGGAGGAAGCTCAAAGTAACAAATTATTTTAGATCACAACAAATCATTTGAAGGATGTGTCCTCTCTCTTTGTATACATATTATATAAGTAATTACCTTATCTATTTTTGGCTTATGTTCTCTATATGTGTACGTATATTTGCATTTGCCTTAGAATTTCAGCTTTCAGAAGCCAAGAATCCTTTCAATATGTGCTCCCTAAATTTCACATTCTTTCTTACATCCGAGGAAAAGAGGTGCTCCTCTTCTAAGCCTAGGCCCAGTACCTTAATACTGGGTCCTGTCTCCCCTTAGTGCATGCCATCACTAAAGGTATTCTCTTTTGATGGTTCATTACAATCTGTATCTGCTGTGATCTCTCCTTTCTCAGAGGGGTCAGAACCTGACTCATAGCCATTCACTTCCATTCAAACACATCCCTCCTACATCTCAGCTTCAGTATCTTCATTGGAATCCTGCCAAACAACCTCACCTCCTAGTTTGCCCATTTTTCCTCAACACTTGTAACCTACAGCTTCATCCTATAAAGGGATGGTAATGTCTTAGAAAATAGCACCACTACTTAAAACCATGTTGCTGCCACTCATTTGAATCTTAGTCTGCTGGTTGATTGTTGTTTTTCATTTACATGTATGGTCTTTGTCCCTGGCCCTGTTTTAGGTCCTTAATAGTAGGGTTGATGTGTATTGTATTATATGATGTTGTAGTGGAGAGAAGGCTGTCTTAAGAAGCAAGAGGAGGAGAAAGAGAGAGTAGTAGTTGGGGCAGAGATGGGTAGTAGAGGAGGATTCTTACTTGTAGCTTACATCTTTTCATGTCATTCTAGTTTAATTTTTTATTATTGCATTTCCATAGTTTATACCACTGTCTGTGGCCCTAATTTACAGATTTTAAAACTAAAGATCTATTTATAACTCATTTAATGAGTTTATTTCCATTTTAGGTTTATATCCTTATATAGAGGTCCATGTCATACATATAAAGTACAAAGACTCAGTGAGTCAACGTCCTATAAATTCTGTATTCAAGCTTGCAATGAAGCTGGGGAAGGTCCCCTTTCTCAGAAATACACTTTCACTACTCCAAAATCTGTACCAGCTGCCTTGAAAGGTAAGTAAACCTATTCTAATGCTATTCCCTTTATTATATATATATGTGTGTGTGTGTGTGTGTGTGTGTGTGTGTGTGTGTGTGTGTGTGTGTGTGTGTGTGTGTGTGTATTAAAAGTTAAGTATCTACTAAGTACTCAGCTTTAGCATTAATACTTTAAAATTTTCTAGTAACAGACCTGTATTCAAGAAGCTTTATCAGGTACTTTAACAAGTACCTGAAAAACAGTATTTTGTATAATGATTATTGCACAATATTGAATGATAAATGCCTTTGCCACTTACAAAACAAAGTGCTTTCTGAGGTCCGTGAGAGAAGGCTTTTCTCAATATAGTTAATCAGAGTGACCTTCTTGGAATGGAGAAAGCATTCCAACAAGCAAAGAACAGAAAAGAAGGATATTGCAAGCTTATGAAATGAGACAGTTAAAAACCTGTACATAGAAGAGGATAAGATATGTGAGGATAGAAAATGGCCTGTTTTACCTGGAACAGTTAGCATAATCTAATGCATATAGGAATTCTAGCTTTCTGTGTTTGACCTGATCTAGTTGGATTTTGGAGGAAATGTATTTGAAGGTGTTCCAGCACAAGGGTGTAGGTTTCTTGGTTGAGAAGCAGAAGTTGATTGGGGGAATGTCAACAGCACTTCCAGTGATTTCCTATGTAAACTCCATCTTGTGCCAACCCAGAGGGTAGAAAATGGGGACTAGGTATGTCTCAGTCCCAAATAGTAGCAGAAAGGGGGAAGAATGGGAACACAAAGCTAAAACACTGGAGAGCAATATGCCCTTAGTAATGAAAGAACATCATTGTATATTAAGATTTCCTATAATTTTGTTTGTGAAATTTTTATAGACTTTGTAATCAAAATATAGTAGCTCTGTGATTTATGTCCTACTGCTAAAAACTATGTATCCTTAAAATATTGTTTGTTTACTTTAGCCCCAAGAATAGACAAAATAAATGATCACACCTGTGAAATCACATGGGAAGTTTTACAGCCAATGAAGGGTGATCCAATTATTTACAGTCTTCAAGTTATGGTGGGAAAAGACTCAGACTTCAAACAGGTATTTTTAAAAATTAAATTTTATAGTATTTGAGCTAAATTAATCAGGTTGTTTTTGTTGTTGTTGTTGTTTGTTTGTTTGTTTTTTTATTATATAAGGGATCTGATTTTATGAGTATGGGAAATTCTTCTATCTATAAATTGTGAGAATTAATTTTGGATTTTGTATTTTATATATTTTTTTACTCTCCATAGATTTATTCTTGTAACCATATTCTGTTTTCTGTATAATGAAACCTAATCTTCTCTTGAATATAACATGAATATAAACATGAGTTCAAAAATTCAGTCTCCCTCTCTGAAGTTAGATGCCAAAGTTTTAAGCTTTTCTACAATTGTTAAAGATAAAACCTCCATAATTTGTTGTTACCCCACATAATTTTAGCTTTGGAGGTATTTGTTATGTTATCCTTGAAAAGAATATTATATGACTTGGTCCCATTTTTAGCCTTATCTTTGACTGTTGAAAAGGTAGTACTTATCAATGACCTTGAGATGTAACTGGGACCCATGAATTCACAAAAGCATTCCTTAAAAGTTAGAGAGAAGTAGTCTTCATGCTATGTATGTGTTATGCTCACTTTAATATAATTTATCATGATCCCTCAACCCTATGATATTGCCAATTCTATTATCAATAATATGTCTATTCTGTACTTTGTTCTATGCTTACAAAAACGAATTGCACCTTAGTTCTGAATCTTTAACATAAACCAAGGCAATTCATTGCCCAGTAATTGACAGCTGTATGTAGTACTATTAGTAAATGTTATCTTGTTCAGAGGAACATGCCTTGATTTATTCTTTTGTTAAATTTCACCAGCAGTTATTGCTATTTAATAGATAAATCTTAGAGAATTATTTGCCTGAAATTCAGAAAGTGACTTGTCTATGGTGACACAATTAATAAGCATTGGAGTTGGGATTTGATCTCAGATTTTATTAACTGCCAATGTAGCTAGATTCCATCCTTTTGTGTTAAATACCCCTGACGACTTAATGTTACATTATATTGTTTGATTTCTTTCACCCAGCATAGCATATCAAATAAAATTAGAAAAGTAGGAAATTAAAATGAAAGATTTCCCTGAAACTTAGTTGAGATCATAAGATAACTGTTTTTTTCTCTTTTCCCCCAACTTTTTAAAATCTTTTAATATAATATTTTTATTTTTCTCCAGTTACATTTAAAACAATTTTTTACATTTGTTTTTAAATTTTGAGTTCCAAATTCTCCTTCTTATCCCCACCCCCATCCCCCATTAAGAAAGCACAAGAAGTTTTACAAAACGTTTTCATAAGTCATCTTGTGAAAGAAAACAGAGATTTTTTCCCCTTCCCACCCCAAAAAAAACACCTCAAGAAAAAATAAAATTAAAAAAGAGAGAAAAAGAATATTTGTCAATCAGTATTCAGACACAATCAGTTCTTTCTCTGGATATAGATAGGATTTTTCATTATAAGTCCTTCAGAATAGTCATGGATCATTATATTGCTGAAAAAAGCAAAGTCATTCAAAGCTGATCATCCTAGAACATTGCTGCTATTTTGTACACAGTACATTTCAGTTTGCTTGAGTTCATGAAAGGCTTTCTACGTTTTTCTGAGAGTATCCTGCTCATCCTTTCCCATGAAAAATAATATTCCATAGTCCCATACATACTATGGTTTATTCAACCATTCTTCCAGTTGGTGAGCATCTCCTCAGTTTTCATTTTTTTTGCCCTGAGCAGAGAACTACTATAAATATTTTTGTATATATAGGTCCTTTTCCTTTTTATTAAAAAAAAAATCTCTTAGAATTCATGCCTAGTAGTAGTATTGTTAGGTCGAAGAATATGCATGATTTAATAGCCCTTTGGGCATACTTGATAACTTTTGATTATTTATCAATTGGGGCATGACTCTTACCTTTTATAATTTGACTCAGTTCTCTATATGTTTGAGAAATGAAGTCTTATGAAGTAATTGTTTTATAATTGCTGATGACAATATGAGTTTGTTACTTGGAAGGAGGATCACTTTTTAAATTAAAGTTACAAAACAAAACAAGTATATTTTCCCCAAAAATGTGTTACCTATTATGATGATTATATTAATGTTTTCATTATGATTAGGGAGAGTTCATGGGACACTAAGAAGGACAAAGGGGAAAATTGAAAATAAAAACAAAAGGCATCATTGATAAGACTTTTTAAATAAACATGCATCATTGTTAGGACATCAGATTTCATCCTTTCTTCTCTGCCTGCCTAAGTGTGTGCTGTAGTTTCTTTCTCTTTCAAGACTTTAATCATATTTATTTCTCTTTTATTTGTTACTTAACCTGTCTACTCTTGTCCAAAATATAACTTTTGTTATAGTTAAATTTTATGATACATAAAAATGTAAATTTATTAGTTCAAATTACAAAAGGCTCCTATTTTACCCTACATACATATTCAATTTAGCATATAATTTTTTCCCTTACTAAACTATCTACAAATTGACATGGTAATTAAGTTTAAACTATATTTCACAGATAAATGTGTTCCAAGGAGGAAGCAAAATTAATATTGGTGCAAATATAATTTTATTATAGTTTTAAACCAAATTAAATTTAATTAAATAAGGACTTCTTAAGCAAAGTATAGATTTTAATCGTAAAGTCTTTTAAGAAACCATGTGAAGTTCAACTACTACTAATTAAACCTTGGATTTGGGGTTTCGTTTGTTTTGTAAGATAGCCTGGTCATTTTATACTTAACCTTCAGTTCTGACAGATTGCTTTTGAAAATACTAATTTCCCCTAGGAGTTTTACAGTTCTAGAAGTTTCTGACTAATTTCTAATTGCTAGTGTTTATGGAGCATAACAAATTAAGGAAGAAAAGGAACTCAGTCTGGAAAAAATTGGTTTTGGCTAAGTACTCAGATCTACCTGGACTCTGTCTCCTAGGTCAGTTACATAGAAGTCATTCCTTTTTTCACAATTTCTTTTCCATTTCTTAACTCATAAATTCTCTAAAAGTTATCAATTTTTCATAACACTTAATTGACCTGCTTCACCCACTAAGAGCTGAGTACGGAAAAAGGTATTATTTTGTTCACTTCGTACCTAATTTTGTTTTATCTGCCAAGAAGAATTATAGAGAGATGAGTAAAATTGTATCTATTTACTCATAGCATTCATACGTGAATAATATCGAGAGAGAGAGAGAGAGAGAGAGAGAGAGAGAGATAGAGAGAGAGAGAGAGAGAGTGTGTGTGTGTGTGTAAATAGTAGGAAAGCACACATAATACACTTACATTAATTTAGGTCACTGTATTTTGTAATGCTCAAAAAACTGAACAAGAGAGGTGAGTTACCACAGGACTTATTTATGAAAATCAGAAAAAAGAGCAGAGTCTGAAAAATGAGGGAGATTGACTTGTACTCCTAAGAAGATTACAAAATGAAAAAGTTGAAGGAACATATAGAAAAATAAATCACAAAGAGCCAAACAGGGACTTGTTAAACACTTTCTATGTTCCAAGCACCATGATAAGCAATGAGAATACCCGGCCCACTCCTACATCCCCATCCCCACTCCCCCCAAAACAGTCATGGCCCCTGTTGAAGGAGCTCATACTCTAATGAAGGAGACAACATACCAATGACTAAGAACATACAAGATATATATCAGGATAAATTAAAAGTTGATTTGGAAGAAAAACAGTAGTTTGGGGGGAGGGGACCAGGAATGGCAGAAAGTGGCATTTGTGCTGACTCTTGAAGGAAGCATTGAAGTGGGGCAAGGAAGAAAAACATTTGGCATGGGGATATTGGATGAAAACACTCAGAATTGGAAGATAGATGGAGGGTCAGGTTTGAAGAATAATAGGGAAACCAGCATCATTGTGCAGGGTTTCCACAAATAGTCAAGTGTAAGAAGACTGGAAAGGGAGAAAGGGTCCAGCTTGTGAAAGGCTTTTACATAGGAGCTACTGGACTTTATTGAATTTGAGGAGACAAAGTCCTAACTGTGCTTTAAGATTAACTTAGCAGCTAATTTTAAAAGGATGAACTGGAATGTGGAAAGAATTAAGATAGGGAGAAAAAAACTTCATGAGGTCACCAGGGCCCACACTAGAGTGGGGCTAGTGTCAGAGGAAATGTTACAAAGGTAAAATCAACTGGCCTTGTAGGTAAGAGTGAGGAACTGAGGAGGAAATCTAGGTTGTAAGCCTTGGGGGGAAAAGAAAGATGGTGGTATCCTTGACAGTAAAAGGGGAAGTCTGAAAGGAGAAGTTTGGAAGGGGAATTGAGTTTATTATCTATTTATAGGGCATCTAGTTTGAGGTGGACATTTAGAAATATGAATCTAGAGATTGGGGCTGGGGTAAGAGGTTTCATTCACCAACATGATTTCCTCAAAAGTAGGTCATGTCAAGCTAACCTCATTTATTTTTGATAGGCTATTAAACCAATGAATCAGAGAAATAATGTAGAATTTACTTATAGATTTTATTGAAGTGTTTGATGAAGCTTCCTATGGATAAGATGGCGATAAGTGAACTAGAAAGTAGTACAGTTAGATGGCTTCAGAAGTGATTGAAAGACTACTAATGTTTGTCTGCAGGAAGTCTCAAATAGAATGTCCAGAGATGTGTGCTTAGTCTTGCACAATCTGACATTTCTGTCAGTTATTTGGATAAAGGCATTAAGTGGCATGATTATCAAATTTACAGATCATTTGCTAGAAGGGATAGCTAACACACTTGATGACTGGCTAAAAAAATGAAGAATTTGAGAGGCTAGAACATTGGGCAAAATCTAATAAAATGAAATTTAATAGGGATAAATACAGTCTTACACTCAGGAACAAAATAAAGGAGAGGCATGGCTTGACAAGTCAGAAAACCTGAAGAAAGTGGATCATAAAGTCAACATGAATGAATGATATGATCAGGCAGGCAAGAAAGCTAATGCAATCTTGAGTTAACATTGGCTTGATTTAATTAATTAGTTTAGGCTTGATGCACAGGAATATTTCTTACAATCGGACCTATCCAAAGGTGGGATGGGTTGCCATGGGAAGTCTTTCTTTTCCACAGTCTTTCTAAGCAGAAGCTGCATGACCACTTACCACTTGCCAGATATGGGGCAGCTGTTCACACCAAGAACATAGGGCCTGACCTCAGGAATTACCAAGTTAAACCCAGCCTCAGTACTAGCTATGTGACCCTGGGCAAGTCGCTTAAGTTTCTGCCTCAGTTTCCTCATCTGTAAAATGGGAATAATAATAGTACCTGCCTCACAGAATTATTATGAGATTCACTTGAGCAAACATTTGTAAAGTTCTTTAGCACAGTGCTTCATACATAGTAGATACTATATATAAATGTTAGCCAATATGGTGATGATACTGTGAGGATTCTTTTTCAAATATTTGAATGAAATTTTGTAATTCTGCATCTTTATTCATAAATGAGGGACTATCTGTTTTATTTTATTTTCTGTTCTTTCTATTTAAGTGATAAAATATTCATTTAACAATTTTACTTATGAATTTAAAAATAAAACCATAATTATTTTAGAACTAAATTTCAGTCATGTTTGTCATGCTAGCTTCATTGTTATTATCCTTTAATAAATGCTAAGAATCTTTTACCTCAGGAATCCAATTTCATTGATGTAGGGACTACTTCCTGCAATGCTGCTTCCAATATCCTCCTCTTCTTAGATAATAAGAATATAGAAGCTCCCATTTGGAAGTTTTCAGGTCATCTAATGAAATGAGTACCTAAACAGGCATCTTTCCTATAACATCAGTCAACCAAAAAGCATTTATTAAGCCTTATGTACCAGACACAAGGCAAGGTATTAGAGAACAAAAATAAAATATTTCCTGCCCTCAGAAAGCTTATGTTACATCAAAGGAAACAACATGTACATATATATATATATATATATATATATTCAGAATATATGCAAAGTAATCTCAAGGTTAGAAGAAGGCAGACAAAAGAGTCAAGAAAGACCTCTTGAAAGTGATATTTCAATTGAGTTTTGAAGCAAATTAGGAATTCTGAGAGAGGGAATTAAATATCAAATGGATTCTAGTCATGCAGAGACATTTTGTACAGAGGCATAGAATATTGTGGGTATGAATACAAAGAAAGCAAGTTTGATTGGACCTTAGAAACAGGACATTAATGTCTAATGAACACAGAAAGATTGGTTGAAATCAGTTAGCAAAGGTCTTTAAATGTCTAATTCCTAGAATTAATAGGGAGAGAGTAAGCAGACCTGTGCTTTAGAAATATCAGTTTGGCAACTATATGAAAATTGATTTGGAGAGGATACTGATGAGAAATCAGGGGAACTGACCAGATATTGTGGTCAAGTGTCTTGATTTTTTTCTCTATCTGCTTATATTTGCAGATGTTTTGAAACCATCATGAGTGGCAATAACCAAAAATTCAATCAATTCTGGTTATCTTCCCCTCCCAAAAAAAAAAAAAAAAGTTAGGTTATTAATGTCCTTATCTACAGAGGACTAAAATGCTCATAGACCACAGTATCTTCTCTGATGTTAGGCTTGTCCTCCATAACTTGAAATCTTTAAGTAAATATACAACAATAGTTAAGACACTCTTAAAAGGACTAGGAGGCTGTGTCAAAGTGAATAAAAGGAAAAATTCAGAATTGTTTTTAATGATCAAACATATTAGGAATATGAATTGTTTATATCAAGCAGACATCTAGAAAACTGGTGGTTTCATTCAGGCAGTATTTATTTGTTTGCATATAGAAGATGTGTGGTCTAAGCACTGAGGAGATGGAAAGGCAAAAGACAGTCTCTGCTCTCAGGGAGCTCACAGATAACCTTGCAGACAGTAGGGCCATCACGGAAGGTTTCTTGTGGACAAGGAACTTGGGAGAAGCCTGGAGGGAGAGAGTATTCCAGGGAAAATCAGTCAGAACGTGCACTGTGTTGGTAAAGGGAGAGTGAGGAAGCCGAGGTGTCCGGGTCGCAAAGCATGTGAAGGGAGCTCTAAGGTATTGAGAGAGGAGTGAGCCAAATTGTAAAGAGCTCTGAATGCCAAGTGCAGGATTTGGACCCTGGAAGCAATACGGAGCTATTAGAGTTTATGAAAGGTGTCACATTTGTGCTTTGGGAAGATTAATCAGAAAGCCAAGTGAAGGATAGACTATAGGAGAGAAAGACTGGAGGCTAAAGCCAACGGCCATATCAGAGTGATGACTCACAGCCAAGTCAAATCACCAGGTCCTGGGAAACCGATTCCATGAGAGGAAGGGAAGAAGGCAATGCCTAACTGCACTTCTAGGTAACTAGGAAGATGGCAGTGCCTTCAACAGTAATGGGCAAATTAAAAGCAGGCAAGGTCTGATGGGGAAAGGTAATGAGTTCTGTATTAGACATGTGGGGTTTAAAGTTATATAGCATATGCAGTGTGAGATGTTCAGAATGCAGAGATGGAAGTGTCCGGAGGATAGGAGAGAGTTAGAGCTGGAGAAGTAAATATGATCATCAGCAATCACAAAGCTAATGAAATCCCTGAGAGATGATGAGATCACCAAATGAAGTAGTATATGGAAGAGATGAGGGCCCAAAACAGAGCCCTAAGGGACATCAGCACAATGAAGACCCAGCAAAGGAGACTTAAGAAGTGATCAGACTGGTAGGAGATCAAGGATAGACCTGGCAGAGAAGGGATGATCAACAATATTGAGGACTGATGGGAAAGCTTTAGAAAAGGCCCTTGGATTTGGCCTTTGAAGATCATTGGGAACTGAGGAGAGAACAGTTTCAGTTAAATGATGAGGTTGGAAACCAGACTGCAGAGAAAGAGTGGAAGCATCTAATGCAGCTATTTCTCTGCAGCATTTAGCCACAGAAGTATCTGATAAGAGAAATAGGATGACAGCTAATAGTAATGGAAGGATCAAGGGAGGTTTCTGGAGGATGAGGGTGACAAGGTTTGTCTGTAGGAGAGGAGGATAAATAAAAGGGCGGGAGGGAACCATCTGCTGGAGAAGTTAATGTAGAACTGTGTTGCTTGTGCAAGTCAAAGGGTCTGCCTTGAAGGAGAAGGACCAACCTCTTTGTGTGAGATAAGTGAAGGGATTGGGGAAGGGGAAAGAGGAACTCACAGCCAATGGCTTCAGTTGTTTCTCCTCTCAGTCAGAGACTGTTTTCAGTAGACCACAAGTTAAATGCTTGAGTGAAATTTCTTTTTTTTTTTTTTTTTTTTTTTTAAGCTTATCTGAAAAGATAAGCAACAAAATATTGCTGGTATACAGTAGCATTCATAGTGTGTGTGTTAGAAATTATTTGATCATTTCCCCATGTTCCCCACCCCTCATTTACAAAAGATTTGCTTTTTCTTAATAGATTTACAAAGGTTCTGACTGGTACTTCCGGTATTCAGGCCTTCAGCAGAACTGTGAATATCGTTTTCGTGTGTGTGCCATTCGACAGTGCCAAGACACCGTAGGTGGTCATCAGGACCTCGTAGGCCCCTACAGTGCCACTGTAATATTCATCTCTCAGAGGACTGAACCTCCAGCCAGCACCAACAAAGACACTGTGGAAACCACAAGGCTGCCACGGACACTGACTGATGAGCAGTGTGCTGCAGTCATCCTTGTGCTCTTTGCTGTTTTCTCCATTCTGGTTGCCTTTATCATTCAGTACTTTGTAATCAAGTGAAAATGTAATTTTCTATTAGAATGCTTCCATTACCTTTCCTTTCGTCATGTTCCACAAATATTTCTGTTTTGCTTTTACAAGAACAGTGGCATTTAGAACTGGCATTGGGACCCTAGAACATAGCATTTTTGCCACTTAAAATGCTTATATTGTTAGATAGAGACTGGCACTTTATTAGAACGCAAGCCACAGAAATATCAAGTATTTTTTGAACATGCCTTCTTAAACTACAAACTTTATATGAGGCAAAGATATAATTGAGATTTTCACCAGTCAGCATGAGTGTAACAGTGGTATACCTATTCCTACTTTAAAAGAAGTGAAGCATTCAGAATGAGTCAGAGCATTTAAAAGTTACACAGACACATGCTGCATAAACTATTAGATGCTGTGAAAGCAATCTCGCGCTCTATTTCTACCTCCTCATTTGTCTTAATTATTTGGGAAGTGGGATTATAATAAGTAATTGAGGGGACTTTCTCAGGCAGCAAACAATAAACTGGATGGACAAATATGCGTGAAAAGAAGCTTCTAATTTGATAAATGTGGAGTTCTTTACTGCAAATAGATATTTATAAAACTGAAATGGTGTGGCACTTGCCTGAAAACAAGTTTACTCATAAAGGTACCTCTTCAGTATCTTGCAAACATGGAAAAGAGAGGATTTTTAGATAGTTACTTTTTTAAAAGTAATTGGAATCACTTTAGAACTTCACATCTATTTAATTTGGTTTCAGTGTATGGTGGTAGTATGTGAGTTTATCTCTATATACATACATGCCATACATGTATATATATACATACCACAACGTATGACTATATATACTAGAGCTCTCTGATGTACAAAGTTTATAGGATTACCCTAAATTTTGCTGCTTCCCTTACAACTACTGCCATCACCATCAGCATTTAGAATCAGACTTCATATCTTTGTTTAGGGGCACCAGATCTGAAGTGAAAATGTAATTTGTACCAGAAAACTTCAAGCTGCTTCCTTTCTTGAAAAAAACTAATGTTTAATGTAATGTCTGTTTGGAGATTGTACCAAATTGTTGATTGCATGTGGTTAATGTTGCATTAGAGCACTTTGCAATTGCAAAATTCATCAATGTTTTGTGAGCTTGCATTTGTGAGTTCTTGGATGATCAGACTGAATTTTTCAAATATCCCATTGAACATCTTTTTGGATGTCAGTGACTGCCAGTAACATACAGCTTGTAGTGAAGCTATATAAAATTCTTGTCTCATCACATCTATACTATCTGTTAAACACTTGTAATTTGCTTTCTTAATTTATTATTTGATTTTTGTTAGGGTAGTGAATCACTAATTACTTAGTTGCTGGGTTTAGCATTTTAATGGTTATTAAGCACTTCTGTCAGTCTTTGGAAAAAAAAAAGAAATGTATGTTTTGTGCTTTGAAGATCTTTGAAGAATTTATTAGAATGGGCATGTATTGTACTTGTTTCACGTCCAATGATTTGTGCTGTTGAATAACATTAACTTTTGTTCATAAAAGAAATGGATAAACTTGGCCTTCCCAAGGTAAGAATGACCTGTCACTATAATGTACTGTATGTTTACATTTTTATTTTAATTCTGACAATTCTGTAGAGGCTGATACCTTCCCATAAAACAGTGATAGCAAACATTTTCTAGAAACTTATTAAAAAGTGCCATGTTTGGCAGTACAAATGAGGTTGAGTGTAATATCCCAGAGATTTCTATACGGTTGAATGTCTAAAATGGTAAGATTTGCCACTGTGGTCAAACTCCAGTGGCTTGTTTTTCATAGTAAAACTCAAATGAACTCCTATTTTTGATAGTAAATGTCATTTAATAGTGTATTTGCCATTTGAGCCTCAATGCAAAATACTGCAGAGGAGAAAACAATTTTTAATGTAATCTTAATTTTACCTCATATACTGTACATTCCAAAAAAAAAAACAAAAAAAAAAACCTCTAAACTTTTTAAAATGTTATAGATACACTACCAAACATATCACTTTAAAATTGTATAATGTTGAACTTCATATAAATGAAAAGTATAATCTCATAGAAATATACATAAACTATGTAGCAAAAATATCTTTAAAATCTGTGGAAAATAAAAATTGTATCATTCTTTTTTGAGGAAATATTTCTTGCTTTCATATACATGTTAACTTTCCTGTATTTTTTACTGGGGTTTATAGTTTTAAGAAGTAAGAAGTAAAATATCCACTTTTGTTATCTTGTGCTGACAGACCACAGAATAATAGAATAGAGGTAAATCATCTAGTTTTAGCCCCCTCTGTTTACGGACGAAAAAAACCAAATCTCTAAAAAAAGCCACATGCTAATAAATACCTGAACTGGGAGTTGAATCTAGGAACCCCTTGACTCTATCCAAAACTCCATCACATCACACTGAATTTGTTTAGTTTGAAATACACTGATTTCAAAGGTCTTAACATTATAAGTAGTAATCACCAATAGGTTAAAGATTAAAACTAGAATAAGGAATTTTTTTCTCAGTTATATACAAAAAAATTTTTTTTTTAATTTTGGTTTCCAAATTCTCTCCCTTAATTTCCTCGTCCTTGCAAACGCAAATGGCTTGATATGGATTAAATATATGCAGTCATTCAAAACTTACTTCCACATTGGCTAAGTTGCAAAAAAAAAAAAAAAAAAAGACTGAGGGGGGGATGGAGGGGAGAGCATTCGCTGATCTGCAATCAGAATCCAACATGAGCTCTTCAGAATTTTCCTGGATCATTCTATTGCTGAAAATAGCTAAGTCAGTTACAGTAATCATTATACAATATTCATTGTTACTGTGTACGATGTTCTGATTCTGCTAACTTAACTTTGCATCAGTGTGTATCTTTTGTATAACACACTAAGATTCCAGTACAATCATACCACAACTTGTTCAGGCTTTCCCCGAATGATGGGTATCCTGTCAATTTCCAATTCTTTGCCAACATAAAAGAAGCTGCTGTAAATATTTATGTACAGTCCTTTTCATTTTTTCGTTGATCTTTGGAGTACAGACCTACTAGTGCTATTGTTGGGTTAAAGGGTGTACACAGATTTGTAGCCCCTTTGGGCATAGTTCCAAATTACTATCCCGAACAATCAGTTTAAAATTCCATTAGCACATTAGTGTCCTCATTTTCCTCCATCCCCTCCAACATTTATCACTTTCCTATTTTAGCCAATCTGATAGATGTGAGCTGATATCTCAAGAGTTGTTTTATTTTATATTTCTCTGATCAAATAGAACATTTTTTCATATGACTATATATAGCTTTGATTTCTTTGTCTGAAAACTGCCTATTCATATCTTTTGACTACTTATCAGTTGGGGAATGATTTTTATCCTTAAAATTTTACTCAGGCTATGATTAGAGAAATCATTGCTATATCAGAAGCATTTGCAGTTTACAAAAAAAGAGAGAGAGAGAGAGAGAGAGAGAGAGAGAGAGAGAGAGAGAGAGAGAGAGAGAGAGAGAGAGAGAGAGAGAGAGAGAGAGAGAGAGAGAAGAAGAAGAAGAAGAAGAAGAAGAAGAAGAAGAAGAAGAAGAAGAAGAAGAAGAAGAAGAAGAAGAAGAAGAAGAAGAAGAAGAAGAAGAAGAAGAAGAAGAAGAAGAAGAAGAAGGAAGAAGAAGAAGAAGAAGAAGAAGAAGGAAGGAAAGGGGGGAAAAAAATCCCAGTTTTCTGCTTTCCTTCTAATCTTGACTGCATTGACTTAATACAATTTTTTTTTAAATTTAATGTAAAATATAAAATAATACTATATCTCTTGTTTGGGCATAAATTCTTTCCTTGGGTTAAGGACTTTTTAAATTTTATCCTTTACCCTTAGATTATGATTTATGCTATACATGAAACTTCCTGTTTTCCTCACATAAGAAAATAACTCATATTAAGCATTAGCAGAATTATGAAGTAAAGAAAAAAAATTTTGAGGGCCTTTTTACCCTCATCTTGGTATTTTGTGTTCCCAGGACACTATATGCCCAGCATCTCACTAGCCTTACCTTGTCATATTTCCAAATTTTTCTTTCCTTCATCATCCTCCTTCCTTAGCCCTACCATAAAAGTGACCAAAACTTAAATGTATATCTGATCTTAATTACCCATAAGGCAAAATATGTCTATCACCTCTACTTTGGTTCTAGATACTGCTCTAACCTGTCTGTGCTTGAGCTTTAGTCCTGAAACACTTACTCCACATTTCTAATGTCCTACTCTTACCTCAAACTCAGGCTGTCCAAAAGATGACACATATAAAGCACTTTGCAAACCATAATGCACTATATAAACTCCAGCTTTTATTATTATTAAATTCATTGCCTAATTGGTAATTGTATTCTAGTCTCTTCAAAATCTAACCCACTTTCCATGCTGCTGCCAGATCAGTCTTCCAAAAGCATAGTTCTGGCCATTTTATAACTATATCTTAGCACTCCTTCCCTACCATTTGCCACCCTCCCCTTCAAAAATAAAACAGTCCAAATTCCTTATCTTAATATCCAAAGCTTTCAATGGTTGGAACTCTTATTTAGACTTTATTATTTTTTCACCCAAGTAACAAACATTTCTTCATGACACACCCATATACTTTCTTGGCATATATATAATATTATGTTTATCATGTGTCTCCCCAACTAAGCTATGATCTTTTTCAAGAGCAAGGTTCAGTTTTACACATCATCCCTGGGACCTAGCACAATGCTTTGCCAAACATTGCCCAAAAGAGAATCGATTAAACACTATGAGGGAGGATGACTTGAGCTGGGTCTGTGGTCTCCTTTGGTCCTTACCATTTCTGTGTGCTTACTGAGGCTGCAAGGCAAAGCAACCTTTCCAGTGGCCAGGCAGCCAGGGAGGGCCTGGGATGGTCGAGTGCTGCCTTACCTCATCTGAAATGGGCCAGAGTGACTGCTGCCCAGTGGGGCTGAGAGGTGGGGACAGGAAAACTGCCATGAATATCACAGGGGCTAATGGTGTCAGCAAGGGAATGAATGTAGAAAGGGGCAGAGGGCAGGACGGCTGTGCTGTGGAGGAGTGATCAGACAGAGTATTCAGGAGATGGGATCCAGCACTGGAGAGGAGAACTGAGGAAACGCCTTCACTTCAGAGAGGGCAATCAGACATTGCAAAGGGCTGAGTAAGAAAAATGTACATAAAGAGACAGAGCATATCTCGACAGAGTACTGGGGAATTTTTAAGCTGTGAGCAGTTGGGGGCATTTATAAGTGACAAGAAAGGGCTGTCAGAACAAAGAATGTTCCTGGCTGTGGGACCCTGGGCAAATCACTTAACCCTAATTGCCTCAACAACAACAAAAAAAGAATGGATGATTGGGAGCAATGGGCTTCAACCTACAGAAAGGGATGGATCAAGTACAAAGGCTTTGAGGAGATATGGGCACTTTAAGGGTTGGTGAGTGGAAGTAATGACATCAAAGGATTGATTTGAGGGGAGTGGGGAATGAATGGTCCATGTAACCTGATAAGTGTTTTTTAAACACCTGTTACATGCTGGGCACTGTTCTAAGCACTAGGGATACAAAAAGAAGAAAAAAAATCCCTCCCCTCAAGGAGCTTGCAATCTAAGGGGGAAAGCTAGCACATAAACTGATATACACAGACAAGCTATACATGAGATATTTAGGAAGTAACAAAGGCACTTTGTTAATTAAATTAAAACAGGTTGGGAAATGTTTCCTGTAGATGATGGGATTTAAAGGTAGTCAAGGAGACAGTTGACTTGTCTCCTCAAATGTCCAATAAATGATCGTCCAGTCTCAAACTGAACACCTTCAGTGAGAGAAGGGAGTATTCCAATTTGGAGCTGTTTTAATTGTTAGGAAGTTTTTCCTTTCTTCAAGCCTACATTGGGCAGGCAGTCCTAACTAGAATTCAAATTGAGTCCCAGACAAGCGGTGTGATCCTGGCCAATTGCTTAGCCTCCTTCAGCCTCAATTCAGCTGAGAAATGGGGACAATAATATCCATCTCCGGTTGGCTGTGAGGACCAAATGCAATGTTTGTAAAGTATTAGCATAGCAGTAGTAGGTACTTAATAAATGCTTGTTTCCTTCCTAAATCTTCCTTTGCTTTGCACTCATTGCTCAAAGACTTTTGTCTTTCCATTACATACATTGTCCTCTCCCTACATATTACAATCCTTAAAATATTCCTTACAAGTGTCCTCTAGGCCAAATGTTCCCATGTTCTTTCATCCATTATATTTTTAATATGATATCAAGTCTTCTCGGTAATCTTGGCTAATCCTCTCCTAATGCACTACATTCTGTAAAAGTACTTCCTAAAATGGAGCACTCAGAACTAAACACAATAGTCCAGAGGGGTCTGCCCAAAGACAGACCATTCAAATGCTTCTTACCCAACTACTCCCAAACCTTTCCAAACTCAAAGGAAATGAGCAAAGTAAGTCCTGGTAAACTTATGTTAGACTGTAACAAATGTTACTTTTTATATGAATCAGATTTACAATACAATAGAAATGTATTTTTTTTAATCTAAGTACAGTGTGTATAACTAATAATAATTTAGAAGGTAGGGAGTCAAAGGTAGTAGAGCATCAGGCTTAGAGGCAAGAAGACAAGTTCAACTCTGGCCTGCACATCATTAACTGTAAACCTGGGTAAAGTCACCTGGCTTCAGGTTACCTCACTTTCCTCTGTAAAATAGGAATAATAATAATAGCACCACCCTTCTAGGATTGTTTTGAGAATCAAATGAGATGATAGTGTAAAAGACTGAAACTCTTAAAAGGTGTGCTTGATTCAGACAACCAAGCACTTGAGGCTAATTATCTATTGGACAATGATTCTATTAGCATATGTTTGGAAAAATGGCCCTTCTCCTTGTTCTATGCTGGCTCCATGTTTGGTGTACACAGATAATTGTAGGAAGGATTAGAGGGTGGTGTGAGAAGAGCCAGACTCACTTTTCCACCGGAGGAGGAGGAGAAAGTTTGGTGGCAAGCTTGGGGCAGTTTGTCTGTCTTCTTCACTTCTCCCCCTGAAGACCAAGGACTTTTACTTAACCTGACTCTGGCTGTTCTTGAGGCCTCCAGGGAGCTAGTCAGGACATTACCTAATAGTAAAACTATGATGACTGAGTTAGCTCCCTGGATACCTTATAATCTGCCAGAGTCAGGATAAGCAAAAGTCCTTGGTCTTTAGCAGTAGAAGTGAAGGGGATGGATGCTTAGGATCTCCACAACCTCTCCTCTTAGTCTCCCACCCAGAAGTGACCCTGGCTAGTCTTGCTCCACCCCCTAGTCCCTCCTACAATTCTCTGTATACACCAAATGATTGGGCCAGCACAGGATAGTGGGAAGGGCCATTTTCCAAGCATATTCTAATATTGTCCAATGGGTAATTAGCCTTAAGTTCTCGATTATCCAAGTGCTTTAACTCAAGAGTTTCAGCCTTTTACATAAAACAATTAGCACAATGCATAATACATAACAAATCACTCTATAAAAATTGGCTGTTACCTTTGTTATTCATACATTTAGACCTCTTGTATAATTACAAAATCTTAGAATTGAGGATCATTTAATCCAATGGGTGTCTGAGCAAGAATCCTTTCTACGATATTCTCTACAAGGGCCCACCCAGCTTCTGCCACAAAAATCTCCTGTGCAAAAGACCTTAACGCTTGGAGACAAACTAACGAAGAGGATCCACCATGGTGGAGAGATGTTCCAGAGTGATCCAAACCTTAAAAGCACCCACAAAGGGACTGTTCCAAGCACTCAAGATAGAAAGCAAAAGTAAAGAGGCTAGGAGCTTGCATGTTAATGGGGAAGAATAGAGGGCTGGAGCTCTAGAGAAGTGTACTTGAAACTAGGATACTTACACCAAAGTGTTAACTCAATGGAACTGAGGAGATGATGGTTCTCCAGTTCACATATATACTTAGTGCTTAGTATGGTAATGTGAAGCTTCTCTAGTTCACACATACTCAGTATGCTGTAATGATGTAATCATAGTCACACAAACACACACACACACATATTCAGTGTGCTATAATGATGTAATATACTAAGGTATATAAGGGCTGAGAAGGACTGAAAATGAGACATTACATCTTTGACCAGCCTCCCTGGTGGCTCTCCTGCCTCCGGCACTGAGACCAAAACCCATATGTTACAGGGAAGAAAACATATAGTTGTGTATATGTACCCAATACATAAATAGACCGATACAAGTTAGCCTTAAGAAAGACAGGCCCTGGCCCAGGACAAGTGCAGAAGGAAGCAAAGTGGTGAAGAGAGACAGCGTTCTGCACAGGAAGGTGAGCTCCTGCTAAGGTACTATGGAGGGAAAAGCACCATGTATGAGAAACAATAGGAAGGAGATGAGCAAGGAGACCCAGAAAAATGACCAGGGAAGATCATGAAAGGCTTTCAGGGTCGAACATGACAAGGTAAGACCTGCCCTTCAGGAAAATCATCCTGGCCCAATGGAAGGGCAGACTGCAGTGGGGAAAAACTTGAGGCAGAGAGACCAAGTAGGAGGCTAAGCCTCTCAGCCACAGGCAAAAGGGATGATCAAGGGCCAAAAGTCAGGTGGCCACTCTGTGAGTGGACAGAACGGGGACTTCTATGAGATGGATTGTGGAGCTAGAAACAAGACCAGGCAAAGGACTCATCTGTGGTGAGGAGATGATGAGACCACAGGAGGAATGAATGAAAAATGTATTGAACGCTTGTCCAGAACACTTCTCTCTCCTGTCATAGATTCCTTTGTGAGTAGTCTCATTCATTCTCTGTCCTTCTAATCCTGGTGAAGGCTATAGCAGATAGTTCATAAATGCTTGTTGGCTGATTGGAAAGCAGTTTAAATCAAAGCAATCTCTCTTTCAAAGAAGCTCATATTCTAATTCTCTGACAGACATTCTTGAGTCCCCCAAAGCAAGGGAGCATACCCACCACACATCAGAGAAGGAACTTTTCCTGTACAAAAGGAAAAGCTGGCATATCATCATCCCATCTTGGACACAAATCTCTTCTGTCTCCAGACTTCTGAGTTATTGATATTCTATACAGAATATTTACTAATCTCCATTGGATATATAAAAATCTTTAAGGGCTATCTCTTCTTTTCTCTTCTAGGGTGGAAGCTGAATTATTGCATAATCATTTGTCTTAAGAGGTCTTTTTCTCCCCACAAAAATAATAGATTTAATTTTCACTTGGTAACCAATTTTAGCCAGAAATGAAGTTCAAAATAGACCTGAGGTATGAATATGGTTAACTATACCAAAATAGTATTTGAGCTATGAAAAGATTAATGTACAATGAAATATTTACATACGCTTATATTTTATAGCTTCTGAAGTGTATTGCTATACTGAGATAGAGAAGATAATGAGAACAAAACATTAATTTTGCAATTTATATTTATAATGAAATAATTCAATAACATCCATGCTTAATCAAAAAGGCATTACCAAATATTATTAGCTAAATAATTTAGTAAGTATCTTATAGGGTTTTGTATTTTATCTTGGATTGATGTATGGTTCATACATAGGGCAAAAGTATTTACATGAAAATATTATTTTTTTATGCATGAGTAATTTTTAATAACATTATCCCTTGTATTCATTTTTCATATTTCCCCCTCCCTCCCTCTACTCCCTCCCCTAGATGACAGGCAATCCCATACATTTTACATGTGTTACAGTATAACCTAGATACAATATATGTGTGTAAATCCAATTTTCTTGTTGCACGGTAAGTATTGGATTCCGAAGGTATAAGTAGCCTGGGTAGATAGACAGTAGTGCTAACAATTTACATTCACTTCCCAGTGTTCCTTCTCTGGGTGTAGCTGTTTCTATCCATCATTGATCAACTGGAAGTGAGTTGGATCTTCTCTATGTTGAAGATATCCACTTCCATCAGAATACATCTTCATACAGCATTGAAGTGTACAGCGATCATGAAAATATTATTAATGATATTATTGAAAATAAATAGCTTTTCCTTTAAAATATAACAACCTGTTAGAACAGGTATCATGTATATCAAGCATATTGTCATTCCCAAATTCATCTTATTATTATTATTATTATTCAAGATATTTCTGGTTTATTATTTGACAAAGAAAAAAATTCTACCTTTTATATTCCTAATTCTTAAAGGGTAAATAATGCATATATAATAATGCATAATTATATAATAGATAATGTAATTTCACTTAGGAGTGGTAATACAATCAGTGTTTTTTCTTCCTATGGCAAAGGAGGGGGAAAGGTCAGTTTAAAGTGAATGATCCACTCTATCAGAAGGACACAATTATGATAAAATATCAGGTAGCAAAACTGGAATTGCCCCTTTCATAAATCCAAATGAGTAGGACAAATTTGTCATCAAGACTTTCTATTTTAAAACTCCTAGAATTTCACTCGAATATATTTAAATTGCTATAGTGAGTAGCCCTAAAGGAAAGTGCCCAAACACCAGATATTTAGGCATATAAGCCAGAAAACAGTGAGGCTGAAGAGAGGAACAGGGATGGAGTGTAAAGAAACATTTAATGGAGCTTCAACCCAAGAAATGGGCTTTTTCCAGACTCAGTATGAAAGCCCAGGGTAGAAACCAAGGCAGCTTCCAGTAGATGACAGATTGAAAATGGATCTGTCCCACTGCAGACATAAACTACAATTTAGCTTAAGTTATCAGAAAGAGAGTGGATGCCCATCAATTGGAGAGTGGCTGAATAAATTGTGATATATGAATATTATGGAATATTATTGTTCTGTAAGAAATGACCAACAAGATAATTTCAGAAGGTCCTGGAGATACTTACATGAACTGATGCTGAGTGAAATGAGCAGGACCAGGAGATCATTATTTACTTCAACAACAATACTATATGATGATCAATTCTGATGGACGAGGCCCCCTTCAACAATTAGATGAATCAAATCAGTTCCAATAGAGCAGTAGTGAACTGAACCAGCTACACCCAGCGAAAGAACTCTGGGAGATGACTATGAACCACTACATAGAATCCCCAATCCCTCTATTTTTGTCCACCTGCATTTTTTATTTCCTTCACAGGCTAATTGCACACTATTTCAAAGTCCGATTCTTTTTGTACAGCAAAATAATTATATGGACAAGCATACATATATAGTATTTAATTTATACTTTAACATATTTAACATGTATTGGTCAACCTGCCACAGGGGGCAAGGGTGGAGGAAAGGAGGGAAAAAGTTGGAACAAAAGGTTTTGCAATTGTCAATGCTGAAAAATTACTTATGCATATATCTTATAAATAAAAAGTTATAATAATAAAAAATTTATCAGAAAGAAAATAAATCAAATTTCACTATAATATTTGCCTCAGTGTTAAACTTTTAGAAAATTATATCTTTAAAAAGTATAGAAAACAGTCTTCAAATCAAATCTGGTATTTCTTCTAAATTTCAGGATTTTTTTTTCTCTTTCTGTTCTTCCAGAGATATGAATCACAATTGCTTATGATCCAAAGTACAATGGAAAGCACATGGAAAATGTAAATAGGCCACTGCACAATTCCACTGATGATCTTTGCATGTTAAATATTAAAAAAAAAAAAGTCATCAAGGGAATAGATAGCAAACAGGAAGGAAACAGTACAACCCAAGTAAATACAAATTAAGGTAACTGAATTTCCATCTCATACCCATTTTAATAGCAAAGTTGACAAAAGAAGAAAATGACAAATGTTAGAGGGGCTGTGGAAAAAACAGGCACATTGGAAAACAAGTGAAGCTAGGAATTGGTACAGCCATTCTGGAAAGAAATTTGGAATTGTGCCCAAAAGATTTCTAAGCTACGCATATCTGGGCAATAACTTTATCAGGCCTAGTAAAATATAGCAGCTCTTTCTGTAGTAGCAAAGAGCTATAAACCGCAGGAGATGTCCTTGGGAATGTCTGAGTAAATGAAAGTGCTGTGTTTTGTTCTTTGTTCTACAAGAGGACCAAGACATCAGGAAGGTGCTGCCATGATTTAAGGGAGGGAGGGCTGGGCAAGGCCATGTGACCTCCAGAACCATCTGGGTCCAGTGGCCAGATGTAGGTCAGGATGACTGGCGATGGCTCTGGATGCAGTGGCTAGAGTCTTTAATGGGTCTCAGTTTGAATGAGTGATGAAGACAGGGTAAACATTGAGGCAAAGAATAGCCTCTTTTACCTAGTTAAAAAAAAAACAAAAACAGGAAGAGGAAGACCCTCCAGGTTTTTGGCCAAAACAGAAATAAAGTGATGAACTCAGGGTGCACAATGAGATACATATTTTTTTGGACACAGCCAAAATGAAATTCATTTAATTTTAATATGCATAATGTAACAAGGGTTTTCTTTTTCGATAGGGGAGAAATGTAAGGAAGAGAAAATCAATGTTTATTAATCTGTAAAAACTTAATTAAAAAAATGTTAAGATCAGACCAGAAAAGGAAGTAAGAAAAAAATGAGGGAGAAATGCAAAGCTCAAATGTCACATTAAATAATAGCCTTTAGCTAGCATTTATACAGCACTTCAGAATTTCCAAAACACTTTACAAATATCTTTTTTTTACCCTCACAACTTTGGAAGGTAGTTGCTATTATTAGTCCCCTTTTACTGATTAGGAAACTGAGACAAAAAGGTTAAGTGTATTATTGCCCTGAGTCTCATGGCTAGTAAGGATCAGGTTAGATTTTAATTCAGAGCTTCTCCCTCCATCTCCACTATTCTATCCACTTTGTCAAAAAATCTAACTGCCTAGAAAGGAACAATTAGAAAGCTTCCCATAGAGGATTTATGGAAAGATGGATAAGAAATGCACAACATCAAGGACTTGTACATCTTTCCAACTTATCAAGTGAAGAGAATATCCATGAAATTTCAAATCCATTGAACAATTAAGAAGAAAGGATCTATTTCACTGAGTAGTTCTTTTTCAAACATAAGCTCATTGCAAGAAGGCTGTTTCATTCTTTGTACTTGTATCTCCAGCATGGTGCTTGGTACATAGTCTTAATAGCTGACATATTTATGCCACTAAAGACTTCAAAATGCTTTACATACACAGCAAGATTGTACAGTCATCAACTGTGAATGACTTAGCTATTTTTAGCAGTACAAAGATCCAAGACAAATCTGGAAGGACATATGATAAAAAATGCTATTCACCTCCAGAGAAAGAACTGATGGAATCTGAATGGAAATCAAAGCATACTGAATTTTTGTGTTTTTCTTTTGGTCTGTTTTCTTTTACAACATAATTAATATTGTCTCACTTGTTCTTCACAACAACCCTGTTGAGGGAGGTACTGTTAGGATCACTAATAAGGATTAGGATCACATAAGCAAAATGAAGCACAAAGACACTCAGTTAAACCACCATCACACAACTGGTAAGTCTGGAAAAGAGGGACTAAAACCCGAATTTATTCAAGTCCAGCACTCTCCTCTATACATCTGTCTTGAAACTGAAAACTACTCACAAATCAACTAAGAACATAAAAGTTTGTTCTAAGTGCAATTGCTACTTATTCCTGATGATGGCATATCCTCGTGGTATTCTTGGTGTAGTACAATTACCCTAGAACTAACTTTCTGTTATTGTTGTTCAGTTATTTTTATTTATGACCCCATTTGGGATTTTCTTGTCAGAGACACTGGAGTGGTTTGCCACTTTCTTCTTCAGCTCATTTTACTGATGAGAAACAGGCCAACAAGGTGAAGTGACTTGCCCAGAGTCACACAGCTGTGCTAGTAACTGCTTGAGTCCAGATTTCCAATCAGGTCTTCCTAACTCCAGGCCTGGCATTCTCTGCATTACACCCTCCCTCCCTGCCCCAAGGGCTGGTAATGGGCCATAGAACTCCTTTAGAGATGCTATGGGTACCTCTGAAGGTTTGGGGTATTCTGTAATGCAATTCTCTTGAACCCCCATTCCAATGTTTCCTTCAATTTCTGTGATTGGTGCCTCTGATACATTTAATCAATATCAGTGAGCTGATACAAAGTCATATTCCCTAAGAAGATATTGCAAGAAGAGAAACACAAACATGTCTCTCCTGCCCCCCCTCAGAGAACGCTCTGTGACCACCATAGCACTTTATTCCCTATGGACAGAGGCCCCAAAATTGAAGCTTTTTCTCCTTCACCTCTCACCATAGGTCAGTCCCCAAAGCTTACTTTAATAGACAATAATAATGTAATTCCTTTGCCCGTAGCACCCAGCACTGCTGAACCAGGTGGATCAGTCACTTGGGGCTTCACTGTCCCCCCCCCCAGTTTGACTGCCCCAGAGGGCCAGACCCTGGACTTCTGACCTGGGCCTCAGGATGGCTTGCTTTGCTCACCTGCCAAAGCTCAAACGATCCCCAACCTGCCAGGACTTACTGTCCCAAGATGGGAAAGAAGAGACAAGACAAGAACAAAAGCAACCACCAGAGACTCTTATGTTCATGGCTTCTCAGTGACTGGGATGGGGAGAGGAAGCCACCTGAGAGAAGGTTCAAGGCCCTTCCCCCTCCGGCCCACTTACTGTGTGACCCTGGACAAGCACCCACACACACATACACACACACACACACACACACACACACACACACGGAGCCACAAATAATTCTCTTTTTATCTCTACCCTTAGACTTCTAGAACTTATCTTCTGCAAGAAGCCTTTTCCAGGTCTCCTTAGCTTGAGTTCCCTTTTCTCTCCTGGCTCTCCAATATTCTGAATTTATCTTACTTATACATTGTCTCCTCTGTCCCCCTGAGACTGTGAGCTCCTCAAGGGTTGAGACTATTTTGCCTTTCTTTGTATTCCCAGCACCTGGTACACGTTGCTGTTCAGTCACTTCAGTCTGTCTGACACTTCTTGACCCGACTTGGCATTTTCCTAGCAAAGATGCTAACATAGTTTGCTATTTCCTTCTCTAGCTCATTTTACAGATAAGGAAACTGAAGCAGATAGTGACTTGTGACCTAGCTGCCCTGCACCTGCTAGCTGCTGCTCTCTGGCATATAGTAAGTGCTTAATAAATGCTAATTAACTGCCTTAGAAATTCACTGATTTCTTTCATTAAGCCTTTCCTAAACTCCCTTCTCAAACCCCAGCAGCTAGAGCCTTCTCACACCCAACATTAAGTTTTATGTATTTTCTTTATGTATTATGTATTTGTTACATATATTTTACATACATGCTGATAGAAAATAAGCTTTTTGATTAAGGGAACAAGTCTATTTTGGTTTTGTTTCCCAGGGCTTTTCAGAAAACGTGCCACATAGGAGGCTCTTCCTTTAGTAAGTTAATTGTTAATTGATTGATAGGTGTGGAAAGCATATAATCAGACCTAAGTAATACCTCGGTGAGTGTGACAACGGGGTGAGAGTGCTGGTGTTTTAAATCAGGGTACACACCAACGATCAACAGGCAGGGAAGGAATATACTTAGAAATAAATGTTATATAAAAATAAAAGACATTTATTTTTTTCAAAACAATTCAAGGCAGTATACATGTGCCAATAAATAAGTGTGTGGAATCACATTACAAAGCCAAGGGACTTTTGAGAAGGGATTGGGTTTTTTCAGTGTTAACCTGACAGTGTAAATTACAAAGTAATTGTGTGTAGGTACACAGAGTTAGTTGGATGGCTAAGTGGATACAGTCAGGAAGAGCCAAGTTCAAATCTGGCCTCAGACATTTCTCTCAGACTGGGCAAATCACTTAACCTTGTTTGTCTTAATCCATTAGAAAAAAGAAATGGAAAACTATTTCTCTATCTTTGTCAAGAAAACCCTATAGACAGCTTTGGTAAGCTGGGTTACAGAGTCAACGGAACTGAACACCACCACTTAGATATTAATACTGTTTATATTTATTATAAATTATATTTCATTCTATATTATATACAATACACATATGTAATTATAAACATGTTTAATTCATCATAAATTATAGTTAAGCTTTGTTCTCTTTAAGTGAGATTGGGAGGGTAGGAGGGTTCCTAGGATAATGGTGCGGAATGGTAACCTGGCCTTCGTTTTACACCTGAGACCCAGGCAAGTTAAAAAGGCTTGTTCGGAAATCCGTCGGAGCCCGCAGGAGAAGCCTGGATCTCCTGGCTCCCAGTCCCAGGTTCCCCTCTCCCAAACCAAACCCGGTGTTGCACCGTAAGCTGAAGTGAGTCCGAAGCGAGTCCTGTTTTGAAGCGATCATGCAGGACAAACTGAGCCACAGAGTTTCACTGGCTGGCCCTTTTTTCTCCTCCTCCTCCTCCCCTGACAAAAGCTTGTGCCCTGCGTTCATTGAGGTAACTTCATTACGGTTCACAAATCTCCTCCCAAGGGGTCCTTCTTACATTGCGTAGAGGTGGAGAGGGGCGGCCGAGGGTCCCAGGGTCTCTCAGGAAGCGGGCACTGGGGCAGCGCGAAGTGGGCAGTAGAAAGAGGCGGAGACTGCGGGGTCGCATCGAAGAGGTGTTCTCCTCAGCGGTGGCTGAGCCCGAGACCCGGCAGTCAGGGGCGTCCGCCCTCGCCCGGCATTCCCCCTTTATACGCGGAGGCGATAGGGGAGGAACCCTCGGCCGCGGGCAAAGGACCCCAGCCAGAAGATAAAGCCCCTCCGGAAAGCGCTCCAGTTCCCCCGCCTGTCCCCCCTGCTTTCCGCGCTCATGGGTGGCCCCGGGAACGGCAGCGACAGCCCCGCTGTCGCAGCCCCGGAGAGTCGGCAGTGGTCCCTGCCGCGGTGCGACGAGAGCCGCTGCTCTCCCTTCCCTCTGGGGGCTCTGGTGCCCGTGACCGCCGTGTGCTTGGCCCTGTTTGCCATCGGGGTGAGCGGCAACGTGGTGACCGTGCTGCTGATCCGGCGCTACCGGGACATGCGGACCACCACCAACCTATACCTGGGCAGCATGGCCGTGTCCGACCTGCTCATCCTGCTCGGGCTCCCCTTCGACCTGTACCGCCTGTGGCGCTCCCGGCCCTGGGTCTTCGGGCAGCTGCTCTGCCGCCTCTCGCTCTACCTGGGCGAGGGCTGCACCTACGCCAGCCTGCTGCACATCACGGCGCTGAGCGTGGAGCGCTACCTGGCCATCTGCTACCCGCTGCGCGCCCGAGTGCTCATCACCCGCCGCCGCGTGCGGGCACTCATTGCCGCGCTCTGGGCTGTGGCGCTGCTCTCTGCCGGCCCCTTCTTCTTCCTCGTGGGTGTCGAGCAGGACCCGGCCCCCGACGGGACCAAGGGCGGCACGCTGGCAGTCAATGGCACCTGGCCGGCCGCCCCCTTGCCCTCGGAGACCATCCAGCCGATTAACCAGGTCTTCCCCGGGACGCCCACCCGCTACGCCCCGTCGGGGGAGCGCGGCGGCGGCGGCCGTGATGTTCAGCCGGGAGTGCCGGCCAAGCCGGGCTCATCTGGGCGCCCTGCGCGTCATGCTGTGGATCACCACCGCCTACTTCTTCGTGCCCATGCTCTGCCTCAGCGTTCTCTACGGACTGATCGGGCGGGCGCTGTGGAGGAGCCGAGCTCCGCTGCGGGGGCCGGCAGCCACGGGCCGCGAGAAGGACCATCGGCAGACCGTGCGGGTCCTGGGTAAGGGAAGAGTGCGGAGGAAGCGGGCGTCGGGCGAAAGGTGGGAAGCCTCCCGCTCGTCCTCCCTTTACTCCTCGAGGCTCGCTTCTTCCTCCTCCTCTAGTTCCCTTTTTCTTTGTCCTATTTCGTCCCTTTTTTCTTCTTCCTCCTTTTTCTTTCTATTTTTTCTCTTTCTTCATCCGCTTTTTTCTCTCATCCTTTCTTTTTCTTCCTCGTTTTCCATCTTTTCATTTTTTTCTTTTTTTCTACTCCTTATTCCTTCTCCTAAGCATGCACATTCAGTCCTCCAACATTCAGCATCCCCAAGTCTTAAGCCAGCTCAACTCTACACTTTTTTTACTTTGATTTTATTTTCTGCACTTATTTTTAATAATAGCTTGTTTTCAAAATACACGCAAAGATAGTATTCAACTTTCATCTTGCAAAACTTTGTGTTCCAAATTTTTTCTTTCTCATTCCACCACCCTCCCCTAGACAGCAAGTAATTCAATATGTCTTAAATATAGCTCTATACTTTCATGCACACACAGTTGTTTGCAAGTCATGAAACTGACCTAGCCCTCAAAGATCTTTCATCCCACTTGACCAATCAGGGTCTTGATATGGATGTTTTTGGAGGGGGGGGGGGACCACGAGTGTAGACTTCCCAGAAACCTTTATCCCAGGACAGATCCATCATCTTCTGGATCCAGTCTTTTTACTGTCCTATCATCTGGTCCCGAGAAAGCCATCTCCAACTCGGGTAAAGAGACCCTCCCACGTATTACCACGCCCATCCCCTTTCCCCAAAAGCCTCCCTTTCCTCAGATTTTGCTATGTGTTTTGTTACAGCATCTTCTCCGTTTATCTTATTCTGTTTGGACTGTGACTATTTGGGACAGATTGTAGCCTCTTTAGGACTAAGAATCTTTTCTTATTAAGGCTGATTCACCCTCAGTACCTAACACAATACGGATTTGTTAATTGTGAATAAAAATAAGAGGTCAGATTTCTGCACAAGAAGCGTTTCAGTGGAGAGCAAAGTGCTGTATTTGGAGTCAGATGACTTGAGTTTGAATCCTGGCTCTGACACTATCTCTCTGAACTTCAGTTTCCTTATCGGCCAATATGGGAGGAGACAGATGACTCTGGATGTATGTTCAAACTCTATGATCTGGACGTTTCTGAGCTACCTCTGCCTACCCTGTGAATAATCAAGTCTTCAATCTAGTCTTGCTCTGTCCTAGATCATGTCATTGTTCTACCTCTGTACACTCACTCTGTAACCCAGTTCACTCCACTGCTTTAAGGGCTAAGGTAAAATGGTAAGGGCTCCAGAAGTGTACAATTCTATTATAAATCAGATACCTATTAAACTAACCATCTTTAATAGTACCTGAGGAAGCAGTCTCTATTGGAATTAAAGTTGCCAAAATGACTTGTTATGGCTTTTGTTATTTTGGGATATCACATACATAAAATATCACTCATCACTGTTGGTAACCCTAATTAAAGCTTCTGTATATTGAAGTTGACTTTACACACTGGATGGGATTTGGGTTAGAAACATTTCTCTTTTTTTTGTTTGTTCTCATCGTTGCTGTTGTTATTCCCTGGATAAATCCCAAGAATGCCAAGTGAAGTAAAATTGCACTGCAAAAGCTTTTATTAATTTGTGTGTCTGTTTTTCTTTGCAGTGGTGGTGGTTCTGGCATTTATAGTTTGCTGGTTGCCCTTTCATGTTGGCAGGATCATTTACATTAACACCGAAAATTCCAGGACAATGTATTTCTCCCAGTACTTCAATATTGTGGCTCTGCAGCTTTTCTACCTGAGTGCATCCATCAATCCTGTCCTCTACAATCTCATTTCAAAAAAATACAGAGCAGCTGCCTATAAGCTCCTTCTTGCAAGACAATCTGGAGAAAAAGCTTCTGGAACCAGGGAGATAGGAGGGGAGACTGGAGAAGAAACCGGAGCAGAAACAGCAGGCTACACTGACACCAGTACAAGCTTTAAAAAAGAGTGCAGTCACCAGAAATCCCAAGAATGATCCCTCTGCTCTCAACAGAGATGGAGGGGACTATAGGTAGGGAATGTGGTAATGCCATCAAATAGAGTAACTATGTTAGTTGGTTTGGTTGAAAGGTTTTTCTGTTGTACTGTAAGTCCCTTGAAGGCAGGAACTGTTTTTGCTTTTGTTATTGTATCCTCAGATCCCAGCACAAGGACTGTAATAAATGGTTTATTGATTGATTATTAGATTTGTTACAAGGGTTGGCTCAATGCAGAGATGAGGAGCAAGATCAAAGGGAAGTGACTGAAGTGTGAAAACAAAGGCAACAAGAAAACTATTTTTAAAAGTTTAATAATAATAAACTAAATGTGTTAATTGAGTTATGAACATTTATCACCAATTCAGCTGGTGAGCTGGTTAAAAACAAACAATGATTTTTAAAAAGTCTTTATTTTGGGCAGCACTATATAATATTCTATTATTATTAGGAAACAGACCTAGCATCCCTAGTTTAGGAAAGGAATAAACAAATGATCAAATGAATGAATTAATAAGCAATTACTTCTTGGAAAATAATAATGCTAGATACTGAGGATACAAAGACAAAAGAGAGACATTCCCTGCACTTTGAGGGCTTACATTTTAATAGGGGGATATAATCTGTAATTGGGGTGTAGGAGCCATATAAGTGAGTTTTCGATGTGGAGAATCATAGGGCATGTGAATGGTCAATTAACTGAGGCAGTCGATTTGCTGTACAGGAGCAGATGTCTCTTTCAATTAAAAAATATTTAATGAAATTTTTGCTTCACATCCTTTAGGTATCAGTAGTTTCCTAAGCTCTTGACCTAAGTAGACTTCGTTGTTTAGTTGTGTCCAGCTCTTCTTGATCTCATTTGGGGTTTTCTTGGCAAAGATACTGGAGTGCTATATCCTTTTCCAGCTTATTTTACAGAGGAAGAAACTAAGACAACAGGGTGAAGTAATTCGCCCAGGGTCATATAGCTAGTAAGAATCTGAGATCACATTTGACCTCAGATCTTCCCAACTCTGGGCCCAGCACTCTATCCATTGCACCACCCAGCAGCCACCTAGTAGATACTGGAGGACAAATGTTAATAATGTTTAAATTTTTGAGCATTTCTGTTCCTGACAGATTCCTTATCTAAACATGTTGGACAGGACATGGAGACTTTTTTTTTAAATGGGCATTTCTGATTCCAGCACTATCAAAGTGAGTCTTCAAGGCACTCTGGCATGGGCATGAAGTGGTATTTTAAAATTATGAGTTAATTTTCTAAGCTTCTGAACTCAAAAGGTAAAGTAGAAAGTCAAGATCAGTTCTTGGCAGCTTTCAAAAAACTAGCATGTCTTCATGACGAGTTGAAGGAGTGTGATTTCCTGGGATTATACTAAAGTCCAACAAATATGTATTAAGCACTTATTGTGTGCCTAGCATTCATATATATTGTGGGGAATACAAAGTAAGAATGGGATCATAACTCTGGAGGACACCTTAGGTTCAACTTACTCATTTTAGAGGGAAGGGAGCCAAAACCTATAGAGGTTACACAATTTGTCCAAGTTCATAAATGAACCCATATCCTCTGATTCAAGAGCCCCTACCCTGATAATGATGCCCTGGTAGATCTGCTTTCAGGGTTACATTCCTATTGGTAATTCAATATACCCATAAGAAAATTAGAAAATATTGCATGCTGTTCATTAAATATTGGGTTTCAAGCAGGTTGGGAGAATCTGTGGTCCCAAACAATCCAGAAAGGCTTCGTTAAGGAAACAGGATTGTACTTTAAGCTCTAAGTAATATCTATTGGAAAGGGGATATGCTGGCCATAGGCAATGAACAAAGACATAAAGCAGGACTAAGTATGGAGTGCATAGAGAATAGTGAAGGGGATGACCTTATTGGGAACATTTATAGATAAAGTATGGAAGGAAGAAGGAAGCATGGAAGGAAGAAGGGAGCACAGGCAAGTAACGCCAGATGGGTAAAGTGAGAGTATTGAATGGAATTTAAACTTGATGCACTTGAAATAATGAAGACTTTGTCAGGAAAGGGTCTGGTAATATGACCAAGAAGATGATGGATTTTCTCTAGTTTCCAATACCGTTCAAAAAACCTAAAGAAAACTTATGCAGCAGACATAGAAATTTACAACTGAATCAGCAGGACAAGGAAGTGCCCACTATATGCCAAGCATTGAACTAAATGGGGGGGTTGGGATGGCAAAAGTCAAACAGTTCCTGCCCTCAATGTGCTTGCATTCTAATGGGGGATATAAAGATTCTGTGAGGGTTGTGGAAGAGTATTATGCTACAGAGAGTCACAGGGATTGTAAGTGAAACTGTTGAGGTTCAAGGGGGACCCCAAAAATGTTGGGTCCCAAGGTGTCTCAAAAGAATTTGCAGGGTCCGATACATTTCCAAGTCAAAGGTAAAAGTTTATTATAATAGTAATGCCAGTTAAAGTGGGCTAAGTTTCAAAAGAAGTTAGCAAAGAACCAGGGGGAAGAAGATAAATTAATAGGAAAAAGTTAGAGAAACCTAGTGCTTCAAGTCACTGATATGCTCGTTTTATGGCTTAAAGGTGAAGTTGAGGAGTGGTCTGGTTCTCTTTATACTAATGTGCAATACCCATAACTCTCTGAGCAGAACTCAAGGGGAGAACCCTTTGGAAGTATGTTTTTAGGCCTAAAACATTACTAGATCAAATGGCAGATACCCAATTTTATTCCATACCTGCATTAACTTTAAGCACCTCATTACTGTTGTTCATTAGTCTCAGAAACTCTGTTATCACTGACCAACAGGCTGCAATATTTGTGGCCTTAGTCATATAAAGTAACCTGGGGCAGGATAGCCTAGGGGAAGAAATACATCATTTTCAATGACATCAATTTCAAGTCTTAGGGGTATTACTACATCTCCTAGAAGCTGCACCACATCAGAACCATCCACCCTTTCTCAACAAGTTCACTGCAATAAAGCAAATATTGCCATAAAAAGAATCACACAAATTTTGGGGTTTCCCAGTGTATAAAATTTATGTTTGCACTATGCTGTAGTCTATTATGTGTGTGCAATAACATTATATCTAAAAAATAAAGTACATACTTTAAAAGTACTTTATTACTTAAAAAATGTTCACCTTCAGCTAGTCATAATCTTTTTGTTGGTGGAGACTCTTGCCTTGATATTGATAGCTGTGATTGATGAAGGAGTGGTTGCTGAGGGTTGGGGTGGCTGTGTCAATTTCTTAAAATATGAATACAATAAAGTTTGTTTAATCCATTGATTCTTCTTTGTTTGAACACTTAGAGATCATTTTAGAGTTATCAATTTCAATGTGGCCTCATTTCAATATTGTATCTCAGGAAACAGGGGGTCCTGAGGAAAGGGAGAGAGATGGGATTGAGGGAGCAATAAAAATACACAACATTTATCAATTAATTTGACTGTCTTACCTGGGCATGATTTGTGGTACCCCAAAACAATTACAATAGTAATATCAAAGGTCACTGATCACAGGTCACCATAACAGATATAATAATAATGAAAAAGTTTGAAATAGTGTGAGAATCACCAAAATGTGACACAGAGACACAATATGAGTACAAGCTATTGAAAAATGGCATCAATAGATTGCTTGATACAGAGTTGCTATGTAACTTCAATCTGTAAAATTGTTAATACCTGCAAAGCACAATAAAATGAAGCATGCCTATAATACTTTTTTTCTTTTCTTTTCTTTCTTTATTTGCTGGGGCAATTGGGGTCAAGTGACTTATTTGCCCAGAGTCACACAAGCAGGAAGTGTTAAGTGTCTAAGACCAGATTTGAACTCAGATCTTCCTGACTTCAGAGCTGGTCCTCTAGCCACTGCGCCACCTAGCTGCCCATATACATACATTATATAGATAGATAGATAGATAGATAGATAGATAGATAGATAGATAGATATAGATATATAGATATAGATATGTAGATATAGATATATAGATATATATAGAGAGAGTATGTATTATGTATGTATGTATGTATGTATAAAACTTTCTTAATTAACACTGAGGAATGCTAATTCTTAAGGTGCTCTTTTCCAGCATGCTATGGTTGGGTGCATAGATACAGGTAGGCTCATACCTGTGACTCAAAGATTGATCTGTTACAGACTCCGTGTAGTGCTACCCCTTCATGCAGAAAGCAGCATGGTTGGCCCTCCACCCACTGCCAAATGACTCAGAAGAATCAAATATCTGTTGCTTTTGCAGGTGAGATTTCAGGCATTCTTTCCAGTGACACAAATCACAGCTGTAATCGGCTAGACCTAACTCAAGCTGCTTCCCCAATACTTTAGGTTTTAAATTAGGATGAAATGAGCTATTGGTAAGACATATAATCATGAACAAAAGCATATTTCCATAGCTAAAGCAAGGAAAGAAAATTCAGAAAATTGAAGGTATTAGTCCAGGATAAAGCCTTGATTCAGTGGATCCCAGCTTCCTTGTTGCTAATCTACTATCAGGAACCTCAGGAAGAGAGAGAGAGGGACTCCAGGCCCTTGTGCCCTGACTGGTTTTATACTTAGGTGACTAGGAAGCTATGCAAATGTCCCAAGCCCAAGTCTCCTGAATGAATTGCATCTCAAGGGCAATAAGAGTTTCCATTCTTAGCTTGCATAGGAGGAATATATTGCTCCTACCACACAGCAACCTATTCTCTACCTTTGTCTATATCTTCCCTTAAATTCACCATAGAAGGTCTAATCACCATGTTAGGGACCTTCCTTGAGTACTCTTCACTTTCTGTTTGATTCCACTAGATCATATAGGCTATCAATTCTCCCTCATTTTCAAGACATGACCAATTCATCATTACTTCCAGTAATATAACAATACTATAGATACATTGGAAATACCTTCTGGGCAAGTGAAAATTTGGTACCAATTCTCTTATGAGATGCCAGGGGCTGAAAATATAAAGTTGGAAGTGTTCCGCCCAGAAGCTGTAGTTGAAAATCATGGAATGCATAAACTATCCAAGAAGAGAAAATTCTCACCCATATGAATTCTCAGAATATGGCCATCCAGGCTGAAGAGTCAGAAGTAGGCAGTAGATTTAGGTATGTATGACTGAGCAAGAAAGAATGAATTACAGAAGACTGAATAAAAGCCAAGAAATCCAAATGTTCCTTAAGTTAGGAAGGAAGAAATTCCCTTCTTAATGAAAGTGCTCAAATAGAGATGGAATGGCCATACAGGGACCTTAATATTTGCTATGTTTATTATTGAATTTAATAATTTGTTATAAAGCTCTCAATAGTATATTTAGTAGTCTGTTCTACTTTTCACATTAAGTAGTAGGTATATAATAGATACTTTTGGGGAGCAGTTAGTGGCACAATGGATATTATTGGGCCTGGAGTCAGGAAAACTCGTCTTCCTGAGTTCAAATCTGGCCTCTGATACTTATTAGCAGAGGGACTCTGGGCAACTTCCTCAACTCTGTCTGTCTCAGTTTCCTCATCTGTAAAATGAGATGGAGAAGAAAATGGCAAGCCACTATAGTATCTTTGAAGGTGGAGGTCAAAAAACAACTGAACTAAAATAATCATTTCATCAATTAGATTTTGTAAAGGGATATAAAACCCTAAGACCCCAGGGATAAGAACTGGGATAAGAACTCACTATTTGACAAAAATTTCTAGGAAAACTGTAAATTAGTATGGCAGAAACTAGGCACTGACCCACACTTAATACCCTATACCAGGATAAAGTCAAAATGGGTTAGTGATGTAGACATAGTGATATTATAAGCAAATTAGAAGAACAAAGAAGAGTTCTACCTCTCAGATCTGTGGAGAAGGAAGGAATTTGTGATTAAAGAATTAGAGATAATATGGAATGCAAAAGGGATAATTTTTGATTATCTTAAATTAAAAAGTTTTTGTACAACAAAACCAATGCAGCCAAGATTAGAAGGGAAGCAGAAAACTGGGGGGGAAATATTATATCCAAGGTTTCTGACAGCCTCATTTCTAAAATATATAGAGAATTGACTCAAATTTATAATAATTCAAGCCATTCTCCAATTGATAAATGGCCAAATGGTCAAAGGATATGAACAGACAATTTTCAGATGAAAAAATTAAAACAATTTATAGTTATATGAAAGAATGCTCTAAATAACTATTGATCAGAGAAATACAAATTAAGACAACTCTGAAGTATTACTACATACCTCTCAGATTGATTAAATGAGAAGAAAATATAATGATGATCGTTGGAGGGGATGTGGGAAAACTGGGACACTAATACATTGTTGGAGTTGTGAATGGATCCAACCATTCTGGAGAACAATTTGGAACTATGCCGAAAAGGTTATAAAATGTGCACACCCTTTGATCCAGCCGTGTTTCTACTGGGCTTATATCCCAAAGAGATATTAAAGGAGGGAAAGGGACTCACACCTACACAGATGTTTGTGGTAGCCCTTTTTGTAGTGTCACGAAACTGGAAACTAAGTGGATGCCCATCAGTTGGAGAATAGCTGAATAAATTGTGGTATATGAATGTTATGGAATATTATTATTCTGTAAGAAACAACCAGCAGGATGATTTTAGAGAGGCCTGGAGAGACTTACATGAACTGATGCTAAGTGAAATGAGCAGAACCAGGAGATCACTGTACATGGCAACATCAATATTATACAATGGTCAATTCTGATGGACATGGGTCTTTTCAACAATGAGATGATTCAGACCAGTTCTAATAGACTTGTAATAGAGAGAGCTATCTACACTCATAAAGCAGACTATGGGGACTGACTGTGAATTACAACATAGTATTTTCACTTCTTTTATTGTTTGCTTGCATTTTGTTTTCTTTCTTATTTTTTTCCTTTTTGATCTGATTTTTCTTGTGCCGCATGATAATTGTGAAAATATGTATAGAAGAATTGCTCAAGTCAGGAACTATATTAACACAATTACAAAACACTTCCCATACAGATAAAGTCAGATCTAATCAACTGAAAATATATCAAGTGCTCATGGATAGGCCGAGTGAATATATAATAAAAATGATAATACTATCTAAACTAATCTATTTATTTAGTGCCATACCAATCAAATTCCCAAGAAATTATTTACAGATCTGGAAAAAAAATAACAAAGTTTATCTGGAAGAACAAAAGGTAAAGAATTTCAAGAGAATTAATGAAAAAAATGCAAATGAAGGCCTAGCTGTACCAGACCTAAAACTATATTATAAAGCAGTGGTCATCAAAACCATTTGGTACTGGCTATGAAATGAGTGGTCAATCAGTGGAATAGGTTAGATTCACAGGACAAGAGTCAATGACTATAGAAATCTAACGTTTGACAAACTCAAATATCCCCAAAATAAATAAAAGAATCCTCAAATAATACTACAAAATAATCCCCTGGTAGTTTGTCATGGCACCAAATTTGTAAATTAATTAATTAATATCATTAATTTTATTATACTGAAATGACCCAACTATGAACAATTAATATTTTTCCAATTATTATATCTTTTATTTCTGTAAAGAGTGATTCAGTTTCCTGGCATGGAGCTGGTGTACTTTCCATATATACAACAATGAGGTCAGCACAATAGCCCTGTTTGGTAGTCAGTCTAATCTCTCTCTTCTTCCAGATTTTCCCCAAACAGTGACCCAGCTCTGGCAATGCATGTATCAGTCTCATTATCAGCGTGGACATCCCTGGAAAGTGTACTGCCAAGATAAGAGAACTCGTCCACAGCATTCAAATCTTCACCGTTTACTATAACTGGTTTCACATAGGGATGGTGTGGTGCTGGATGATGAAGAACCTGTGTTTTCTTGGTGAATCTAGAGAGAGGAAAATATTCAGGAGATGACAATCAGCAATGCCATTGGCTGCAGAGTGGTCAAGAAGGATGAAAATTGAGAAAAGACTATTAGATTAGGTCATTATAAGAAATCCCTTAAAATTTTGGAGGGAGAGGTTTCTGTTAAGTGATCAGATCAGAAACCAAATTTCAAAAGGTTTAGAAGTGAATAAGAGGAGAGAAAATTGAGCTACTGAGTATAGATGACTTTTTCTATGAATTAAGGTACAGAATAACAAGAGTGCTCAGATCAACTAAGGATTGTTTAAAGATAGGGAAGACATGGATAGGCAGCAGGGAAGGAACCTGTAGAGAAAAATAGGATTTGCCTAAATTAGAATTATATCTACCCAACATAATTCAGATATTGGTTATCTAAGCATAAAATGCTGAGAGGCCCAAGATAAACACAATTTTCCCACATTGAAGGGCAGATAATACTTAGCTTACTACTATAGCCAGCTTAACTTCCCTTCACCAAACACTAGTTACACAAAAGACCACCCTGAATAGCTTTTCTACCTCTTTATCAAAGTAAACAGAAATTGAGGAAATTGTACAGATTAGAAATAACCAAAAAATATGCAAGAGTATAGAAGCTCTTCAATTGAGAATGAGATAAGATCTTTTCTTAATCAAGGAGAGAGAACAATCTCACCAAGGGAAATCCACTCTTAGTAGTTTCCAGGGTTGCAAGTGCTCAGAATCCAGGGACATGTTGAGGACCAATTTCCTACATATCTGCAGCTTCAGGAAGATCTTCTGCCTGCCATTCAAAAGAGTGCGTTTTCTTCTCTCAACTACTTACATCAAAGTCCTCCAACTATCTCAGGAAATCTCCATGCAGATATGCAGTGTGGCTGTGTTCTCAGACAAGAAGTAGTCATCCCCCTACCCCTTACCTCTACATGTCTAACAGGGACCAACTTACATGGGAGGATCCTTTATGAAATAGATACTCCAGAGAATAGTAGAAGGGGTGGCAGACCTAGAATGGGACAACGGGGCTGGGTGTAGGTTAATGGAGACAAAAAAAACAGAGGCAGTAGTTGGGGAGGGAAGTGGGGCTTATATGCTAGCAACTGGAGATTCAGAATCATTGGGTTGGGAGAATATGTGGATACGAGCATGTTAACCTTGGAAGAGTAGGTCCAGGCAGACTATCATTATCTGTCATTAACACAGAGCCTGCCACATAGTAGAGGCTTAATATGTTTGTGGATTGATTAGCTCATTCTGTGAGTACAGACTAATCACTTTTTATATTTAAATCATTTTATTTATTAATCATTTTAGTCTTTTTAATAACAATAGCTTTTAATTTTTCAAAATACATACAAAGATAGTTTTCAACATCCACCCAGACAAAACCCTGTGTTCCAAACTTTTCTCCTTTCCTCCCTACCTTCTCCCTCTCCTAGACAGTAAGTAATCCAACATAGGTTAAACATGTGCAATTCTTCTAAACATATTTCCACAATTATCATGCTGTGCAAGAAAAATCAGATCAAAAAGGAAAATAATGAGAAAGAAAAAACAAGCCAACAAACAACAAAGATAAAAATACTATGTTGTGATCCACACTCAGTCCTCATAGTCCTCCCTCTGAATGCAAATGGCTCTCTCCATCACAAGCCTATTGGAACTGGCCTGAATCACCTCACTGTTGAAAAAATCATGTCCATCACTATTGATCATCACATAATCTTGTTGACTGTGTACAATGTTCTCCTGGTTCTGCTCACTTCACTCACCATCAGTTCATGTAAGTCTCTCCAGACCTCTCTGAAATCATCCTGCTGATTGTTTCTTATGGAAAAATAATATACCATAACATTCATATACTATAACTTATTCAGCCATTCTCCAACTGATGAGCATCTAGTCAGTTTCCAGTTTCTTCCCCCTACGAAAGGGGTTGCCACAAACATGTTTGCACATATGAGTCTTTTTCTCTCCTTTATGATCTCTTTAGGATATAAGTCCAGTAGAAACACTGCTGGATCAAAAGTTATGCACAGTTTGATTGTCCTTTGGGCATAATATCAAATGTTCTTCAGAATGGTTGGATCAATTCACAACTCCACCAACAATGTATTAATGTCCCAGTTTTCCCACATCCCCTTCAACATTCATCATTATCTTTTCTGGTTATCTTAGCCAATCTGAGAAGTGTGTAGTGGTACCTCAGAGTTGTCTTAATTTGCATTTCTCTAATCAATAGTGATTTAGAATGTTTTTTCCATATGACTAGAAATGGCTTTAATTTATTTGAAAATTATCTGTTCATATCCTTTGACTATTTATCAATTGGGGAATGTCTTGTATTCTAACAAATTTGAGTCAATTCTCTACATATTTTAGAAATTAGGCTTTTATCAGAACCCTTGGATGTAATATTTTTCTCCAGTTTTCTGCTTCCCTTCTAATTTGGGCTGCATTGGTTTTGTTTGTACAAACACTTTTTAATTTAATATAATCAGAATTATCCATTTTGCATTTTATAATATTCTTTAGTTCTTCTTTGGCCATAAATTCCTTCCTTTTTCACAGATCTGAGAGATAGATTCTCCTTTGTTCTCCTAATTCGCTTAAAGTATTACCCTTTATGTATAAATCATGAATCCATTTCAACTTTATCTTGGTCTAGGTAGGGTATTAGGTGTTGGCCAATCCTTGTTTCTGCCATACTGTTTTCCAGTTTTTTCCAATAATTTCTGTCAAATATTGAATTCTTATCCCAGAAGCTGGAATCTTTGAGTTTATCAAACACTAAATTATTATAATCATTGAATACTGTCAGACTAATAATTTTAATAATGAGGCAATGACAAGGAATCTTTGCCATCATGCCTCAGCTACTTTCTCCCTCTGTTCTTGTAGTCTTCTCCTCCTATTGGCAAGTTCCTCCTGAAACTCCCATTTTGAGAAAAAGATCATACCAATTACCCTTTATTCTCTAAATTTTGCCACCATGCTCCTGTGAGGGTCCCTTCTTCCCCACTCCCATCCTTGCTTTTAGCTTTCCTTTATTTATTGTCTTCCATCAGAACTGTCTTCTATCTTAGAATGTATGCTCCTTAAAGTAAGGGACAGTCATTTTGCTTGTTTTTGTATCTCCAGCATTCGGCATATTACGTAGCATATAACAAGTATTTAATAAATACATGTTTGACTTGCTGAATTAATTGTATTCTTTCTTTAAAAGGAAACTATACATAACATATATTCTCAGTTTCATATATAATCCACTTTTTCCACATAAATCATTGTCTAGTATAAAACAGGAAGTTTCCATCTTCCCATTTCAATTAATACAAATATTAAAAAGTCCAAAATGTAATTAGTATCAGAAGCATTTCTCCATATCTATCTGAATTTGGTATGCCTTTTTGCTTCCATGTGGTTGTATTGCCTCCTATTGGTCCAATCTCCTCAATGACATTGATGACACAGCCAATGAGGTGAGGAGAGGAAAGAAAGTCTCCTCCCACCAAAAGTTATTCTCTCCCAAGTATCTGGTTCCTCCACTTCTGGCTCCAACTGTCAAATGCTTACTCTCCACTACTGGACTGTTAAACTGCAGAATGGTCTGCCGTGCTGACATGTAGGCCCAAGGACTGGAGGCCAGGAGATTTTCTCAGCTAATCAAAAGATGGTTCCTGGTTACATCAACAACCTTTTGTTGTTGTCGGTATTGTCAATATTCAGCAGTTTTTCTTTCTTTCTTTCTTTCTTTTTTTTTTTTTCTTTTCTTTTTTTTTTTGTGTGGCCTATCTTTCACACAATGGCCAAAACCCTAGAATACTCTGGAGCTGAATAAGGCATTATTCACACAGCACATGATTGCAGGAAAATTCCCTCAACACTTACTCTTGAGATTGCAATTTATATTATAGGCCTAACTATAGGACTGTAGGACTGACTGATTCTGTGACCATATCATTTGAGGCATGTGGAAGATGGATTGGAGAGGAGGAAAGACTGAAATCTCCACAAAGACCTAGAAAATGTACCAGGCAGAGTACTGATCTGGAAAGCCAAGAACAAGGAAGCTGCTGTAACAGTTCAGTTGAGAGGTAATGATCATCTGGACTCAGGCCTATACTTTATGAATATCACTTTGGCATCTGTGTGGAAATTCACTCCAAGTGGGAAAGAATTGAAATAAGAAAACCAGTTAGACCACAATGGTCAAAATGAGAGGTGATAAGGGCCTGAACTTAGATGTTTGAACTTAGATTTGTTTGAGGGGAAAGAAGGGGATAGATGTGAGAGATGTGACCATAGAAATGTTAAGATTTGGCAGTTGGATATGTGGATTAGTGAAGGATAACATGAAGATTGTGAAACTGTGAGGCTAAGATGTTGATGGTAATGCCTTCAATAAAACTAAAGTATGAAAGAAGAGCGAGTTTGAGGGAAAATATAAAAGACAGTACATATTAAAGTTAAAAAGAGGAAATGATTATTATAAGCTGGTATGGACTGAGAAGAATGCATGGAAGGGATAAAACTCAAAATGGGTCTTATAGGATGGGTAGGATTTGAATAGGATTAGTGGAGGCAGAAGTGAAAAACTTCAGTAATAGTTTTTTTTCAGTGAATGACCTAATCATAAATTTTTCTTATTCCTTTCTTCACACTCAGATTATCAGTGCTTCAAAATATCTAGCCCTGTATACTCTTTTATTTCTATTAGCTTTGTTACTAAACATACTTACATTTCAGTATTTCACAAAGTTTATGCTTTATCAATGAGGTATTTCCTTGTTACCGCTGGTAACCAAGCATGCTTCATCCTATGTGACTCCTGTATATTTCATTCTGTAATTCTAGCTCAGGAATTCTACCCAATGCTGGGTGCAGCTCTCCTAACGTTATATGGTACTAGTACAGCATGTGGGTTGTTCACTTGTTATCCGTTGTTTTTGCTACATGAGAAGTCTTCCTTTTCTTGTCATTCTACCCTTTAATATCCTTTGCACAGTTTCATGCTTATAATTCATTATTAATTATATGATTCTTTAACATTTCTTCCACCTGTTCAACTGTCCTTCTACAGTATCTGTCAAAGACATACATCTAGTATATATGGGCTTTCTATTTAATTGCATATAGTCTGAAAGTCAGTAATCTTTATCCTCTTGATTTTTCCTGACTAGACAGGTTGAATTCTTTTTCAGTGATTTAGATTTTTATATGTTTAAGGGCTTGATGTAATCAGCAAAATAATATCAACAACACTGTTCAAATACCAAGTGTACATTTGCCCCAAAGATTATTTTATAGAGAACTCACACATCACAAGTGCTCAGAAGATGGTCAAGAAAAAAATGATACAAGGATATTCTCAAGGTCTCTCTTAAGAATTTTAGAATTGATTGTATGACATGGGAGACACTGGCATAGGACTGCCCAGCATGGTGTGCCCTCATTGAGGAAAGTCCTATGCTCTATAAGAACTGAATTAGTTCAGAAGAAACTCAAGATGCACAAAGCTAGACAATTCAGCCAAATGTTCATAGGTGCTATTGAACAGCCACAGTCAGACATATTAACTTGACTCTAACATAGTGATAGCATTTTGGTCCTCTGAGAATGAAGACAACATCAACCAACCATCTTCAGAAAGAATCTGTGGAATTCTTTTTCCATTTGGATTCTGTTCTGGGCATTCTCTACAACAAATGGCAAATATCTTTGTTAATTATGTCTTCCTTGATGCATTGCTTGATATGAATAATCAGAAAATTATCAAAGTGACTTATATTGTTGACTTTATTAAGGAACCTCCTATGATCTCAATATGTTCATGGGAGACACTTTTAAGGGTATATTTTGTACTGTGGATTCAAATTTTTAAAAGTCAACAAACAAAACACAGTAAGATCTTGTATTCTCTATATAGTTCAGTCAGTTATATATTACCTATTCTAGCTCCTTTCTCATATTTTCATTAAGGGTATCTACCATACATACATAAATTATTTTCATAAAGTTTTTGTAGATCTGAGACAATATACATGTCAGTATTTATTGAGCTTTTCTGTCACCTTTTGTTGTGATTTTCTCCCTCAAATATAGTCTTTTTTCTGATACTGTCAATCAGTTCATAAGTGTTTTTTTAAAGGCCTTCTATATGTCAAGTACTGCACTAAAGAATTGATCCCTTGAAACTGTGTTGCCTCTAGCATACATTTCTTTCGAGTATAGTTAGTCTCTATATAAATATATATTTATACATATTCAGATACAAACTTTTTGTGTGTTTATTCGGTCTAGTTCAACTTCTTTTCCTATCTTTGTTTCTTTTCTGCCACATTAGAGTTCCAATGTGGAGTTTCCAATGTCATTAGTGCAGAATACAGTTTATTTCAGAAAATTTGATAGATCTTTGTCATTTTTATGTGTTTGTTGTCTTTCTAGTTTCATACTTAAATAATCTTAATTCAATATGATCAATAGAATTGGGGTGACATGCTTAGATTTCCATTTTATCCTTCCATTTCTTTTTGTTCAGAGCTTTCATTAAATCAGATTGAATTTCCCTACATTAGTCTGCTTTAGGGAGATTTGTCATTTTTTTTAACCAGTGAACATTATTCTGATACATAGTACACACATTGAATCTCCTTTCAAAGGCATATAACAATCATCCAGTTAACATATCCAGCATTTAATTGAAAGTTCTTGGGCAGGAGTGTGATGGGAAAAAAAGAGAGTGAGTGGTAACTGATAAGGTTTGCTTTCCTTCAGAAATGACCATCTGGCCAGTGTTACAATTATTCACTTGAGATGAACAATATAGCATTATTTCTAATTCTTTTCATCTGAAGCATTTGGAAAATTGAAAGTCAGTTTTTGTATTTCATTAAGCAATGAATGATTTCAGCTATATAAATAGTCTTTTCTTTGGCTACAGATCTCTCTGTTCAATATGGCCAGAAGTCTATGACTTACTTCATGTGGTTTTGCCTTCTGTCTCTGGGATCACAGTTTGGCAGTGGGTGAAATGATCTCTGATCATCTTTTTTTTTTTTTAATTTTTAATTTTTTTAAAGCCTTTTACTTTCAATACATGTGCATAGATAATTTGACAATATTGATCCTTGAATAATCTTGTGTTTCAGATTTTCTCCTCCTTCCCACCACTCCCTCCCCTAGAGAGCAATTCAACATATATTAAGCATGTTAAAATATGTTAAATCCAATATGTATAAACATATTTATATAATTCTCTTGCTGCACAAGAGAAATCAGATCAAAAAAAAAAAGTAAAGTAAATGACTAAGAAAACAAAATGCAAGCAAAACAACAAAAAAAAAGAGTGAGAATGTTATGTTGTGTTCCACACTCTGTTCCCATAGTTCTCTCTCTGGGTGTAGATGGTTCTCTTCATCACCGAACAAGTAAAACTAGTTTGAATCATCTCATTGTTGACAAGAACCGAGTTCATCAAAATTGATTGTTGTATAGTTTTGTTGTTGCCATGTACAATGATCTCCTGGTTCTGCTCATTTCACTTAGCATCAGTTAATGTAAGGCTCTCTGGGCCTCTCTAAAATCATCCTGCTGATCGTTTCTCATAGAACAATAATATTCCATAACATTCATATCCCATAATTTGTTTAGCCATTCTCTACCTGATGGGTATCCACTCAGGTTGCAGTTTCTTGTCACTACAAAGAGGGCTGCCACAAACATTTTTGCACATGTGGGTCCCTTTCCCTCCTTTAAGATCTCTTTGGGATATAGGTCCAGTAGAAACACTGCTGGATCAAAGAGTGCACAGTTTGATAGCCCTTTGAGCATAGTTCCAAATTGCTCTCCAGAATGGCTGGTTCTGCTCATCTTATAAGGTTGCTTAGGGTCTTTGGGATTTTCCCTGGGAAGTTTAACTGGATAACTTCTCTGTTTCCTTCTGACTATATAGTCTGCAATTCTATGATTCCTAAATATCTTTGGCACTGGTTTTCACTATCAACACTCATATACAGCAAAAATGTCTCTAGCTGCTTTTACACATTTGTATCCTACAACTCATTAATCAATGTGACACCAAGTTTACTTTTCTAAAGATAGTTTCAAGTACAATGCATGGAAAACCCTGAAGGATAAATTCATGTTGGCAGCATTATTATTAACAAAGTGAATGGTCCATTTAGGAGAATCTACAGTTTGTTTCAGACTTCTCTTTCACTTTCCAGGTTTTAACAGATGCTAGGAGTTTGCCCGCTGAGAATTAAGCTTGGGAAATCTTAATTCTTCATACAGAATTGCGTTTAAAAACATTTTTTTTTTGCTTGTGTTGATTAATAAGGAACTAAAATATATAGTTATGTAGTTATGTTGGCCACCAAGAACCTAAGTCCTACTACTGATTGTACTCCCCAAAAGTGCATGTCATCACAAAGGTCTTTAGCTCTGGGATAAATAAAACTGGTCATAATAACTCATTTTAAAATTTTAATTAATCACTAAGTATTTACTAGGCACCTATTATATAATTAGCACAGTAGTAGCTACTGGAAGTACAAATTTCTACTCACAAAGAATCTACATCCAAATGGATTAGACAAGAATGATGAATAATTTCTTGGTTAAATTGCTGTGGACCATTTGACAGGATTTTTTAATCAATTAATACTCATTAATTTTATTGACTTATGATTCTATTTGCTTTATCTTTCCTAGCTTAGGTATTAGGACCCTTTCTCACAAAATGAATTTACTAAAGTGTTTTGTCTGAAATTTTGAGAATAATCTGTATAGTATTGACAGTAATTGTTTTTTAAAAGTTTGACAACATTTTCCTGTGAATACATCAGGACCAGGTTTTGTTATTTTTTTTCTTTCCCTTTAGCATAATTCAAATACATTTAGTTCTCTTTTCCTTTTCTGGGTTTGAAATGTTTAATTATTTGGTATTATACAGTATTCTACTTCCTCTGGGCAGGAAGATGGTCATTTGCTAGAACATTGGAATCAGAAAGACAACTATTTAACTATCCTTCAGCCCACTGCCAGTCATGCCTCCCTAAACCCTTGCCTTTTACCTTCTCTCAGGAGCTTCTAAGCATTTCTACAGAAAGTCATATATACAACCATGCAGACTGAAATCATGCAGCCTTTCTTCTACTCCATACCTCAAACCCCACTCTTCTTCATCCCCTATTCTTGTCTCCTTTGCTCAAATCTTTTGAGAAAGGCCTGCTCCTTGACAAAAAAGCCAGTTAGAACCACCATCATTACTACTCCAAAAATTCTGGACCATATGAATTACTATGTGAATTTTGTTATTGTTTTTTCCTAGTTCTATAAAATATCTTTTGGAAATTTGACATAGCATTGAATAATCAATTTAGATAATATTGTCATTTTTATTGTATTCAATGTGTCCATGAATAATTTTTAAAAATATTTTAATAGTTTTTATTTACCAGATATATGCATGGGTAATTTTACAACATTGACAATTGCCAAACCTTTTGTTCCAATTTTTCCCCTCCTTCCCCTCCACCCCCAGATGGCAGGTTGACCAATACATGTTAAATATGTTAAAGTATAGGTTAGATACAATATATGTATACATGTCCAAACAGTTGTTTTGCTGTACAAAAAGAATCGGACTTTGAAATAGTGTACAATTAGTCTGTGAAGGAAATAAAAAATGCAGACGGACAAAAATAGAGGGATTGAGAATTCTATGTGGAGGTTCATAGTCATCTCCCAGAGTTCTTTCACTGGGTGTAGCTGGTTCAGTTCATTACTGCTCTATCGGAACTGATTTGGTTCATCTCATTGTTGAAAATGGCCACGTCCATCAGAATTGATGATCATATAGTATTGTTGTTGAAGTATATAATGTTCTCCTGGTCCTGCTCATTTCACTCAGCATCAGTTCATGTAAGTCTCTCCAGGCCTTTCTGAAATCATCCTGTTGGTCACTCATAAATAATTATTTAGATATGTATTTCCACCAAAAAAGTGTTATATAATCAGATTCATCATCCTTGGCTGAATCTAAGTAGAAATAATACTCTCAAGTGTTTCATAGCATTTGTATGTATCTTGAATGATTTTTTTTTTCCATTCTAGTTCTTTTTTGATTTTGTTGTTTTTATATATAGGAACATTGCTTTATGTGGATTAATCTTATATCCTGAAACTTTGCTAGTTCCTTCAATTAATTTTTAGCTGACTCTTTAGAGTTTTGTAAATATATTAACATCTGTTACTTCTTTCTCCATGCTTATTCCCTCATTTTTTAATCTCATATTTCTAGAATTATATCAAATGGCAGTGTGATAATGGGAGTCCTTGCTTTAATCCTGATTTTATTGGAAAGATTCCTAACTTCTCCAATACATATAGTGTTGCTCTTATTTAATTCTTAAATTATTAAATTATTAGTCATTTAATTAATTAAATAATTTAATTAGTCATATTATTTAACTCTTAAATTACTTTTAAAAGGTCCAATTATTCCCATAATTCCCATGGTGTTGGATTTTTTCAAAGGCTTTTTTGGCATCTATTGATGTAATCACATCATTTTTATTTCATATATATATAAAATCCTCATGTTGAACCAATCCTACATTTCTAATATAAACTTAATCTGATCATAGTGCACAATTTTTCTATATATCATTGTAGTCTATTTGATATATTATATAAAATTTCTGCATCAAAATTCATTAAGGGTATTGGTCTTATTTTCTTTCTCTGTTTTGTTTCTCCTGGATTTAGGTATCAAAAGACATTTGTATAATATAAAGAGGTTAGAAAGACACTTTCTTTTTTATTGTGCAAATAATTTATATAGTATTGGAATTAATTGTTCTTTAAATGTTTCATAGAATTCACTTGCAGATCCATCCTGCCCTGGAATTTGTTTTTTAATTAAGAATTCATTTATGGCTTATTCAGATTTTTTTTTCCTGATATTTGGGTAAAGTCTATTTTTTTCTTTTGTTAACAGACTATTTTACACTTTTCTTAAGTATTTCTCTCTTTAAATTTTAAAGTTTGGATAAAATGGTTTCTAATAATTTCCTTCTTTTTTTCTCAAATGTTTGTTTTAATTTTCTATATAATTTGTTTTCTTTAAAAAACATCAAGTCAGCTGGGAAGTTTAGCTATTTTGGTATTTTTAAAAACTGATTCTTTTTTTTATTAGTAGAGTGGGGTTTTTTGCTTACAGTTTTATTAATCTCCCCTTTACTTTTCAGAACTCATCCTTTAGTTGGGAGATTTTACTTACTCAGATGAGTCGTAAAACTGCTATCATTTAGCTCACTTCTAATCTTCTGTGCGACACCGCATCACCCCGGGCCTGATGCCTCAAGGACAAAATAAGTGCTAGGCCCATAGAAATGCTATCTGTGTAGATAAATAATGAGATATTCTTTTCACCTCTGATCCTTAGCTAACCGAAGGTTGGATGGAGCAAAGCCTACCCCTCCCTCTCGCGCCCTTCCCGCGCTCCCATCCTGCGGCCCCACCCGCCGCGGGCACCCCGCAACGTCACAGAAATGCGCCAGGCAGCGAGGGAGAGGGGCGAGGGGGAGCTGGTGACGTCATTTCTGGGCGCCGTGGCGGCCGTTGCTTTACCGTTGCTGGGAGAAGGCGGAAAAGGGGAACCTGTGGGGGGCCGGGATCATGCCGGCCGCTGGGGAGTCCCGCGGGCAGCAGAGACCTCCGGGGTCGGGATGAAGGAAGCAGATCAGATGCAAAATCTGGAGAGCGCGGGGGCCGGGCGATCGGTGAGCACGCAGACGGGCAGTATGACCGGTGAGTGCCCGGGCGCCTCGGCCGTGACCCCGACCCCGAGTCCCAGAGCTCCGGCTCGCCCTTCCGCTTCCCCAGCTGCCTCTCTTCGGCGCTGTCCTGGAGCTTGCAGCACGTTCCCCGCTTCCTCCCCACGACCCGGACGGGCTGGAAGAGCGGGGAGCCTTTGACCTTGGCCCCGCCCACCGCTGTAGCCGGCGTGATGCTTTGACCTCTTGACCCTCATTTCTCCCCAGTGCCCGAAGACACGCGTGATGTTTGTGTGCATCCACAAACACAAGTTTTCCTCCCGTTGTGGGAGGGCTTGCTCTTGCACGGCCCCTGAGGCTGCCGCGCCGGGCCGGGATCGTAGCCGGCGGCCCGGGCTGCAGGACGCCGCAGCACTCCTACGTGGCGCCGCCGCCCGGGCTCGCTGCTGCCGGGGACCGGAGGGCCCTCCTGGCCGTCGTCTCTGCATGGGGGCCAGCAGCGTCCGCGTGGCTTTATTTTAGTCGTGTTTTATTTTTCCAAATACATGCAAAGGCAGTTTTCAGCGGTCACCTTTGCAAAACCTTGTATTGCAAATTGTTCACTCTCTCCTCCTCCCTTTCCTCTCCCCAGGCCATCCAATACAGGTTAAACAGTGCAGTGGTACCCATTTTTCATACTCATCAGCAATATTGAAGTTCTGACAAGCCAGAAATGCTCGTTTTCCCGAGTATCCGTAATATTTTAAAGTAGGGTTTTTTTATTATTGTAGGTCAAATCCCAAGGCTTTCCAAAGTCAACCTTTTCACTCTGCTCAGTCTCTGGATGGAACTCTTCCCAACAGTGGAAAAAAAACCAAAGTTGCAGGTAGAGTTTGTTTTCTTAACCCTTCCTTCCCCAGCATTGGCTAAGCTGGCCCAGAATGTGTCTAGTCCTCCAGGCTGTGTAATGTTATAAAGAAAGACTGACAGAAAGGTTTCAAAATCAAAAAACAACCGAGACGCCCCCTGATATTGTTCCGCATAAATGCAGCTGTGAATAGTCCCATGAAAAACTTTTGTGTGTAGAAAGTGAGTTTGCACCTTGGAGGGCACTTCCGGCGGAACTGCACTGATCTTGTGATTTCGTTTTCTTGTTTTAGTCATTGTTGTTTAACACGAGTCCATTGTAAACCCCTTCCGGGCAGAGTTTGTGTGTTACATTATGTTTGAATCCCTGAAATGTGTAAGGTAGTGTTGTGTTTATCGGGGACAATGTATCACTAACAACTTGATTAATGCTCCCTTTCTTCCTTGGATCTGGTTGGATAGGATTAAAGAGATTAGAAATGTGTATCTGTGGTTACATTTTACTAGCAAAAAGCCAGCCTGGGGAGAGGTAGGTCTATGCTCCATATCCTGGTATTGCCTCGTACTTTTCCACACAAATGCACAAATGGAGTTCTCCCTTCCCCAGTCTCAGTGAACTCCCAGAGAGGACCAGAATGGCATCCCCATGTTAGAGTCGGGTTACAGTGCGTTTGCTAGCCTGGCCCATGAGACCACCTCCCTCTGCCGCAGTTTGGGCACAGATTGTCCCTCTGAATGGCTGCCCTGGATTCTTTAAATTTACACATCTCATGATTGTTTTGAGCAACTTTTGGTGAATTCTGTAAAAACCCTTCACTCACATCTATGTTGGAGGGTGAGGAGGTAGGAAAGGAGAAGCACTGTTGTGGCTCTGGGGTGTGGGTTTTTTTTTTTTTTTTATGAGCCAATAGTAAGGGGGCAGATCCAGACTCTTTTTTTTTTAGATTACATAATATTCATAAGCAATATTATTTCCTTCCTACCTCCTCCTCTCTAGTCTAGAGTTATATAAGTAGCACCTTTTGTAGAGCGGAGCAGCCTTCACTGAAGCAAGTATCTCTCTTGTAGCAATTCATTACATGTAGAACTTCGGGGATATTTGCCTCTAGTATAGTTAGACTGTTCATTACTTTCACTATTCTATTTTTAAATCCTGAGTCAGATGGCTTCCAAAGCTAAATAAAGCCATGCCAGCCTCATTTCTTTGAGTATTTATCATATCACACCCTTTGGCAAGAATAAAAAATATTTTAAAAATCCATTTAGAACAACAGTAAGAACAATACCATTTTTATATAGCACTTACCATGGTCCAGAACTGTACTAAGCACTTTTCAAACCTTCTCTGAATTCTTTATTTTCATTGTTTATTATGGCATGTAAGTGTTCACTTACCTTCATGTACCAGAACTTGTTTAGCTGTTCCCCAATCTCTGGATCTACCACTAGAAGATGCAGTGGGTAGAAGGTTGGATTTGGCAGTCGGGAAGTCCTGAGTTCAAATCCAGCCTCAGATACTCACTAGCTGGATGATCCTGGGTGACACACTTTTAGCCTTTGTCTGTTAGAATGTACTTAGGTGGAAAAACAGGATTGTAATAGCACCTCTATCCCAGGAGTTGTGAGGGTGAAAGCGAGATCCTTCAGAAAGTGCTTTGCAAATCTTAAAGCACTGTCAGTGCTGGCCATCTTCAGTATTACTACTGTCTGTTTAGACCAAGGATCACCAGATAAGGCCCATGAAATCATTTGCTAAGGCAGAAACAGGCAGTGAGCTGAAAGCCACCTCCCACTGCTTGAGTTCTGTAAGTTGATAAGTTGGTATGGCTGGCAAA